>NW_021604566.1:13939524-13965995 GCF_004785775.1 Grammomys surdaster
TAATTGTACTCTCCTGTATTTCTTTAAGGGAGTTACTTATGTCCCTCTTATAATCCTCTATCATCATCATGAGAAGTCATTTTAATTCTGAATCCTGCTTTTCCGGTGTGATGGGGTGTCCAGGGCTTGCTATATTGGGAGAACTGGGTACTGATGATGCCAAGAAACTTTGGTTTTTGTTGCTTATGTTCTTGTGCTTGCCTTTCACCATCTGGTTAACTCTAGTGTTACCTGCCCTCACTGTGTAAGACTGGAGTCTGTCTTTGCAGTTATCTTGCTTGTGTCAGAGCTCCTCAGAGTCCAGATATCTCTGTGGTCTTATGATCCTAATCTCCTGGGTGGAAGAACTCCTGGGACTCAGGCTACCTCTTGGATCTGGAAATCCTTCTGCTCTGTGTTCAGTGGTTCCTCTAGGATGGCTCAGGATACGATGTCTCCCAAGTGAAAACCAGCTTGGAGTCTGCTGTACTGAGTGCAGTGGCTCCTCTAGGATGGCTCAGGATTCAGTATCTCCACAGGAGCAGACCAACTCTGTGTCTGCCCCAGCCCAAAGGACCTAAACCTAAGGTTTTTCTAATGGAAAGTTTATAATTATGAGAGATTACATTTTAAAAAAAATAAAAGAGAAAGCAATCAAATAATGATATATCTCAAAGTCTTAGCAAAGCAAGAACAAGCCCAACTCTAAAGCAGGATGCAGAGAGAAATGAGGATAATCAAGAAAGTACTTAAATGTACAGACTTTAAAGAAAAATACAAACTCTGAGCCAAATTCACTAGACAAAGTGAAAAGCTAAAATAATGAAATTGGGGATAAAATAGAGAACATTACAACAGATAACAATGAAATCCAGAGGACTGTTGAAGTAGATGTTGACAATATGTTTTTGTTTGTTTGTTTGTTTGTTTTTAAAACCTGGAAATAAAAGAAGAAATAGATAAATTTCTAACCACAGAGAGCTTACCAAAATTACATCAAAAGTTTATAAACAATTTAACCTGATCAACAACAAGCAAAAAGATTGAATCAGTAATAAAATCTTTTACAAATGAAAGACCAGAACCAAATTCTAGCATCAGTGTTTTCCAGACTGTTCCACAACACAGACAGGAACACTATAAAACTCAGTCTATTATGCCAGTATCACCCTAATACCCAAAACAGATAAGGACACAATGAAAAGAAAACAATAAAGCAAGTTTCTCTGATAAACATAGGCATAAAAATTCTCAATAAAATTATTCGAAACTGAATCCAAGATCACATTAAGAAGATCATATACAGTGATCCATCTGGCTTCATTCCAGAGATACAAAGAGGATTTAGGATATAAAACACAGTGTATGTAATACAGTATGCAAACAGACCAAATGGAAACCACACCATCACTCTAAAAGATGCACAAAATGCCTTTGAGAAAGTTCAGCATCATTTTCTGCTAAATAATCTGATGAAAGAATGGCCAAGAGCAAGCTATTGCAGCAGAATAGGGGCTATATACAAGACACCTGTGGTCAACATTGCACTAAATGGAAGAATATTTAAAACATGTGCTTTAAAATGTGTAATGAGACAAGACCTGCTCTATTTATTCTTTTCAATACAATAATTGAAGTCTTGGATAAATGATAATTAAATATATATATTAGAAGGAAAGGGAGTCAAATTACCCAATTTGCTGATGGTAACATACTAAATGCTGTTACAGAAACTCTTTAGATTTATGAAACATCTTCAACGAAGCAATAGACTGAAAAAATCAACATATAAAAATGTCCAACGGTTTTCCTATAGACTAATAATAAACTAGCTGAGACAGGAATCAGGGAAAAATTCTATCCCCAGGAGCTTAAAATGATATAGCCAGGGATGCACTGAATCACAGCCATGAAAGAGTTATACAGTGTGGACAGTAAAGCACTGAAGAATGGAGTATAAACATATTAATAGATGGAATACCTCTGATTTTTATAGATTTGCCTAATTAACATTGTGATGGCTACATTGCTGAGAGTGTTTTACAGGTCAAGTAAAATTCCCATCAAAATTCTGAAAACATTGTCCACCTAAGATTGACAAACAGAAGTCCCAAAGACCTTAAGTAGCCAAAGCAATCCTAAAGAGTAAAGCTGGCATAATCACTGTATAGTGGATTGAAAGCAATGCTACAGTGCAAAGCAACAAAAACAGCATGGCATAGCACAAAAATAGAGCTATAGGTCAAGGGAATGGAATAAAAGATCCATAAATGAACCTGCAGAGTTATAGCCACCGAATCTTTACAAAGGTACAAAGTTCACATTGATAAAAGGACAGTTCTTCAGCAAATGGTGCTGGGAAAACTAGATATTACATGTAAAAGACTGAAAGTAGATCCGTATCTCTACCCTGTACAGAAAATAAATTCCAGATGTATCAGAGGTCTTATTGTAGTAAGCAAACCCCTGAAACTGCTAAAGATACTTTAACTATCTTAGTATTTGATAGGAAATTATTATCTAATATCTATAAAAAACACCCAAATTGAAGATCTAAAACAAATCATCTATAAATAAATGATTGACTATATTGGAAGGATGGACAGTTTTCAAAAGAAGAAAAAATGGACAATAGACACATGAAAGAATATTCAGCATCATTCCTGGGAACAGGTAAACTAAAATTACATTATGGTTCATCTCACCAGAAGCAAAATGGTTATCATTTGTCATTTAGCAAACGAACCATAAAGGAAGATGTAACATATCTCTTGCTGGTAATAATGTAAACTGATGGTAGCCATGTGAACCAATGTAGTGGTTAATATGATGATTCCTTAAAAGCTAACAATAGCTATGCAATATGGTCCAGCTATACCACAGCTAGGTATATAAAAATGGAGTTTAATCCAGCATACCACAGATCTTGTACATCCATATAGATGTGCACACAGTAGTTAGTATGGAAACAGTCTAGGTGTTCATCAGTAACTATTGGATAAAGAAAATGTGACATGTACACAATAGAATTTTACTTAGCTAGAAGGACGAGTAAAATTATGTCTTCTGCAGGAAATAGATGAAGTTGGAGATTAAAACACTAAACAGAATAGGCTATACTCAGAAACACAAACATTATTTGTTTTCTCTTATATACGTGGAATTCAGTTTTAAGATATCTGTGAGTTTGAGGGCAGTATGGAATTCATAGTGAGTTTTAGTCCTGTATGAGCTCCATAGTGAGAGCCTATTTCAAACAAAATAAAACAAACAAAAGACAAAACTAAAAAACCAATACCACAAATATGCTTTAAGGCATATTCATTTTTTATGAGGAAATAAAAAATGTAAACCTCATACTGTATGGTAAAATGTGATCAATTAAAGAATACTGAATTCTCCAAACTAAAAAGTTTCATAATTCATAAAGAGTAACTAAAGATAGCATATTTCAATGAAAATGTTTACATTTTATTGAAAGTAGTCAAATCTATTTTGAGTAGAATCTCCAGATTTGGGAAATAGAAATGTTTAGTTCTAATTTAAATTAAGTGAAAAATTATCAGTTTAAATATCAGATAAATGATGACTTTTTAAAGTAAAGTATGTTGTTGTTTTTGTAATATCTACATTGATCTGGTCTTCCAGTATTTCGCCTGAAAACTTGAGTGCTGAGTAGTAGTTCTGTTTTCATGCTCAAAGTCAGTGTTGGGTTTGGTGGTGCCTATGCTAGTGGGCATGCTGCTGCTCTGTGATAGCCAAGGGCATGAACATTGCTGCTCTTGAGATAGAACTGTGATGGGCCAATGAATGGACATCCATGTTTAACACTCACAGAGTGTATCAGATGGCATGATAAACTAAAGAGGCCATTAAAGGAAAGTACAGCGATTGTTCTGCTTAGCTTAGATACTTGTTTTGTTTGGCTGGCAAGATGACAAGGTCTGTCTCCTCACTAAAGAGCTAATGTCCTAAGTTGTCTAGATAAGATTTGGGAAAAGGACAGGGATGATTGCAAAGGTGGACATTGCCAGAAACAATACACGCATTCCTCTCCCGTGACTGGCAGCAATTTATACAGAGCCACTTATGAGAGCATACTCTGAGAAGCTGCCAAGGTAACTCTGAGTTTATTTAGCACTTAAACCAATGTTTGTTTTCACAATACTTTCAAGGCAAGTCACTTTTACGAGTGAAGAGAAGAAAGGATAAACTAACTTCCTGAGAGTTGCACACTGTGCCAACAGTAGAGCTGGAAAGATGAGAAAAATCCCTTTGCTGCTAATGTTGAAGACATTTAGTAAGGTGGAATCACTATTACTGTTTAAATTAACTTTTTTACAAAAAGAACTTAAAAAGCTTTCAGAATGATATCTACAGGGATGAGATGCCCTTTGGTAATTTAAGACGCCTTACATTCAAAGTTAAAATCTCTCAGATATCCACAGAAACTCTAAAGGCAACACAATCTTCAGAAATTCCCTTTTTTTGTGTCCTATTTTCTCCCAAAGAAGTAATTTATAATTTTATTTTTATGGAGGTTGGAAGAATGAGTATTATAGGGGGATAGTGATCTTTTAATTCTTGCAAGAATACATTTAAAAGTGAATCTACAATGCTTTACATAATACTAATTTACTCATACTGTAAAAATACTTTAGCTAAGCTGGACTTTACTAACTATACTTACATACTCAAATCTTAATAAAGACACTAGGTAAAAGTTCAAGGATTCATAAAGCCATTATTTCGGCTCTTGTTTGAAATGGTATTAGGTACAGCTCAATTGAAGTATTTGAAGCTATTTTGACTTCAATCAAGTTTTTTAGAAAACTTTTGAAAAAAATTATCTTAATGTTATTAAGCAAGCAAACAAAAACCTTTCATGGCATTACTAATTGCCAAGCAGTGTCAACCAGAAACCATAGTTGGCACTAACCCTATGAGTGTTTCAGCTTAATCTTGATGGAAGATTATCTAACAAACTACATTTTCAGCAATTTGGCTACAAGTAGAGTAGACACTAAAAATATGTCTATATCATAATTCAGTCCCATAGTACTCTGCCAAACAAGCCACGCAATCCTCTAATAAAGGAAAGTGGACATGGTTGTCCTAACCATCCACTCAAGCCTTGCCCAGGCTGAAGCAATGAACGGTGTGTTCCAAAAGGCAGTGCTGTTGTGCTCATGCAAGGCCTCCAGCAACAGACATGACTAGGGCAGTGAGGGAACAAAGAAAATCACAGAAAGTCAGCCAGAAACCTGGGAACAAGTGGTCTGGGCTCACTGCTGGAAAAACCACGGCATTCCGGAAGCTCAGGGTGTTATTGCATGCAGCTGAACAAGAAGTCTGGCATTACTAATATAGATAGAAAGATACATGAGTAGGCAAGGTTTATAGTGTACATCTGGATCAAACAGTTAGGTTTAGCAAATCTCAGTAGGAGCCATCTCTCTACTGGACCAGTCTTCAGGCCACAGACACTTGGAGACAAAAGGCCATGCTGTTCATTTTCTGCCCACAGAGACAACACTCATACTGGGTCCCCAGGGTAAAGATTTTGTCATTTTCCTCTGAGCATCACCTCACAGGGAAGACGTTACCATGCCTCCATATGTCTGAGGCTCTGAAGTTCTTGATGCAATCATGTGTATGACAACAAATGTAACCTTTCCTCAGGACTTCATTTGTTCTGTTCCAAAGAGGGAGTGTGTGAGAAGCAGTGGTACAGAGTAGGCACAGTACCTGCCACTGGTTTTGGGCATGCAAGGGTGACTGGACAAAGCCAGGCTTCTGCAGAATACTTAAATACGGGTTTTAACAGAAAGTAACTTAGAGATGATGTTAGAAACCTTTCTGTTTTAGGGGGAGCTCATCAGACCCCATAGGCTCTTTCCTCCTATACAGAAACATCCCTTTACCTTGGTCTTGGTCTGTCCTGAGTCTTGCATGGATAACATGGTTTGTTCCTATTTGTCATTTATCTTGTTTCCTTTTGTTTCCTGTTCCTCTTCCTTCTGCGACACTCCCTCCACCTTGGGTATGCCCAGTTCTGATCTAATCACTTCCTTCTCATCCTCTACTCAGATGGTGTCATAAAAACTGTTTATGTATGCACAGTTCTTCCAGGACTGTGTGTAACAAGGCAAGGTGATTTACCCTTTCTTTGACCAAAGAGTGAACTTGACATATATGGGTAATGTTAAGAATTAGCAGAAATAGGAGTCACTTTTAAATATCACTTAGACTCCTTTTTGTAAAGTGGTGATCCTGAGATTATTGCATGCAGCAAAGAATGTTTTAATAAGGTCCCAGATCAAAAGGCAAAGAATAAAAATAATTGAAATTAGGAGTATTCACTCAGTATATGCAGTAGACTTTTCTGGCCTTTATATTTACTTTCTGTATATGTGCATATTATATGTGTATGTCTATGGTTATATGTAGGTGGGCTTGTGTGTGTGTGTGTGTGTGTGTGTGTGTGTGTGTGTGAATACAGAGGCCTCAAATGGATGCCAGAAATTTTTCTTGATCGATCTTCACTTTATTTATTGAGGCAGGGTCTCCTCTTGAACTCAGAACTTACCAATATAGCTAGTAAAACCATCTGTAATGCCTTCCTGGTTCTTAAGTAAGTTCCGAAGGTTAGTACAAGTGCTTTATACACTGAGCCATCTTAATGACTTTATCTTTCTAGCTTTAAAACAACAAAAATTTAAGGGCTGAAGGTCTGAGCATGAGATTGCTCTTTCGGTCCCCAGTTCAGCTTTGATAGCATATGACCTCTTATTACTTTGGGGAAAACAAACACTGCAGTTTTCTTCTATAGCCCAAGCGTGTTACTGCCATCAAGAAAAGAAACAAGTTTGTGAATCCTGAGGAGGTGGTTCTAGTTCAGGCTTGCCCTACTGCTCCAGATGCAAAGCTGCTGTCGTGAAGAGCAATAGTGGCTGCCTCTGCAGCAGTGCTCTGGTGGCTAGGACTGACCATCACACCAAGTTCCAGCTGCTATTGGCAAGAGCCAATCACTGAGAGGTCAAAGATCAAGCGTTATGCCAGAGCTTGCACCTCTAATCACCTCACGCTCACAGACAAAACTGTTCACAGCAATGTCTTCAGAGACATGGCTCTTAAAACAGAAGGCCAGACAGGAAAGCAAGACCGAAGAGAGGCAAGAACAAGATGTTCTTCCAGAAGCTTCTGTTTTTAGATGCCTTTTGTTTCCACCATTAAATTTTTTTTAAGAGCTTGTGCTTGAAAACAACATGATCATCTGTATACCTGCCTTTCCCTGATCAGCTAATGTTAATCAGCAGTCACTAATGTGAACAGTCTGTGGAAAGTTAATGTTGGAATTGAAATGATTAAAAACTCAATAACAGACCTTCAGAGTTCCATGTCCCAAAAAGCTGGCACCATTCCTGGACCTATGCGATACCTTCAGAATTAATAATGAATAAAAAGTGGTTTTGGAACAAAAAACTGTAAACGCTATGCAGGAATAGAAAACAGACACTCTCTCTTCTGGTCATCCTGCTTTACATATTCTTTCATCTAGTTCCAATTTTCGATAAAATCTGGTTTTCATGCAGCAGCTTTCCTTACCTGCTCTTGGACTCTAAGTCAATCCTTTTTGATTCTGACTCTTGGCATGGAGTAGTCATGTAATGCTCCAACGATCCCCAGTTTCAAATGGAGGTATGAAAGGGGAGACAAATTGAAAACCGGGGAATGGCACTGCAGCAACACTGTGAAGATGCAGTGGTCCTGGGCCTTCCTGGACTTTCGCAGCATTCCACAGGACAAGCTGTCTCCTCCTCATGGTTCCCATAACTCTCCACAGTGTCTCCTGATGACACTGCAAACTCCTGGCTGATTGTCTGGGTCTTATGTGGATTTGTAGTGAGTTGTGAGACATCAGAGGTCTCAGGCAAGGTCATGGACTCCATGGCATTTCTAGTAGAGATGATGAATGAAAGAAAAGATCCACAACGAATTGGGTTTGTTTCTATATACTTGAGAAAGTTACTGACGAGTATCTGACTTCAGCTAAACATTAAATGGCTTAAGTACCCAAAACCCAAGTGAATGATAGAGAAAATAAAAACTATAACAGACCTGTTAAGTGTATTTTCCAATTTGTTGTACTTACCCAGAGAACCCTGTGCTATAGTGTTTGCTTGGTCCATGTTTCTAGGACTTAGGGAATATGTGCCTATTGGTTCAGGTCCATATCCTGGGTTCTAAGTGGCATAAATAAAGTAAAAGGAACAATGGAGTCCTTTTGGTCCCACATTCTCATCTTAATGTCTAACTAGAGGTTTCCTGTTCTCCAATAAATAACCAATAAATAAGGCTTTCATATTTTCCCTTTCCAACATTCTAAGGAGACTTGAAAGGACTTTAATGTTTGATACTATAGGAAGAATTACTTCTGGTGATATTAATTTTCAATAGTGGGCTGAATTAATCGTTCCTTTATGCAACCATCCCCACGTGTGCTGCTTCGTGTGATAACTAATGTACAGCTCTTGTTTCCACAAAGAAAATCAAGAAAATATATCAAAGATGGGGTCAGGGATTCTGTTAGTTCCAAATTGGTTGGTGGCAGAGCTGATCTTGGGCCTCAAACAAAGTCAGAATTCTTTCCTCTTCCTGTGTTTACATGGCTTCATACTCCCTATAAGGAGGGGCTTGCTCGTCTTCCTCCCTCTGAGGAGATCATGTTTGTCATTGTTAGGCATGATTTTAATACCCAAAGATGGGTGATGTTCTTACCTCCCAGTTCTTGATGGCGAACTCTGGGACAGTATGAGTCTAGCATGTGTCCTGTCCTTCCCATATCAGTTTTTAAGGTCATAGAGAGGGAGCTTAGTCCTGCTTCTCTTTGACACAGGGCAAGATCTTTGGATAGAAGAAGAAAATACAAATCCCCAAGAAGCAAAGGCAGCAGCTATCATAGAAGATTTGCTATACTTTTTATTTATTGGCTTGTAAAATGTTTGTCAATATCTACCAAGTTAAAAATAATCTGTTGAGTTTTCAACCAGGCTGCCTAGTCTTATGAGCACGTCAGTACAGGTCATCTGTGGTAGTCAGTACTAACCCCTCCACAGAGACTGCTATGTAAAAATGGAGAAAAGCCTATGCAATAAATGTACCAGATGGAGTGAAACCTTGACTCAGAGCAAGTTATAAAGTAGTGATTCTTTCCAGGCAAGAATTATGCATCACAGGCCATACTAGGTGCGGCAGCTGCATACGTGGACGAGGGGTTCCTCAAATCACTGTTCTCTAAGGAGCTTCACACAACCTAATTCATGAAATATTATGTATGAGGGGGAGCAAGGGGGTGAAAAAAATACTCTCAGGACTTTTCTCACCTAATTACCGTCACACTGACACATGTAGAAGATATAAGTAGGAGGTCTACCTAGAAAGAGATAAAGACAATATATTACACATTTAAGCATTGTGAACTAAGTTTCACCAACACTTTACTTTCCCACACTTTAATGCTTTTTAAGAGCAGACTGAGGTCCTTTTCATATTCCAACCTAGAATTGTATGTTACTGTACAGAGTTGGCAAAGAGAAGCACACTTAAAACATTCTGTTTCATTTTCCTAATCTTTTACCAGGACAATTCTTTCACATTAAAAAAAAAACAAAAACAAAAAACAAGCAAACAAAAAACCCCGTTTTTTTCTTTTTACTCTAACCACCATTCTCTGAAATCTTTGTTAAATCTTTTACTTAACAGAGTTCCTTAGTATTCCATTAGTTAAAATAAGATCAGAGCATAATTACATTTATTTTGAATTTTTTTCACACAAATCTATACTGGTGTATGGGTAAGCACTTAAACTATCAGCACCTAGAAGAAATGGTTGTTTAAAGAGGATTAAGTATCTTCTGAAGTTTTATATTCATTCACAAAGCCACAGACTTGTGAGATGGCTCAGGGGTTAAAGTGTTTGCTGTGTAAGCAAGAGAACTAGCGGAGATTAGATCCCCAAGAAACCACAGAAATATGAGGTGACTATAGTGGCCCATCTATAACCCCAGCCTCAGAAGTCAGAAATAGCACATCCCTAGAACAAGCTGGCTAGCCATATCAGTGAGCTCTGGGTTTGATTGAGACTGCTGTCTATAATTTTATGAATCATGCTTCCTCTTGCCTGGCCTCCTTCCCTGGTGCTGCGGTCCATCACGACTTAGCTCCAAGATCACACCACTCTTAGCTCCACTTCCATCTCACCCGTTCCTCCTGAGAACTCCTGGAGCCACCGCTCACATTCCACAGACCAGCCACCTGTGGCTGCTCTGCTGACCGCCATCGACCGCCCTGGTCTCACTAAGCTAGCTCCCACACTAGCTCTCTCCGTGTCTGCTTGCTGCATGCCCAGTGCCGCAATGGCCATCTCACCCAGCTCCCTTTTACCTCATGGAGGGAAAATACTAGAGACTTTTATAGTTTAAAACTGACTAGATAACTCAAAAGCTGAGCGAAGAATATCCTGCCCCATCCTCCTTGGCCTCCAAGTTGCCTGCAGAGGCTACAAACAGTATCCTGAGAAATGTACAGGTCTGCAGCTTCCTCTCCACTTTGCCATCTCGTGCCACTTCCAGTCCTCTCCACCCCCTTCTTCCTGTCTTGCTTGGAAATCCCTCTTTATCGTTCACCCAATGATTAGCTTCTGCTGTCTTTATTTAGCCAATAAACAAGTAGGGAAACTTCTCTTACATGAGACTTCCTGTCTCAAAGAATAAAGTGGAAGAATGATCCACTAGGCTGACTCATATCAATCTCAGACCTCCCTAAGTACCTACATACATCTCACCCATACACATGTACTCACACACAAGGGAATATGCGTACACACACCTGCATGCATTCACACATGCATACACATGAAACGAAGGAGAAAAAGGAAGAATCCACTTGTTATACAATCTATTTGTACTATAAAGATGCAGGTACGGTAATGGCTGAAGCCATATAATCTCATTTGCTTTTTCTTGTTTATGAATGTTAAGGAGATAAACGTATGTGAAACCAAGTGGAAATGAAAGTAGATAGCTGTATTATAATATATAGTGGAATACGTGGGGCTGGAAAGATGTCTCAGCTCTTGCAGCGGATCCAAGTTCAGCTTTCTGTACTCAGATTGGATGGCTTACAACCTCTTAGAACTATAGCTCTGGGGCTTTGACTCTCTCTTCTGGCCTCCTGCATTCATGTGTTCTACCCCTCCATTCCCCAATGAGTGTAAATGAAAATTAAAAGAAAATGACATTTTGTATATAAAAGACACTAACTTCCAGACAATTCGTTTTCATTGTGGCAGCTCCAGATTGAGTTCATTTCCATGGGTAAGACATTTAATATTCCATTCCACAAATTTTAAAAAATATTATTACTAATTCTACAAAACACATTATTCTAATCTCATAAGTAACTCAGTGAGCTCATAATTGTCTCCTACAATCTCAGAGTTATAGATCCAGCCAGGATGCCAATGTATGAACAGTGTACTTTTCATCTGCAAGTGTGAAAATGACCAGATGTCATGGCTGGATCCATTTTAACCCATCTGAATAATGGGAATGGTTTTGATTTGCCTTACCCTCTCATTAGGAAAAGAAAACAGAGTGTGTTCTCTGTGCTTTCTTTACTGGACACAGTTTCAGTGCAGCAGCTCATCAGGCTCTCGTGGCAAACGTAAGGACACAGGAAAAGTGCTTGCCTCTCTGCTGTCCGTGAGCACAGAGAGTTAAAAGACGACGTCAGTAGATAAACTGCCCACCCAACTCACGCTGTAGAGAGCCAAGGTCACTCTGCCTGAAAACATGTCAAACCACATCAGAGAAAACAAGTTCCGGTCCAACATCAATCACACGCCATACCAGATCCCTTCTAGTATCATAATACTAAGGTATCGTTTCCTTTTAGTTCATCAGCTCCAAAAGGATAAGGTAAACCAGGAGAGCAGTTAAAAGAACCATTTCCCCATTTCCCCTAATTCCAAGATGATGTGGTTAGTTTAAATCCAGCACTGTTTAAAGGCAAGGTTATTATGGATTCCAAGGAAGCTCTCAAAGGCAATGTCTCTGGCTCATTTGCTTTCCTTGTTTATTTGAACATCTACAGACATTGCTGGCAAAATAAGCAATTCTCTCTTGAATTCTTAAATATGCCACTGATTAACTATAAGGATAGGGTTACTTCTGAGGTTACTACAAACTCTGGAGATTTGGTGGTTCACTGCCTGCACTTCCTCTAAAACCCCAGGAGTCCCTGCTTGTGACATTTCCCGAGCTTCAACTAAATTACTCGATATGGAAAATAAACTACACTAATCAAATTCTTTAAGCGTCTCACTATTTCCCTATTTGGACATGCTAGAAATCTTGTCAGTTAGCTTGCTTAGGACTGTAGTTCTGAAACTGGCAGAGGACAGAAGGGAGCGGGAAGCAGAGCAGACTGAGAAAGGCATGTCTCATTCAGAACTCAAATGGGAACACTAGCCATTCTGAAAAGTCTGCCTACTGAAGGCACTGCATTTCTAGGGTTTGAGTTGTATTTATTTTTTTCCAATGCTGAATTTAAATGTGTTCCTTTCCCTTTGTAGGCTGATTGCAATACAATCCCATGATGTTAACTGCAGAATCTCAGGAGTACTAAAAGTTTCCCACCACAAATCACTTTGTGAAAAAGGTGATATCATCAAGTCACTTCAAGCTCAAGCAACCCCAGGCCTAAGTCAAGGCTGAGGCTTGAGAAAAGGACGCAGTCGTCTACCCACATGTAATTATAGGACTTTTTAGACTGGGAAAGGCATATTGAGTCTTTTCTCCTTGTATTGGAGATGAAATCAATTCTAACATTGCCTACCTTAGTGTGAGTTACAAAGATCTTTCTTCAACAAGCCTTTCCTGCAGTCTTCTTTGAAGTGAACCAAGATCATTTTGAGATGTATGTTTTATAGCCAGTGCACCTATGTGGTGCTATGCATGCAGGAAAGTCTATGGGTTCTTTCTTTTTTCTCTTCTTTTCTTTCTTTTTCTTTTCTTTTTTTCTTCTCTTTTCCTGTCTTGCCTTTTTTTCTTTCTTTTATTTTCTTTTTTTTACTAAGTGGTTTATAAAAACTATCTTATATCCAAATGACAGTACATTCTATTCTTTCAAATTTGCCAGTTTCAAAAATTCTTCATTTAATAGTTTATTGTTGCTGTACCCTGTTCCCCTTCTTGTTTCCTTTGAGGATCAGCCAGACAGATACCACCTAAATTTATTTGTATTTATTAATGAGTTATAGGCCAAACATTTCTTGTTGAAATGAAATCTTACAGCCAGAAAGAATAAAAACCAGGTTTTGGTTGTCACAGCTGTAGCACGGAGTAATATTAGATGAAAAATAAACACTGTGGGAATGAAAAGCCTAGTTTACTCAGTGCTGGCCTTTCTCCCTATTAAGGTACACCAGCTAGAGAGTTCTCTTTCCACTTGTTAAGTAGCTAAATTGTAATATCTATCGCAAAGAAGAATACAATTCACAACCCAAAGAATAATGTCACCCAAAGATAGCTTGCTATTTTAAATAAAATGGGAAGTAGATTGGGATGACAGATCTGAAAAGCAATCCACTTTATTTTTAACTTCTTTCGATGTGTTCCAGACTTTAAACGCTCAGACAGAGGAATAATGGAAAAGCTACTTTTCTCTCTCTTAAATCACACACATTGTTACTTCTCGTCCCTCATCACGGACCTCTTTTTCTTGGTATGAGAAGAAGTGATGAGTCCATCTGGTCTTCTGTTGTCTGAATAGAGTCCATCTGCCTTGTAGTGGATCTCACATGCTTGGCACTCTTTCTAGAAGTGTCTCCTGGGTGTGTTTTTAAGCACCAGTCCTTTACTCTGCGGGACGCTGGAGACACTTTCTTCTTGCTGGGCACCATGGTGACTTGGGACAGGGTCACATGCAGAGATTCAGGCTCATTGCCAGCAGCTCTTCATGTGGGATACCCATAGCAAGATGACATTTGCAGCACAAGCCTGCAAGGGGACACATGAGTTCCACATACATCTTATTCTTTCCTTGTTTTGCTGCTCTTCAAGGAGACAGCACCGCTTCTGACCCAGGATCACATTAAGGAGTTCCCAGAAGCACCTCTGTTAATGAAGAAATGTACATAGAGTGTTCTGTCCTGCAAGTGGATCAGCCTACGGGGCCGAATGAAAGAGTGGTCATCAACAAATGCCTCCCATCTGCTATAGAACTGACATTTGTCATTGTGGGGTAGGTGCACTAGCTAGAGCAGGCTTTAGTTTTCCACGTTTGGCTTCCATCTTCACTTCCAGAAAGAGACTGTCTTTTGATAAGGAAGTCTCCATTGACACAACATTTCTTTTGGATCTTAAAAACACCCTGCCATTTCCTTTGCTCTCCAATGATTTCAGGCGAAACATCTGCTGTGAATCCGACTCTTCCTCTCCACATAATATGTCTTTTCTGTCTGGCAGCTTTTAAAGTTTCAGATGTGTGCTTATCTCTCCAAATTGAATTTTGCTGTATTTTGTGTGAGATTCTCTAGGTGTGTCCTTTTGGGTGCTAGGTTACTTCTAGAATGTGTGTGTTGGCAGTTTTTCCCCAGATCTAGGGAAGTTCTAGTCATTGTTTCTTTGAAATCACATTAATTTTTGTTCTTTTGGAAGTACATTGCTATATGTGAGATCCTTTGTTATAGTCTCACAAATACTGGACATAATGTTCATAAACTTTTTCACTCTCTATTCTCTCTATTTGGGGGAGTTGGTAAATTAAATATGTCAGTTGTCAAGTCCCTTCCTTCTGTCTTTTGCCATTTGTATTTTATGAACAAACTCATAAGCTTATCCACTAAGATTTTAAATTAATTATATTTTTTCAATTTTGTCATTTTCATTTGGTTCCTATGTTAATATCATTTCTTTCCTAAGGAACTTTTGTATAAAATTTTAAGACTTATAGAAAAGATTTGTTTATTCACTAGTGTGTGTGTGTGTGTGTGTGTGTGTGTGTGTGGTTGGTGTGGGTACCTATAGAGGCCAGAACAGGGCATCACATATCCTGGTGGTGGAGGAGGCGGAGGGAGTATTAGCCACCTGAAATGGGCCCTGAGAATTGCATTTCCCTGCAAAAACAGCGAGGCCTTGTAACCACTGAGCCTTTTCCTCAACCAAGTTTTTGGTTTTAAAAATTTGTGGCAGGGCAATGCATCATTGGGGTATAGGAGTATCAATGAGTTTTAGAGCACTGGTTTCATAATGTGATACATTTGGGTGTTTTCTCTAGAATGTAAGATACACACACAAACACACACACACGCACACACGCACACACACATGTACTTGTTTGATGAAGTGTTTTATTTTTATTGCTTTGAAAATCCTTAACTCTGACAGCTGATTCATCTGAGTGGGTGACTATTGTTTGCTTTTTCTTCCTTGAGGTGGAGTTTTTGTATAACTTTTTAATTTTTATTTGGTTTAAATCTGAAATGCCCTCTCAAAGATCAGTGATTAGTGTCATCAGTGAATTATTACTTTGAAGAATTCGTTGGTGGCAGATAGTAGGGCCTATATAGACAAAGCAAGTGACTTGGGCTGTGTCCTGGAAGGGCATCCATTGCTCACCTTTGTTTCCAGGCCATGAAATGAGCAACGTACTGTCATCTACCACGTACTGTCTACCATGGTGTTCTACATCACAACAGACCAAAAGCTACACAACAGAGTAACCATGGACTGAAACCTCAGAGCCAGGAGCCAAAGTAACATTTCATTTTTTATTTCTCTAGGGTCTTTTGTCACTGTAAAAAAAGAAAGAGTAACTGTCAAAAATCTTGTTGTAGTGTAGGAGGACTTAGTGAATATACATGTTCAGTTTCATGCTACTGAAGAATTGGGTTGGATCAGCTCTACACTGAGCCCTGATGATATCAGTATGTAAGACAGGAAGAATGTAAACTAGTCCTGCTTCCTGCCACCATGCTCTGTTTCATCAGGAACAGATGTGCAATGGAACCTCATCTCTTCAATGTATCCTGCTGATAGCAGGATGTGGGGAAATACTGACTAGGGTAGCTTACCACAGAAAGTCCTTCAGAATTGTTGTTGCTGTTTTTCAACTTCCTCCTGTGCCTGTGGACTCCAGTGATGTCTCCAGGCTCTAAATACTCCACCTCTTCTCATCTTGTTGACTTCAGATGGAGCAGCTCAGGTCCCTGCTTAGAAACATGGGTGCTATCCAGTGGCAGATGCATTGTGTGGCAGCTGTTTTCGTTGAAGGGTAGAGGGGGAAAGGATCCTTTGCTTTCTCATTCCTAGTGAAACCATTGGAGCAGGGACAGAAGGTTTTGTTTATATTTAGTGGTACCAACATTTTCTCCTCTACACTGTACTTAGAGGAAATAAGATATTTTTGAAGTTTAATTTAATTTAGTCTTTCCTGTGTCTGTTGACAGTCTAGAATTGGAGGTTTATTTAGTGGCCAGTCTGTGATGTAAAGGAGGCAAAAGGAAAGCCAGGTGATTCTCTAGTGTGGTTCTCAAGTCTCAAGGCTCTGGAAATCTGTTTTTGTGTCTTCCTGTGTCTGTTTATTTTGTTATATTTAGAGGGTCTCCATAATTTTTCATCAGAGAATCTGAAATGGGTACTCCATATTTTCTGGAATAATAATAACAATAATAAAATAGATTCATTCTAGATTTTTGTTCTCTGTCTTCCATATCCATATAAAATATACACAAACCCCATGACATAAATTCAACACTAGTAAAAATTTCATGTTACATTGTTAGACAGATTTTCTCATGTATGATCCTGGAGCAAACTAACAAAAATTCATACCCAGAAATTATTAGCTTCTAAAACCTAGCTCAAACCTGAATGTTCTCTGCCTTTTTTAAAAGCCTATTTTCATTCAACAAATGTATTTTTTTACTATAAATAAGTAAAACTATATTAATAAAAATATTTTGTTTTAGCAAATCCTTATTATAGTTTATAAATTATTTCATGATTAAAGCAAATATCTTCAAGTATATGAATCTGGCTCACAGTATCCCAGAAGTATTGGGGTGTTAGATATGAAATAAAATACATAAATTAGACTAGTTAAGTTCTGCTTTCCTTTAAAGTCTTCATGTGGTTCCTGAGTTCTAATATGTTTAGGTAAATAAAGACAGGAGTTGATGCACATGTGAATGAATTCATGAGCATGTATCTTGTGAAGTTCTTGGATGCCTCTGAGGAAGCAAAGAAGACAATGTCAGGAAACACACTGAGTAGCAGATCTGGACATGTAAATATAATTTTGTACAACAGAAATTAGAGGTTTTTGGATAATGAGACTAGAAGACTAGAGCATGAGAAACATACAAGATATCTGAGTTTTTTCCACGGGACTGCAAGTGTAGAAACATACGAGATATCTGAGTCTTTTCCACGTGATTGCACGTGTTAACTTAGAGTGCCATGAATCCACCTGAAGAAACTTGACTCAAAGGTACATTTATTTGCTCACCAGATTTGAGAAAATCTTAGCTATAAAAATGACTCATGGTTTATGTAGGAACCTGTGACTGCATGATGGACTGGTGGGTCAGTGAATGACTAAAGAAGAGTCTTTGATTTGTGTGTCAATTAAAAGGAAATGAATTTTGAATTTAACTTTTGTTTGAATAAAAAGAATGAAATTTTATTATGTCATTTTCAAACAAAAGATGTTTCAATTACTTCATTTCCCTCTTCTCCCCACCCAGTCCTTCCTGTTGTCCTACCTGTAGTAGCCTCATTTCCACTTTCGTGCTACCAATGAACCAGCTTTGACATTCTGCTGTTTCCCTCTCACTGACTCTTACCCCTTTCACTAAAGTACGTAGAAACATCAAAAGGTAGGATCTGAACATGAGAAAGAACATGCTTTTTTTTTTCTTTATGAGCCTGAATTGCCTTGCATACCATAATATTTTCCAGATATACAAATTTTCATAATTTCATTTTCCTTCATGGATGTCTATGTGTAAATGAGCACTGATCTAGGCATTTCATGTATACATACAGAGAATGGAGAAGGAGAATAGAGCCAGGATGTCTTAGCAGGCTTTCTGTTATGTGGTGCTGTGGAATCCTGGGTGTTCGGCCATGCCCCCAGAATCCAGAGACCTAACATACAGCCCCCTTGCCAGGTCACATAAGGCACGAGACTAACAGGTCTCTGCCTCAAGATTTACATATTACCTCAAAGCCCCACCTGCTTCCAATATAAGCAAACCCCTTCTGACAGTTTTTGGGAGAGCTCATCACCATTCAAACCCACCACCATGTCAATAAATCTCCACGTGTTTCTTGAAATCCTGGACTCATTGTGTAAGTCAAAACTCATGCGGTGGGGCGGGGGAGAGAGAAGCCTTTTTCGTCCGCCCCTGTGCTCTCTGTGTTCTAGCAGGCCGCAGGACACTTTCTCCTGACAACAGCGGCCTGTGCACCGCCTTCACGGTGCTCCTGGCCCACGCTATGTCCCACGTGCCCTGCGTCTCTGTTCCTGGGACCCTGTGGTCATCGGCAGTGTGTGGGCTATTTAAGCCTTGAATTATCAACAGAGAGTGTTGAGAGCCATGGTTCCCGGGACGGCCCCGCCCGCTCCGGCTTGCGCCCACGCGCAGCTGCCCACGACCCGCCGGGCACAAGCATTGACCCGCATCTGGCGCCCAGTGTGTGGCCCGAACCCTGAGATTAAGAGTCTCATGCTCTACCGACTGAGCTAGCCATCCTATACAACCCGCCAAAGTTACTAAAGATTCTTTCTTTCCTAACCTACATCAATAGATTTTTATTCAGTTACAACCAATCCTTATGGTTCTCAATCTTGTCAGAAATCTGCTAATTGCATATTTTAAGTTTATGGCGGATAGAATGCCCAAAGCCTCTAACAGTTAGCCCAAGAAGGTTTCAGAACACCTGGATGCCAGACTACTAGAACATACAGCCTAGATTATATGTAGACAAACACAACTGGATACCCTGAGTCAAATGACTTGGCTAAAACAAGGTAAGTCATTTCTCATGTCACGCATATCTATTCCACAGAAAAAAGCCCTGCGGCTTCTGTGCTTAGAAGCAAGACTGACTTCGCTCAAGAGACAATGGAAACCACGGGAACTGTTGGCTAGTGGACTCTGTCATTTTTTAAAAAAATAATATATAACTGGTAGATTGTTTACTCTTTACCAGACTTCTGACTACATTGACAGCTAAGTTTTCAAAGATATTATCTGTTACCTCATTACCTAAACTCAGTTGAAAGACTACTTGTGTTGTTAACTCATGATGTTATCTCTTTTGTAAACTTATAAGCTACAGGAAACTCACTCAGATCTACCTCTCATGGATGCCATCCAGATAAGTAAATCTGCCTAAAATTCCCACTCACTACCTATAACAAAGGGTTTGATCCCTCTGGGTTTCAAATGTACATGTTAGAAAAAATCTTTCTCCAAGTGTTCTTAATCTTATTTTCTACATCTTGTCAAGTCCAGGTACATCCAAAACAACTCCAGAGAAACAACTTCCAAATGTTCCATCTCCTGTCACATACACAGCTGCTTCTACTAGACCTGTTCCTTCTGGCCTATCCTCAGATGGTTCGCTCCACAGACCCTAGACATCAGAAAACAGCCAGTTCTCCTAAGACTGGACAAACATCTCCCATTCTTCTAGGTTCCCCCTAGAGACACGTTGCCTCCAATGTCAACAAGAAGTAGCCAGATTTCACGACGACCCTATTCCTGCTTCGCCGTCACCTCTTTCTAATTTTTCTTTTTAATTAAACCAAAATGTGGGAATGTTAGTAATCTGCTAAACTCCACCTCCACAGTCACCTGGCAACGGCCAGGTATACTCCTCCCCACAGTTACCTGGCAACAAGCAGGTAGCCCTGCCCATTATAAAAGGGGTTGCCTGCCCCCTCCTCACTCCCTTGCTCCTCTCTCTTGTTCTCCCCTACCCAGCACTTGCAGGTTGCCATCTCCCCTCCCCCCTTCCCTTCCCCCTCTCTCCACTTAGTCATGGCTGGCCTCTCCTCTTCTACTCCTATCTCTCTCCTACTGCTCTCCCACTCTATTAATAAACCTCCCCTTGTGGAACCGTCTGGTCTGTTGTGATCTGTTACAAGCTGTGCACCATGAAATCCTTTCATTTGGTGCCAAACACCCAGGATTCCACAGCCCCACACTGTTATAGTATTGTATCTCTGGAATTAGCACCTTGAAGAGGATAGAAGCATTTTCTCAGAGTGGAGTTGGAAGTTACAGCCCATTGGTTGACTCTTTGCTTTCAGACATGTAGTAGGGAAGCGCAGCTTTGAGAGCTTCCACCAGCAGAGTTCTACCTCACTGGGGTTAGGAAGGAGAGCTAGAAAGGACTAGTCCCAGTATACTTAAGGGCATGTCTCCTATGCCCTCACTTCCTTCCACAAGTCTCTTAACTTATACCCATTGCACCACCTCCCAATGGGAGGAGCAAGCCTTCCTTACATGAGCCTGTGAGAGATATTCATACTCAAACTGTAACTGGAAGTGAGAGGGAGAGAAGAAGCAATCATGGCAACATGCCTCACCTGCATGTCTCCATGAGGAGTACATAAGAAACAGCGGTCTTTGGAGGCACACTTTCACACAGTTTTCAGTGTTGCTGTGTCAGTTCCAATCTCTTCCTTGTCAAGTTTGGATATGAATGAATTTAGGTAGCGAAGGAATCATATTTGCTACCTTAAAACACTCATTTATAAGCATTTGCTAAAAGGGGGATCTCTTTTTGCGAATTCATGGGAGAATTAAAATAATCACCATTGTTATTGGCTGTATGCGTGGGAATCACATGCATATCTGGCAGGACCACACACGTTTCTAGGTTCGTGTGAGTGAAAGCACCATGCCCACTGTCCGGTGAAAGTTCTGACAAGTTGACTTTTTATTTCCCAATGAAATGACCAGGAGAAAACGTTTCACATTAGAAGAAAGCTTTCTCCAACCCAGGACCATGAGTTGACCTTTTTCAGAGATCAGCTGACCCATGACTGACATTTCACCAAATGAAAAATGAGCTTTGTGGCTTGCCTATTGATATCTTGGTTGTTACTTGTTAAGACCAAGTCATGTTTACAGTCACTTTCCTAGACTAACCTTGGTTATAAGCTGGTGGCAGTGCTGAGAGTTTATACTAATTACTACCACGTAAAAAAACTTCAAAACTTATCTCTATTTTGCCTGTGAAGAAAGTGACTCTCAGTGAGGTGAAATAATTGCCTTTAGGAAACACATAGATAAGCTATGATAGAACTGGGCAAGATGTCTGGATCCCCAGAATCATATGATTAGTTGTGAAACACACTTACTAAGTACTTTTAAAACCATCCCCTAAATATCATCCCTAAACTGGTGTGATAGGCCATTAAATTAATTCAAAGGAGATTTTTCTTTCAGCCTTAGTGGGTAGAGCATGAAGTAGGGAATGCCAAGGAGCAGGCAAATCAAGATTTTCGCTGAAAAAGTGCACCCAAGAGTTTTGTCTCTCTGGGTGACTTTGAACAAGTTATTATACCTTCCTATTTCCACATATACACAAGGCCACAATGGATGTGTTTGTGATGTTCTAAATTAATTACATGTATAAGGTTCTTTTCCATCCATCTTTCCACCTCATATCCCTTCCTCCACTCCCTCCCCTTCCTCTTCCTCACTCCCAGCCCCTTGCCTCTATTGCTGTCTATTCTCCTCTCTTTTCAATGCCAAAACTGGTTCAAAAAGATTCTGTTACAATATCTTCAATAATTCACAAAATTTTTAGTTCTTCTAATAATTAAGAAAAAATTTAAAGTTTGGAAAAACAATCTTCTTTTTTTTTCATGAAACTTCTTCCTTAAACATGACAGGACTTACCAATTGGTAGTGGATAACCAATTAGGGTATTCTTCCCTGGAGAAGACTATCTCTCCCACTCTCAGCTTGCATTAGTTTCTTGTTCTTTGTTTGAGGGTAGAACCCTGTGAGACTTTTCCCCTTCCCTGTTAACATGTCTCAAGGAGTACTCTTGTTCAGGTCTTGTTTAGTCAGCCATATTCTTGAAGTGACATGAATGAAGAGTTCCTGTTATTTCTCTCAGAAAACCTCACAGTAGATTTCCTGATTGTCTAGCTCTTGAAATCTTTCTTTCATATAGGTGTGTAACAATAACTAAGAAAAGTAGGTCATGAATTTGACAGAAGGCAAGGGGTGTGGTAGGAGGGCTTGAGGAAGGAAAAGGAAAGGAGAAATGTAATTACGTTTTAATTTAAAAAAATAGAAAAACTCAGCAAAACCTTCCCACTAATCCACCCACAATTCAATCAATCAATCATCAATCAATCAATCAGGATAAAATATCCAGGGCTTGACAAGGTTTAGAGCTAAGATGTGGGTTAAAAAAACCCACGTCGTATTATTTTCTAAACTGTCCAGTGTTGAAATTTGGGTTACTGGGATTCTCTTTGCCTTCCACAGGTGAGTGGTTAACCACCTCTGGGCAGATGGCCTTTTCCTGGTACTTTTACTTGCAAATGATTGCAGGAAAAACTATTTCTGGTTGATCCCTGGTTCCTTATTTCCATTTGAGCATGTGTGTCAGTAAATTTTTGTCCCTCTATAGATCGGATGTTCTCTATTAAATGATGTGATACACAGACATTTTCCTTCTCTCCATTCCAACTGAAACTCCTTTGGCAAAGCAGGAGGGAAGCTCAGACTGCCCTTTTTGGCTCAATGAGGAGGAACCATTGCATGCTCGCTAACACTGATGGGTGCTTTCTTCTTTAGTAAGACATTTTTTGACACTGCCAGTGATTTGATAGTACTTGGCTCTTTGTTTGTGTACTTACCAGGGATCTCACCAGAGGTTTTTGAGTAGGGGCAGTGTTGGCCAAACTGAAAGAGCCCCTGGAATTCCAATAACACAGGCTGCTTACTTTCCCTATTCCATGTTTATTTTTCATCTTTAGTTTGATTAGATTAAGTTTCCTTTATTTAGACTTCAGCAAGAACAACAGACATAAAGAAATTTAGCGGATTTGAAACTTAATTTGAAAAGACAGTCAATTAAATTACTACCAAAAAATATCAGATCACATATAGAGGTTTATTCACCCCCATGAGCTAAATGATCCTAGTGAGAACCCAGGTCTACTGTGTCCACTGGACAACTGGTATAGAAATTCCAGGGAGACACTGTGCTCTGATTCCCTGCTTGACATAGCACATGTTCATTGTCAGGCTCTGGCTTGGTAGAATGTTTAACATTGGCTGGGGATAAATTTTCACAGTTAGCCTTACTCTTGCCTGGGTTTCTGTTGACTGAGAATGTGACTTTGTACTTTTCTCTGCAAGAGAAGAACAAGAGAAAACACAAAAGAATACCATGTAATAATGTGAATTACTTGCAGGATTCCATCTGGTCCATTGTTTGAGGATGTTTAGTGCTTAATGATGTCCTAAAGCAAAAGCCATTCTTGTGCTTCAGGAACAGCTGGTAAGGAAGGCAGAGGTTTCAGGATCATCTGATGTATGATTCTATCATGATGACAACATCTCATCTTACAAGGATCCCCTTTTATCATTTCCTACAGATCTCCCTAACTTTATTTTATTTTAAGCTCTTTATTAGTTCTTTGAGAATTTCATACAATGTATTTTAATCATAAGTGTATTTAATCATACTTACTCTTCTCCTAATTGCCCCAAATCCCTTCCCTACACACCCAACTCTGTGTTCCAAAATACCCATCAACTTATATTTGTATTGCCCTATACTTTTGGATATACGGTTATCCAGTGGACCCTAGTCTACCTACCAGGGCTCAAGGTACAAGCAGTGAAAGACTAGACAGTTCTTTATCTAGTTATTCATCCCTCATCAATCTTCTTCTGGACTGAAATAGCAATAGTCTAAGAAATCTTCTTACTCACATTCCTAAGGAGCAATTAGAATATCAGAATATCAGGTACTTGCATATTCAAACACTATGATGTCATGTCATACAGGATCTCTGAGGACTGGTACCACATATATAGCACTCAAATCTTTCTACTGTGCTGGCTTAGTCCACTTACTGATTCATTCTCTTCCCATCAGATACAAACAAGTCAACATTGCCAGCTTTTGTATATGCTTTCTACCAGTCACTCTAGTTAGACCTCAAGTATGAAATATGTATCTATACTTGGAATTTTAAAATAATCCCTGCCCTCTTATAATCAAAACTAGTAAGACTTTAGAAATAGACATGCTCAAAATTCTTTGAAGAAACTTTTTATATGCTTTTATAATTATTTATTAAATAAACATGAGGTATATATCCAACTTTGTCATTGAGGTTTTTTATGAAGATTTTTTAAAATTAAGTTTTATAAGTTATATCCCTTCAGGGTCTACATCTGTCACTCTTCTTTCTCAATTTGATGATTAAATTAAAATATTTATTTACTTTCTTGGAACAAGGTCTTGCAATGTACCCCTGGCTGACCTTGAAACAGAGACCAGTTTCTTTGAACTTGCGGTGATCTTTTAGATTCTACTCCCTTTGATTATTTTAGCATTATATCTTATTTATATAATACCTTAACATGTTGCTGTAGATCCACATCATGCTTAACTTCCTATACAGTGTTGTATCATTTGAAATAAAAACTCCTTATGGAACACTGATGCTGCCTCTTCTAGAGCCACAATGTTTTCAAGTCTGTGTAAAGTTAGGAAGATGTAGCAAATAAGAAAAGGGTTACAGTGATGAAAGATGCAGAGTCAGTGAATAGTTTACACAATCCTGTTTTCCACAGCTTAAGACCAAGGAAGCTAGACACTTCAGATTTTCACATAAAAAGCTGATGACTAGAATAACAAAACCATGAAAGAATGCAATTATTCGATACTTTCAGCTTTAAAACATCATTATCTTTCTTCTTGGTGGTAATGTCACCCTTTGGATGAGATCCTGGTCTATACATATACATTTGGAAGAGCATCCACAGTTTTAATAGCACTGAGGGAAAAATAACTGAGTTATTTTTTTAATGTATAAGAAAAGGCTTTAAACTGAGTATTAACTAATTCTATAGCTGTTACTAGAGTTAATAAATGCAGAATGATAGAGTCCCCAAATTGATCAAAGAAGGTAAGGGACAAAAATGAATCAACAATTGTTTAGCCTTTATATTTCATGCTCTGTTCTTATCCTGTGTGGTCAGCCATTGCCACCAAGCAATTGACCAAACAGACTTGCTTATAAAATAAACACAAAAATTATGTATTTTATTGCACTAACCTCTAAGACCTGGAAACCCTTTCTCACTGGAAGTGATATGGGGCAGAACTATCTGTATGGGAAGAAAAATAATTCTATTTCCTTGCAATACCTATGGTGTGGCTATCATATTTCTAGGTACTTACAAGAAAGCATGCATCACTAAGCATTAGCATGAGATGATCTCAAAGATATTTTTTTAGTGAATAGACAGAAAATGACCAGCACAGTGGTTTGCAAAAAGCAGAGGTTCAACTCTTAAAAGCTAGTAGTCTTCATCTTCTGGGTGTAGAGTCAGCCAAGACAGCCTTCTTGTTATGTCTCACAGAGAGAACCTCAGAAGAATGAAAGAGAAGGAGTCAGGAAAGCATTGCTTTCAATTCAGAAGCATGAAGTGAGTCACAGAAAGCGGGTCCTAGTGAGCTCAGACGGCACAGTTTGGTCTTGAGGCACAAGGAACCAGGGGTGTGTATTAAAAATCTCCCTTGCTGGGGCAAAATAAAGAAGCTGCCAGCGATTTTAAATAATTTGGGAAGTTACTTTCTTTTGGCTCATGCTAAAAATGATCAAGTAATTTTAGTTTTGATGGAAAGAAAAATCTTTCAAATTTTCTATGGATTTTTCTATCAATGGTTAAAATTTTGAGTATATTAAATTCCCCCTGCAAAATTATTTTACATGGTAAATGGTGTTAAAAAAAAACATACATTCTGAGATATTTCTGTAAGCCAAGAGTGAAAATGTTTGCACCAACAGTAACTGAACTCTTTGGGCCCTACAGGGATGGGTCCCCGAGACTAATTTAAAGGTTAAAGGTTCTGTCCAGCCAAGTTTCTCATTGTGTAGAGAAGGAAGAAGCTTCCAGAAGTATTGCTCTTGCATATTTCTGTTCTTCATGATGGGCATAAAAATCTAAAATATTTATTAGAATTCTAGATATAAGACTTTGGTTTATTTATATTTTGATAATAGGGCAAGATCTTAGCTTTGAACAATGTCCAAAATGGAGACAATGTTCTGAAAATGTAGATAAGGATGTTTACTTTCTCTGTGTCTGTTCTCTCTCTCTCTCTCTCTCTCTCTCTCTCTCTCTCTCTCTCTCTCTCTCTCTC
>NW_021604566.1:13966005-13966887 GCF_004785775.1 Grammomys surdaster
CTCTCTCTCTCTCTCTCTCTCTCTCTCTCTCTCTCTCTCTCTCTCTCCTCACTCTCATCCTATGTGGTTAACCACAAAGTATCTGAAATAAGCAGTTGCTGAGCCTTGTAAAGTATGTATTTGGGACAGACTCAAGGCCTTTCTTTTCCTTCCAGTAGATAGTGTGTGTTTTTATGCTGAATTTTAAAAAGCCTGTTTTGGATAGTTATAAGACAGCTGTTAGTTCTCTGTCCTGTGTTGTAACTTGCAGTGCATTTTCCATTACACCACTATCTTTTTACACACTTTGCTTTAGTTTATGCCTACAGATGAATCTCTGAGAGCTCTTATTTTTACATTATAATTTAATAAGACCTCAAATTCTTTATATTGATAGCCATTATCACAGAATGGAAGATATTCCTCTAAGGGTCAATTGAGTATTACTTTCAGCATATTATCTATCATTTACATTGAGTCATCTGTCATAAATCATTTGGAAATCAGCATTAGTGCTATAACCCATTTTTTCTTCAGAGTTCTTCAACCTTCCTCTCATAGTTAATGTTAAAGAGTCTTAAGGTTAAGGCAAGAAACAAAGTATTAGAAGCAAGATGAAAGTAAACTAGATTTCTAGACTTCCAAAATGGTTCCATTATTCATAATATTCTGATGGAGGTGAGAGGCACAAGAAAGCCAGAGACTCTGTCTATCCCATGCTTCCTAAGCCATTATCCAGGAGCACTCATGGGAGCAGTGTGCACCAGGAACAATCATGGGAGCAGTGTGCAGCAGGAGCACTGATGGGAGCAGTGTGGAGCAGGAGCACTGATGGGAGCAGTGTGCAGCAGGAGCACTCATGGGAGCAGTGTGCAGCAAGAGCTCTCATGGGAGCAGTGTGCA
>NW_021604566.1:13966897-13975037 GCF_004785775.1 Grammomys surdaster
CTCATGGGAGCAGTGTGCAGCAAGAGCTCTCATGGGAGCAGTGTGCAGCAGGAGCACTCACGGAGAAGTTTACTGCCTTGCTCTCAATCTCAGTCCAAACTCCATCCCTAACTCTCTCTGGGCTTGTACGTTTGGAAAGAAGAAAATCATCTTAGATAGTCCTTTTAACACAGAGGATAACATTGTACTGTATAGAGTTAGAGGACTGAGAATGTCCCTGATTCTTGCTTGCCCTCCGTCTTTCCTTCCCTCCAAAGACACCCAGGAAGCGCCTGTCCTTTAAAGCAGAGGACTGAACCTCTGATGTGTTGATTAAAATCCTCTTAGCTCTCAATGAAGTCACCTGAAGCCTGATTACTCATCTCTGAATCTTATATGCTAATATTCCTTTGGTCACCTGAGATCTTTCCTAATTCTTTCAAATTATAATGAAGGTACTTTTCTCCCTGGTTTGGTGTCTGTACTGTTATTTACTCAATGCCAAAGTTGGGTTTTCCTTAGTCTGAGATCTTGTGAGATAGACAAGCTGAAAATTCAGTGTTATTAAATCCGTATTCACTCAGGCCAGATATATACAGCAGGGTTATCCTTGTAGGCATGATGCTATTGTGCATTGTGTAAAGATTACCCATGTATTATTCAAATGTTGATTTCTCTGCCCCCATATCTGATTACAATCCAAATATGGCACTGTAATGATTATTTTAAGTATCTCCTGCCCAAATGTGGTTTTAAACATTACTCCCCATCTATTCTCTGACTTGTCAATGTCAGCCAATGGCTGAGCAGAAGAGAGCTGGATTTATAATCTCAGCCAGAGAAACCAACAGGAGAGGGGGGAGAAGATTCACCAGGAGGAGAGAAGGATCTAGAAGCCACTGTGGGGACACACCTGGAGCAGAGAGAGAGGAACCAATACTAAAAGGCAAGTACTTGGGGATTTGGGCTGGGAGGTAGCCAGATTAGTTTAGAGAAATAGAATAGACCAATAGCTGCTCAGCTACTGTGCCATAAAGCCTATTAAATAAATCTTATAGTCTCTGTCTTATTTATTTTGGAACTAGCCAGAACAGAGAAAAGATTATCAGTCTTAAAAGTGCACTAACATTTGGCACCCATTATCACTTAAAATTGCAGTAACGTATGCTGTTTTCAGCAGTATCAGGAGTGAATTAGAATTGAAGTTATTTTCACTGTTTTCTATGAGGTCCAAATTGTTCTAATTTTGTCTTTGAAACTTTGCCTATCACTAAAATTTACCCATGTATTTACAGGTGGTATGTCAATACTTTGAATGAAAATAATGTTAAAATCTAGTAATATTTTTCTCCTTTATTTGAAATTACTTATTTCCTTTTAATTTGCTACTTTCTCATTTCCTATAAAGAATGATGAAGACTGGCAATCAGATTGTGTGCATAGCCACACAAAAAGGCAAGAAGAATTGCTTTATCAAGATGTCTCCCATGATTATAAAATCATTACCCAACTCCTCTTAAAATGCAAGATACTAAGTTGCAGCCTACATGTGGCATTGCAGTAGATATAGTAGAAACAGAATCACAAAGGCCCTGCCCTGCCTCTTGGCTGAAAAGAAAACACATAATGAAATGCTATTGGTTAGGTATTGGTACCTTGGTTCCCAATGTGGGTATGTGCATCATTCAGGTAAGGTCCAAGTTTTGGCTAAAATGGATCTTGCATCTGCCACTAGTTATAACTGAAAACCCTGAGCAGAACTTGCTGAGTCACTTTTGGGTCTTCTTGGGGGAAAATGACAACAAATAAATTTGAGATCAAGTAAAAACTAAAAAGAAAAAATATATAACGATCTTTCTGTTTTATTTGTTTTCCTCCCATATATCTTGATGGAGGATTTGAACTCCCGAACTTTATAGCAGGCACTGGCATAAAAAAAAGCTAAGAGAAGTTCACCATCTTTTTACTTCAGTCATAGGTTGAGAAGACAAAACTCTGTAAGATGGAGATTTGTGAAAATAAAAATAACAAACAAACAAAAACCCATCTCCTGTTCTGGCTCCTGGCTAACCTCAATCTTGCACTTAACCACCAGGGAATTACCTAGATCTTCAAAAGGAAGTTATAAATTTTTGCTCCAATCAGCAACTCCCTATGCTCCAAAGAATGAAGAAAGACTTCTGTAATTTTTCTCTCCTCAAGTCTACCAGCTCTACTCCCAAGGCAAACCCTATTTGGAAGAACTTAGTTTTGGAGAGAAGTCAAGACTCCAGTAAAGGATCCATGGATGTCAGCATGTGTGTGGGACAATCACAGAAATGGGAAAAGTGGAGAAAAAGAGCCCTATATATGTACACAAAATCTCAGGCTGTTCTTCAATCTGAGTAGAGATTGAGGAGAGTTGTTCTAATTCATTATAACAAAGGCATGGTCCCAGAAACACATGTGGGGATCAGTGCCAAGAGCACTAATGAGACTTTAAACACACACAAAATCCACTGTCTATAGAAGGTGATTTGATAGAATATGACCCAACCACACATAATGCAAGTCAACATTCTCCAGAGGCTTGTCACAGTACCTAGTCTCAAAGTCTATTTGTCAAAACCATTAATTCATAGTACAAAGAAACTTAACACTCAACCATCTAGGAAAAATTGAAAGTACTTTAGGAAGAAAAAATAGTGAAAAGATACCAACACTTGAAACATCTCAAATGGTAAGAAAATATGATAGGGTCTATTAAGCAGCTGTGATAGCTGTCAAGTAAGAGTGAACTCAATAAACTGAGAGCAGAAGCTGTTAGCTAAAGAATGACCAATGAAAAAGAACTAAAGGAAAATTAGTATTGAAAATATAACAAATGAGAACAAATCCCACTGCAAAAAATAACAGAGTAGTAACCAAGGAAGAAGCAGGCAGCCTCAGGACAGATCCATAGAAATGTTCACAATCTGAACAAGCAAAGAAATCCACGAATAGTGAGGCTGAGCATCTTGAAATAAATAAAAGTGATATGGTGTAGAAAAACATGACTACAAACTTTACAAATTTGTTGAAAAATATAAAAATATACAAGTTCAAGAAAACCTGAAATCTGAACATGACAAATGCAAAGAAAGTCATCCAGAGATGCTTTAGAGTCAAATGCTAAAAACTTTGAAAGGGGAGAAAGAAAAGCAGTATGCCACACATGAAGCAATAATTGGAATGACTTCATGTATCTTATCAGAAACCACAGAGAGAGGAGAACTGAAAAATAAAAATCTGTCTATCTAGATTTCTATGTCAAGTGAAAATATCCCTTAGGAAGAAATGACAACATTCAATTGTTTCCAGGTATGAAAACTAACAACAAAAAGTATGAAAATGTAAGACTAAAGAATGGGAGACATAGTAATTACTGTTACAAATACTACTGCTGTATTTTTTTTTTAGGTTCTTTAAGTGATAATCCTAGCCTAAGGCAAACATAGAATATCAAGTCTTAGGGTTGTCAGTGTATACAAATGCAGTGTGTGCATCAACCACAATGTTTTGTTTGGTTGCTTGTAACTTCTCTACACTGTATTTGAAGTGGTAAATGTCCCCAAGTAGGTGATACAAAGGTAAGTATATATTGTAATACCTTGGGCAATCCTTGAAAAATTATACCAACAGAAGTTAGTAAAAGTCAATATAATTAATTACTGGATTACTACAAACAAAAAAGATAAGGGGAATAGAATAATGGAAATGGAGAGGATGAGAGGAAAGATAGAACATAACCTGAAAATAGCCAAAGTGCTATTTTATAGTTATACATGCTATAGTATAGTTACACATGTATTTACAGTAGGTACAATACATATAATACCTATGGTATGTAAAAGTAATCTAAATATCCCTTATTTAAAAGTCTAGAGATTTGAGATGCAAAGTTTAATTTTCATATTGTTCATATAATCATTTTCCTCTTTTATTAAAAATAGATTAGTTTCTCACATATGTCTGATTACAGGTTCTCATCCTCTATTTCCTTCCATTTCCTATCCACCTTCCATTCCATTCCAATCTACTCCCTTTCTGTCTCTTGTTGTGAAAGACAGTCTTGTAAGTGATAATAATAAAATATAACAAAATATAATAAGCAAAAACTATCACAACAAAGTTGAAAAGAACAAACCAAAACAGAAGAAAAATTGCCCAAAAGAAGGCACAAGGCTACATGTCTGCCACTTCTTCTGCACTTCAAAACCTGGTCTGAAAACCTTGTTTTTTTTTCATCCCTTCTCTCCCTATTTATGGTTCCACCTTTTTCCCTTCACCTAGCAATTGGCTTCAGTCTCCTTTACCAACACCTCCCTCTACAGATCTCACCCTCCCTAATGCTGAGACCCTTCAACACGATTGCTCGTGGTATACTGACCCTCCCCCCCCCCCGCCCAGTGATTCTCAACCTTCCTAATGCTGAGAATGTTTAATATAGTTCCTTGTGTTGTGGTGATCCACAGCCATGAAACTATTTTATTGCTACTTCACAACTGTAATTTTGCTATTGTTATGAATCATAATGTAAATATCTGATATCTCTAATGATCTTAGGCTATTCCTGTCAAAGCACCAAAAAGGTCACAACTCACAGGTTGAGAGCCACAGATTTAAGCTTTCTGCCATCAATCCTTTCTTCAGTTGCAAGATTCCCACCTACACCCAACAGGTCATTATAAATTTTCTCTTAGATGAAAAAGTAAACATATTCGTAAATAGATTTTACAATGCCTCTGACTCACAGGAAGATTTTGAATATGTAGACCATTTCAGAGAACAGCATCTGCTTTATTACACATGAGCAGCCACTTATATAACGGAAGCCTGTCCACAGTGATTGGTTAGCACATTACCTCATATTAGATAGTGAGCATTCATACCACCAGAGATGCTGTGCAGGAGAAGTGCATTAAAGGAGATGTGGAGAGGGCAGATGCATCGACAGGCCAGTTACCAGCTACTTATGCTATTTCAGAATTAGTGTTCTGACTTCAGAATAATGTTGTGCCATGCTTTGTAGATTAAAAAGTTATTAATATTCTGTACATGTTAATTAATGCTTTAAATAGATATGGTGGCACTTATTCCTTAACCAGCTAGTTTCCCAAATAGCCACTTAGACAGCCTTTAATATTTCAAAGCTTATGCCTTAGCTAGGCGGAGTTTGAATCAGATCATTTAAGTTAACCCGACCACCTATCCCCATCCAGCTACAAGGCTAGTTATATTTTCCAGGCCTGATATGCCTATCTTCTCCTACGTCTCCTGGTAAAAGGCCTCTCTCCACTTATTCTTTGCAGGGTTCCTTTCTCCATCCCTGAAAGTTCCACCTTCCACTTCCTGCCCAGCTAATTGGCCATCAGATTTTTATTAAAACCAATCAGAGAATGTCTTAGGTAGATAAGAAAGGACAGAAACACAATCTTACACAGTATATCCGAACAATGCTTCTTATTTAAAAGTGCAGTGTACCAGCTATGCTGGCTGCCAGTTCATGCCAACGTTTTCTCTTACAAATATTATACTATTTTATATTCTCAATTACATTTTAAAATATTCAATTTTCTCTCATCTGAATACCACATGTCACTCTACTAAGTATTAATCATTGCTAGGTTTTTAAATGAATATGTGTTCATCTTAATAATGCTATGATAAACAGGTTCTAAAAATTCTTTTTCATATTCTTATTTTCCTTCATACAAATTATTAGAAATAGAATCGTGGTAACACAGACAAGGAACAGAAGGTGGATTTATCTGCTTCTGCATAGGTGAGAGAATGAAAGCAAGATCAGATCTACAAAATAGTATCATCCTATGCAAAAATCAGACTTTGCCCATATGTCTACTGTGAGAATATTTTTTCAAATTTGCAAAAAAAAAAGTGAATTGAATTAAAATGTTAAAAAATGCTGAATTTTGTGGACCAAATTCCTTTCTGTAAATGTAAGACATGTTGTGATCAAAAAAGTTAGATACTCTTCACCCAGCCAATACCCTCCTCTGAAAGATATCTGTATTCCCCCTGAACACCCACGCTCCAGTGTCATCCCCTTCCCCACGTCCTGCCTTTTTGTGTTTATAACCCCTGTGTGAATGAATTACGATTTGAAAAAATAAATAAATTATTAACAAAAGTTAGATACTTAAACATTTGAAGAGTAAACCACTACTCACTCATAAAATAAATTATACAGTCTTTAAATTTTTAATTTAATAATTTTTTTGAGGCAGGGTGTCGCTGTGTAGCTCTGGGTGTCCAGGAACTCACTCTGAACACCAGGCTGGCATCCAACTCAGAGATTCTTCTGCCTCTACCTCCTGTGTGCTGAGATTAATGGCACACATCACCACCACCCAGTTAATTTAGTAAATTTCAATTAAAATATATTAATTTACCCCTTCTCTTACCTCTTTTCAAACCCTTCCAAGTTCCCTCCCTTCAGCTTCTTCCAATATTCCCCCATTCTGAAAATTGTAGCTTCTTTATTATTATTGTTCGTATTATTAGTACTGTTAGTATTATTATTAGTAGTAGTTGCAGCAGCAGCAGCAGTAGTAGCATTGTTACTGTTGTTACATATATATGTTTAAGTATGACTAGATAGATAAATTACTGAGTCTGTTTTTGTTGTTGAGGGTATATGGTTTCAGAGTTGACTACTTCATATTAGATAACCAATAAGGGGGCTTATCTCTAGGAGAGGCATATTCTTCCTCTCCTAGTAGTCATTAACCACCTATAGTTCTTTGACTAAGTGTAGGACCCAATGAAATTGTTTCTCTTCCACATTAGTATGTCTATTGATACTGTTATTGTTCAGGTCTTGTTCTTGCAGTCATTTCTATGAGAGATAGCTTCACAGTAGGCTTCTGATATTCTGGCTCTTCGATGAAAGATGGTAGTGTATCCAAAGAATATCTTTGGAAATAGGTCGAAAATTTGCAGTGTAGCAGGAATTACACTGGTCTATCAAAGTGACACTATTCTGATTCTTATCGAAGGTTTATGACCTCATTGGCACAGACATGTAGCTAGATCTCTAGCTCCAGACATGCTTTTTCTCCTACTGAGTAGGCCTTAAGTCTAACTAAACAGTTGTTGGTTGCCACCAACATGTGAGTGCCACTTACTGCACATTTATCTATCTATCTATCTATCTATCTATCTATCTATCTATCTATCTATCTATCTATCTTACAATACTGGTTTGTCATTGTTGATGTTTATAGGAGTGGCATCTGGCTAGAATGATTAATTGTTCACCTCCCTTAGCAACGCGCATAGTATTTTCTGGTACAGTGAAAGTTAGGGAAAGGAAGAGGGTTTCAGATTACATGTAGATAAATTGTTTATGCCCTGTGTTCTAAGTTTGTGGGTTCCTCAGAAACCTTCAAGCTCTGAGACACAACCAAATGCTATGCCCATATCTTATTTTCAGACTTATTTGGAATACCTTAACCAACCATTTAAAGGTAAGTTTCTTATACTTGGTTTTAATGGAAAATTTTTGAAAAGCCCGGGAGCAGTCCGACTATCCAGGCAGCGGTGCCTGGATAGCTCAGTGTGCCATGTTCTATGGCCAGAAGCCAAGTACACCACAGCTGGAAGTGGCCAGAGGCCACATGTACCACAACTAGACCAGCTCTGCCAATCCACCACACTGTCTCCACAAAGCTTGACTGAGCCCCTGATAATACCTGCCATCCATGTAGTACCCGGTAGAAATGAGACTCTAAAGCTTAATTATCCAAAGGCATTATATATTTGGAAATGGTCAATTAACAAGATGTCCATACAATTAGCATTGTTACCCAATAGTACTCAACCTAGATATTATAACTACCTTAGACTGTTAGAGGCACGTTGACATTCTCAGCCATTTTCTCTCCTCCTCCCGTTCTCCCTCTAGCTCCTCCTCTTCCTTGTCCGGCCCACTCTTAGCTCTTCCCACATCAGATCCTCCCATACAATGTAGCAGCAGCAGGAAACCATCCTGTTACACCTGGTATTGGAGGCTTTTGTTAATCTGTGGTCCGCTTGGGTGGCAATTGTCAGCCAAAATGCTTTCATTTCTTTTAACACACACACACACACACACACACACACACACACACACACACACACA
>NW_021604566.1:13975047-13990378 GCF_004785775.1 Grammomys surdaster
CACACACACACACACACACACACACACACACACACACACACACACACTCACACACACAGACACACACACACACACACACACACACACACAAATGTGAGCACACACACACAGTACCTATAGTCCCTTTATACTTTCTGGATCTGAGTTACCTTACTCAGTACTCACTCAATATAATATTTACTAAGTCAATCCATTTACCTGCGAATTTTGTGATTCCACTTTTCTTTAAAGCTAAATAGTCCTGCATTGTTTATCCATATCACACTCTTACCTATTTATATGTTTAAGATATTTTAGGTTGTTTCCCTTTCCTAACCATTGAAAATAATATCCCAATGAACATGGCTGAGCAAGTATCTACAGAGTAGGATGTTAAGTCCTTTCTGTATATGTGAAGGAGAGGTACAGCTGGATCTTATGATAGATTTATTTTTAGTTTCTCAAGAATGCTCCATACTGATTTCTAGCATGGTTGTACTGTTTTGCATTTCTACCTATAGTGACTGAAGGTTCTTCCCCCACCCCTAGCCTTGCCAGCAATTGTTATCAGGTTTGGTTGTTACTGTTGACCTTAGCCATTCTGTCTGAGAAAAGATCAAATCACACAGTTGTTTTAATTTACGTGTCCCTAACTGATAAGGGTGATGAACATGCTTTGAGGTACTTTGTAGCCATTTTTATTTCTTCTATTGAGAACTCTGTTCTGATCCTAACCCACTTTTAATTGGGTAATTTGTTTCCTTGATTCTTTCTCTTCTGAATTCTTTGTGCATTCTGTCCTTTAATTCTTTGTCCGATGGATTGCTTGAAAAGACTCTTACTCATTCTGGGAGTTTCTTCACTTGATTGGTTCTCTAGCTGTATAGAAGTTTTTAAGTTTAATGATGTCCACCTTGCCAATTGATTGCCTCAAGCTGTCCAGAAAATGGAATCCTATTCAAGATATCCTTTCCACAGAGATACCTTGCACGGGAATGCCTATGCTTTCTGGTAACAGTTTTGGCATTTCAGGCTTAAGTTGAAGCATTTAGTCCACTTGTAACTATTTGGGGAGAGGGTAAGAGTACAGGCCTAATTTCACTTTTCTTCATGTGGACATGCAGTTTTTCACAACACCATTTGTTAACTATTTTGTCTTTTTTCCAGTGCCTGTTTTTGCCTGTTTGTCAAATATCAGATGACATTATTTACGAGTACTTATGTTTGTCTTCTATTGACTTTTATTGATCTGCATTTCTGCTTTTGTGACACTATCACATTGATTTTATTGCTATAGTTTCATAATATATCTTGAAGTCTAGATATATGGCAATCCTGTTAGTATTGTTCTTTTTGCTTAGGACTGCTTTGGCTATCCTGGGTCTTTTCTAGCTCCATATGGATTTTAGATTTTCCTCCCTATTTTTGTAAAGAATGTCATGGGTATTTTGATTGTGATTCTATTAAATATGTAAATTGATGTGAAAAGTTGGTCATTTTCGCAATCTAAATTCTACCAATTCCTGAACATAAGATATATTTCTATTATCTACTGTTCTAGTGTTATTGGTGGTGGTGGGTTTTTTTTTCACAATCTCTGCAGAGATTTGAGGTTTTCATTGATGAGGTCTTTTGCCTCGTTGGGTAAGTTTATTTCAAGACAGTTGATTGTCTTTGTGCAATTATAAACAGGAGTGTGTCCATGATCACTTGATCAGTGTGTTGATTGTAAGTGTGTAGAGGCACTGGCATTTGTAAGTTGATTTTATACCCAACCACTTTTCTGAAATTATTGATCGTATCTTGGAATATTTAGGTGGAATTTTAGGCATCTCTTATTTCTGATAGCATATCATCCACAAATAGAGGTAGTCTGACTTCTTTTTCTATTTTTATTTTTTAATTTTCTTCTTTTACCTTATTACTCTGGCCAGTGCTTCAAGTATTATATTTAAAAAAGTGAGGATAGGGGACAGCCCCTTTTTGCTCCTGATTTTAATGTGATTACTTCAAATTTGTCTTCATAGGGGATAGTATTGGCTTTGGGTTTGTCACATATAGTCTTTGTTATGTTGACACATGTCTCTTCCACTCCTACTTTCTCTAGGACTTTTATTATGACGTCATGTTGGATTTTTGTCAGAAGCTCACTATCTATAGACATGATCTTATGGCTTTGCCTTTAAGTCCATTTATAAAAGGTATTATATTTATTAACCTATGTATGTTCAACCAACCCTGTATTTCCAGGGTAAAGCCAACTTGATCATGGTGGGTAATCTTGTAATGTGCCTGTTTTCAATATTTTATTCAATATTCAATAATATTTTATTGAGAATTTTTGTGTCAATGTTCAGGGATATTGGTCTGTAGGGTTCTGTTGTTCTTGTTGTTTTGTTTGTTTTTATATGTGTGTATGCATGTGTGCTTACCTGCTTTGAGTATTAGAATAATACTAGCTTTATAGAATGAGTCTGGGAACTATTCATTTCTTTGTATTTCTTTTTAATTATGAAGTATCAGTTGTAGTTATTTGAAAGTCCAGCACATGCTTCTATGAATCTTTTTGGACCACACAATTGTGTGTGCATGTATCTCCTCTCTCTCTCTCTCTCTCTCTCTCTCTCTCTCTCTCTCTCTCTCTCTCTCTTTGTGTGTGTGTGTGTGTGTGTGTGTGTGTGTGTGTGTATTGGGAAACCATTAGAAAGATTTTAATCCTGCTTTCAGTCTCTGTTTTTGTTATGGATCTGATTATGAGGGTTGTTAATCTCTTCTTGACTTAACTTTGATACTTTGGATAAGTCAGGAAAATCATCCATTTCTTTTAGATTTTCCAACTTACTGGAGTATAGTTTTTTAATATTCTTTTATAAAATTTTGAGTTTTTCTGAAGTCTCTTGTAATGTTTCTTTATTCATTTATGATACTGTAGATTGGGCTGTCATTTTCTTTCTTGGTATAGTTGGGCTAAGGCAAAGAATCAGCTTTTGTGTGAATTGGTTCTTTGTTTCTATCTCATTAATTTTTACTTTAATTTTTATTGTTTTTTTTTGTGATCTACTGAGTTTGGGTATGGATTGTTCCTGTTTTACAAATTCTTGAGTTCCATCATTAAGCAATTTATCTGTGTTCTTTCTAATCTTTACATGTAACCATTTAGGGCTATAGACTTCCCTCTTAGAACTGATTTTAATGTGCTGTGTTTTTGTTTTCCTTTAGTTCCAGGAATATTTTGATTTCTTCTTTGAATTGTTCATCATTCAGCAAATGGTTTGTTTTTATTTCTATGAGTTTATACAGTTACTAGATTTTTGTTTGGTGTTCATTTTTAAGTGTTATTGCATAATGGTTGGATAGAATATATGGGATCCTTTCAATTTTTCTGTGCTTGTTAAGGTCTGCTTTGTCTCATCTTATGGTCTGCTTTACAGAGGTTTCAAATCGCTTGCCTTTGAACCTGTCTTCTTTGACTGGTGCCTTTTTTCTCCCATCTTCTCTTAGTCTAGTGGCATGATTGCATCTAGAAGCCTAGCTTCAGATCTGTGATTTTTGAGGTCATTTTGTCTGGCCCAATTAAATAGCTTATCTACTAGATTTACCTGAGTTATCTCTCTAAGCACAAATCATAGTTTTGCAGGCTTATTTAAAAAAGAAAGTCTATGCCTGTACTTACTAAGCAAATATAGAATAGCAAGCTAAAACAGAAACTTGATGTAATCACTGCCTATTGCCTTTTATTTGCTACTTTAAGAACATATAAAGCACTTGAAGACAAACATTCAGTATTTCTTATTTTACTATCAAAGACCATAAAGAAGATCATTAAGCTTCAGTATGAATTTAAGAGTTTTGAGAAACTGACACACACACACACACACACACACACATTCATGCACACACACACACATTCATGCACGCACACACACACACATATATCTCTATCTATCTATCTATCTATCTATCTATCTATCTATCTATCTCACATATGATTGTATTTGTATGAAATATGACATAGTAGTTGGAATTTAGTTACTGTCTCACTTCTTATCACTTTTATATGCTACGTAGATCAAATTGATGCCTGGAAAGTATTTAAGGGTTATCTGTACACAAGTCATGTAAATTCATACATGAAAACTGAAATTATTTACAAGGTTTCTTTTGTACATACTCTTTTGGCAGCTGACTTGGAGATTATGCTGGGAAGGGAGGCACTATCACACTACTTTAGCTTACAATAAACATACAGAAAAGGTAGAAGATTCTAAAATTGTATAATAATATGAAGAGGGATTGACTTTGTTTTACCCCAGAGAATAAAATCCTCTTTTTATCTATGTTCTAATACTTTGATTTTGTCACTGAACATTGTAGAAGAGTGGCTATAAAATAATTAGAGAAGATAAATTTTGAAATCATCATGACTTTACTTTTGGAACTATTTGTTTTACAGATGGGTTTTCTTTTCTTGGTGGTGATAAACAACTTCAGCAAAGTGGCTGGATATAAAATTAACTCAAACAAATCAGTGGCCTTCCTTTATTCAAAGGATAAATGGGCTAAGAAAGAAATTACTGAAACAACGTTCTTCACAATAGTCACAAATAATATAAAATATCTTGGTGTAATTAACCACACAAGTGAAAGATCTGTATGACAAGAGCTTCAAGTCCATGAAAAAGAAATCAAAGAAGACCTCAGAATGTGGAAAGGTCCCCCATGCTCATGGATTGGTAGCATTAATATAGTAAAAATGTCAATCTTGCCAAAAGCAATCTACAGATTCAATGCAATCCTCATCAAAATTCCAACTCAGTTCTTCACAGAGAGAAAAAGAGCAATTCTCAACTTTATATGGAAATATCAAAAAACTCAGGGTAGCAAAAAGAGCCTCAAATGCATTGGCATAGGGGATAATTTCATGAACAGATCACCAATAGCTCGGGCTCTAAGATCAATAACGGACCAATGGGTCCTTATAAAATTGAAAAACTTCAGTAATCCAAAGGACACTGTCAATAAGACAAAACAACAACCTACATATTGGGAAAAGATTTTCATTACCCTACATTCAATAGAGGACTAATATTAAAAATATACAAAGAACTCAAGAAGTTAACCTCCAGAAAACCAAATAACATAATTATAAAATGGGCTACAGAGCTAAACAGAGTATTCTCAACTGAAGAATCTCAAATGACCTAGAAACACCTAAAGAAATGTTGATCATCCTTAGTCATCAAGGAAACCCAGATCAAAATGACCCTGAGAGTCCACCTTATACCAATTAGAATGGCTAAGATAAAAACCTCAGGAGACAGCAGATGCTGGCAAGTATGTGGAAAAACAGGAACATTCTTCTAATGCTGGTGGGATTGCAAACTGGTACAACCACTCTGGAAATCAGTCTGGCAGTTCCTCAGAAAATTGGAAATAGTTTTACCTAAAGACCAAGCTATACCACTCCTGGGCATATATCCAAAAGATGTTCTATCATATCACAAGGACACATGCTCTACTGTGTTCATAGCAGCCTTATTTATAATAGCCAGAATCTGGAAACAACTCAGATGTCCCTCAACTAAAGAATGGATACAACAAATGTAGTTCATTTACACAATGGAATACTACTCAGCTATTAAAAAAAAATGACTTCATGAAATTCGCAAGCAAATGGATAGAACTAGAAAATATCATCCTGAGTGAGGTAACTCAGATCCAAAAGGACATACATGATATGTACTCACTGGTAAGTTATCCAAAAAGTTCAGAATACCCATTATACAACTTACAGACCATATGATGCTTAACAAGAAGGAAGGCCCAAGAGTAGATCCTTTAATACCATTTAGAAAGGGGAACAGAATAATCACAGAAGGCAAAGGGAGAGAGAGAATTTTGTAGGGAAGGGGTGGGGAGGAAAAAATGTGGGGCAGGATCAGTTATGGGGGAAGCAAGAGAGAAGTCCAAAGGGCCAGCAGAATGAATAGAAATTTGCAGCAGTGTGGGATAGGGGACAGGGGAACCATTAGAAAGTCACACACCAGGGATCTGAGAGACTCCCAGGACCCAATGGGGATGACATTAGCAGATGCCCAACAGTGAGGAGATGGAACCTGAAGAGATCACCTCCAGTAGATAGACAAGACTCCCAGTGGAGGGATTAAGCCACCCATCCATCTCTAAATTTTTGACCCAGAATTGTTCCTGTCTAAAGAAAATGCACAGACAAAACAAAATGGAGCAGAGATTGAAGTAAAGGCCATCCTGAGACTGCCCCAAATTGGGATCCATCCTATGGTCAGATACCAAACCCCAGTACTATTGCTGATGTCATGTTGTGCTTGCAGACAGGAGCCTGGCATGGCTGATATCTGAGATGCTCTACCAGCACCTGACTGAGACAGCTGCAGACACTTACAGCCAACCATTGGACTGAGATCAGGGTCCCTGATGGGAAAGCTAGGGGAAAGTCTGAAGGAGCTGAAGAGGATGGCAACCCCATAGGAAGAACAGCAACATCACCTAACCAGAAGCCTCAGAGCTCCCAGGGACTAAGCCACCAACTAAGAAGCATACATAGGCTGGTCCTAGGGCCCTGCTACATATGTAACAGAAGAGTACACTGTTTGGGCCTCAGTGGGAAGGGATGCACTTGGTCCTATGGAGGCTTGATGCCCCAGAGAAGGGAGAAGCTAGAGGGGTAAGGTTGGGGTGAGTGGGAGGGGAAGGATAATGGAGTGGAGACAGCATTTAAATGTAGATAAATAAAATAGTTTTAAAAAGAAAAAACACAATTCAAAAACCAACAAAACCTGAATTTGTCTCAGTGGCCTTGTTCTATTCAAGTAGATGAATAAATCAGTTATTTGTATAAACAACCAATATTTTATTGCTATTATGGAAAGTATGCCTTTGAAGTCAGGGGTCTAATTTAACTCTATTGCAATCAATATACATTTTATCTAGCCTTAGGGAAAATTTAACAACTTTTTAAAAAGCAGATTACCTTTTGAATGGAAAAGAATAAAGCATAGTTTATCTACTCCTGGTAAATCTAGAGAATGTGTCTATAAATTTGATCATATTGACTTATCTCATTATAAGATTCTGGAAAAAAATCTAGGAACTAAAATGAGAGGAACTTTATGGACAAATTATTTTAATTAATTAACCAAAATCATTTAATCCAAGTCATTTTAAATGTAATTGCTTTCATCAAAATACTAACTGAGGGCCATCAGGATGGCTTAGTGGGCAAAGTGCTTGTTGCCCAGGGTGGCATTTTCATGATCTGTGTTTAATCCCTAAAACCTGCATGGTGAAAGGAGAGACCCAACCCACAGCTACTTATCCTGTCACCTCCACATATACACTGTGACAACCTATGCTCAGTCAGACACACAAATAAAATGTAAAAAAAAAATTAAATTGCATCCTTCTTTTATAAATGTTGAGTATTTCACGCACAGAAAATGAAAATTTCCATATCACTTCAGGCCATGTATATAAGTTGTTCATGGAATATAAATAAGTTTTGTGTTTAGGCCTATGTTTCATTACCAATATATTTCATTAGAGATATCCAAATATTTCTAACACTGCAAAAAAAGGCCCAAATCTAAAATACTTTTCATCCTGAGCATTTTGTATTAAACACAGGCCTTCTGCATATATATTAACTCACAAGTGTTTCTTAGTTCTTGAGTGTATCCCTTTAGTTTTGCTTCCATGCACCTTAGAGACAGTTCTGGCTGTTAGTAAGAATGGTGAATAACGAAAACTGTCCCTAACAGCAGCAAATTCAAACAGGTGACATCATGAGTCAGGAAAAAAGAGCAGAAATAGGGGGAGGATGAACCACCTAGAGATAGATATAAGAAACAACACAAAAGGAAAAAGTGGGGGTTGGTGGAGACAGACTCTGGCTGCCAAGGCCAGAAGCTGGAGTGATGCCAGGGCAGTGGCAGAAGAGGCAGGAAACCAACGTTGTCTGTAAAAGCTTCATCCCTATAGAAACTGCTCAGTCCACAGCCATAGTGCAGGTCAGCTTGCTCTAACTATTCTGCACATGCTGTGTACATGTTTCTTGTGTGTAAAACCATTTAGTCTTTCTTTTTATTAACTGATACTTTGTTTTTACAGTCATTGTATAGCCACAGGAAACTAAAACTGAAGATACTAGATATAGCAGTATCCTCCTGAAATATCAGCACTTGAGGGTGGAGCGTCAGTGACAGATCGACTCCAAGTTTGGGGCCAGCTTGGTGACACAGAAAGAAGCAGTTGTAAGGCAAAGCAAAACACCAAAATCAAAGACTCCAAGTGTTCTGTGGAAAATGAATGTGTTTTGTACTTGATTGGATCTTTCCTCTTCTTTACTCTTAATTTCTTTCCAGTTGGTTTAGAGTCATCTTGGTCACATTTCCATGGAGTTTGTCACCCTCATGTTGATCGGCTTTGGCCAAGTCTGAAACTTTCCAGGGAGCTGAGCAAGTTAGAATATCTCTGGTTTTGTTTTGTTTTGGTTTTGAGATGAGCTTTCACTTTTTATCCTGGTTGGATTTGAACTAGTGACTTTGTTACCCTACTGACTATTGGGATTGCAGATGTGCATCATCCTGCCTGGTTTGTATCTATATGTCTTCTCTCCAAACTGCGCCTCCTTACCAGATTGCTTCAGAACAGGAAAATCTGCTCGTTCAATTCAATATTTAGCACAGAATCTGGCATGAAGTAAGCATCCAATATATGTTTACATAAATTAGGTTGAAACATGCTTTATGTTTTATTTAGGTCTCAAAAGTCTAAAATATTTAATTATCTCTGCTACACAAAAATATAATTAACCATATGTTTTTATTTTTCTCATTTCTTTTAGTGAGCTGTATTTTTATTGGTATTTATGTATCTTGAATGCCATGAATAATTTTATATTCATTTATATGTTTTTTTTTTTATCAGTTTACTATGTTCTAAAGTTTGGACAGCACTAAATTTCTCACCCTCATGAAATGTAAATTCAAGTAGCATACTAATATACCCTTAACGTTTAATTTGTCAAGCATTTAGATTCTTTAATTCACTTTTTAGCATGTATTTGACCCTGTGGGTCTAAAGTTTTATATCTGTAATTTAATCTGTTGATTCAATACCAACTGTTAAAGTAAAAATTCTAGTCTTTCTACTCTATATGTGTTTTTCACTAGCATCTTCCATAGTACTGAAAAAGGAAATGGACTCCCAGTTACTTCCACACAACACCAGGCTACAGCCTATCAGGCTGCATGGCCCCGTACCTCCTGTTCACACACTGTCACTTACCACAACTGAGCCCATGTGAACTGACCAAGTGGCTTCTCTGGCCATTACTTTTTTAGCTTCTCTGCTTGCAACTCTTCTTTGCCAAAGAAATTTTGTTGTATTTCTGAGTATTGAAGTTTATGAAAGAGGAATACAATCCAATATCCATTGGTTAACAACACATTCATTTGAAAACAATTTTTAAGTATCCACGAAAATTTGCCATTTATTAAAGGTTAAAGAAAATTTGTATAATGCTGGGATGGATTTGCTTGGTTTTTACATAAAGGACTAACTGTAAAATAAATATTTGATGATGCAGAACATACACCATCATTATTAGTTTCCTGGGTTTATTAGCATTTTGACTTTATAGTCATCAATGCTGAGACTCTTGTTTCTCATAAAAATCTATAATGGTGAAAATATGCTCAGGGCAATTTCAGAACCCGTTGGAAATTCTTTCCCATGCCTAAATTCATTGAATATTTGTTTTTGATGAAGCCAAGCCAACAACTTGGAGTCAATCTAACTCCAACAGCAACTCTTGTGTGTTATTGCATAAGTGTGAGCAGGAGGTATCTTGCTATGATGAATTCTCAGGTCTCTTATGGTCCATACATCTGCCCATGTGCAGTGTCCAGAGGAAGACATTGAGAGTCCTGAGAAAAGAGTCCTTATTACCCTGAGACAACACCTTTCACTGAAGTTAGAGTTAGGCTAACACTAAGCTAGCCCAGTGATCATCCTGGCTACCCCTCAACCCTTCCCACTGCTGGAGTTATAGGCACACATGGCCACAGCAGCTTTTCATGTAAGTGTTCAGCATTTTAACTCAGGTTATCATTATTGTTCAGCAAGTGTACACTGAATCATGTACCCAGCCCATCAAGAAGAACTTTTAAAACTCAAACATCCTAATGCAACATAATCCAAGAATATGCCAATGTGATACTCACATGTTGAGGAATGGTGGTGGGAACATATTTGAAGTGTTTGTTTTCTATAATTTAAGCCATAATGGTAGAAAGAATTAAACTATGGCTAGAGTAGACTCCTTTGACGTATAGTAAAAACATTGAAAGTCCTTCATGTGATTGTCTCACATCTGAGCTAAGGTGGTGTAGACAGTATATCCATGGTACTTTGTGAGTAGATGTACAGCTTGTGTTGAGAACCCAGGCTGCACAGAGGTGCTCCATGCTGCACAGAGGTGCTCCACACAGCACAGGGAAGTACTACCAGGAATTCCTCAGATTCACTGTGTTGACTCTGAATGAATTTTTGCTGTTGTCCATATAGAAATCTATGTCTTTTGTCAACTTTTCCACACTCCCACATTTACCAACATGACTCCATTTGGGTTTACCACCCAGTGTTAGGATACTAGCTCTATGTATAGAATGGCCAGACCACAATTCTAGTCATCTTCCCCTGTCTTTGGAAAATCAAATATAATCCAGACTTAAATATAAAAAAGATCTTTAAATCCAAGCTCTTTTTTTTGTTTAAAACTATTATTTATTAGAGGATAAAACAATTCTTTGGTGATATTAATAAAGATAAGTGTTGAAATGAGCATATTAAGTTGGTACTTTGAACTATTCTAATATAAAACAATATATTAACATTTCAACAACAGATATTAATGGCTATGTATATAACTCATACAGTGTTCAGTTAATAGGATTTGGCTTAGTAATTGTTACACTAGGTATCTTTGAAGTAATTTTGAATCTTTCCTCATAACTAGTATGGTCATTTTTAAAATTTTTTTATTGGATATTTTATTTATTTACATTTTAGAAGCCATCCTTTTCAATCACATCTATAACTCTCCATGATTGTCCTTCATATTACCACTAATAGATAAGAATTAATGATAGCAGCCAGCTCCTAGATAAAAAGAGAAAAATCATGCAGTCCTCTCACAAGATGAGACTTATCATCTTGTTTTCTACACTCAGAACTCAAATTTTAATGCCTGGGAATTAAAGTCATAAAAACTCACAGAATTTAACATAGTTGTATCTACTTGGAATTTGTGCTCCACAAGACCAAGGCTTCTGGGAAAACCTAACATCTCTTACAGAAGAGCTATTTCAACATTTTCAAATGACTCAAACCCCAAGTCTCAGTGAATTTTGCATGAATTTCTATCTAAATGTGCACAGGTCAAAGCTAATGTCATTTTCTTCATAGGCATTTTCTTATATTCTAATGGTTTCTGTTTTTTTTTTCTGTAAGACGCTATTGTGTAATTTACTCCATCTGAACTCCCAGATCTACTTTTTTTCATTTTTCCATCCATATCCACCCTAAAGAGAGGTTTTCAATCACCTCATCTTTAGACACTGTATTGTTCTGAGAGTTAGTTATAAGATAAATGATGGTATTGTTCATATCCTTGTCCCCTCTGATTATAACACTCGGAAGTCCCTGGCACCACTAATCAGTATGGCCTCTTGACCACACTCACCACAAACCCCAAGTCACATTTTTTCCTATTTGGCTCCTCTGACTGATCATAGTCTATGCTGACCATACATCCACTTTTAAACTGGATTTTCGGGGTGGAGAAGATAGAACTATGGGAAACAGTTTTCCTGGCACAAATCCACTAGAAAATTATCCCTTTTAGAGACTAAGGGGCGCCCCCTCTCTGCTATTTTTCATGTTTCTCCACTTAGAAATGCTTTTTGCTAGCGTAAGTAGATTAAGAAACAAAACCTCCTTTCTTCCAGTACTTGAAAGCTATTTTTAGAATATGAAGGTTCTGTGATACTCTGGGCACTAAAACAAAAGCTGGTTGATTGACTTTCATAACTGACATGCCAGATTTCAAAACACAAATGCAATTAGAAGGTGTACAGTCAATGCAACTTACATTAAATACTGTAGAAGAAACAAAAGTAATTTTAACTTGACAATTAAAAGAGCCTTAACACATGTGCTAACACCTGTTTGAAGTCCAGATCCTGCCCCAACTTTACCTTTTGTTAAAACCACAAAGAACTGAAGCAAACTTCCATATATGTCTCTGAAAATGTCCAAAACCAGCCTTCCAAATGAAGACTGTTATTTCCAATATTGGATTGATTTCTAGACCAGTTCATGATTGAGTCTGAATAACTGGTCACATTTAATAACAATATGAAGGCATAATAACTTCTCTTTTTGATTCTCTGTCCCACAAGGACTAAAAATTTGAGGCAAAGCAGCTTGTCCCGTATGGGATATAGGAAAGTAAATGTGGGTCATGAACACCTGTATGTCCAATACAGCTTCTTAGTCACTATTGTCAGGGCAATCAGCAAGCTCACAGGTCAGCAGCATTCTTTGTCCTGGCATCAGCATGTTCTGGCAGCCATTGTGCTCCTTCTGCATCCTCCAGAAAAAAACACAAACATGCCCTCTTCCCCATATTTAATACCTGATCCTGATCATGTCTTATGCCAGTAAGTGAATCCTTCCCTTTCACCTATGCATGAGTATGCCTAGTTGTAGAGCGACATAAGCACTCAGCAGAAAGTTCCTACAGAAGCAAGAGGATAGTGGGTTTGATTATTGCTGATATAACAGCTTTAATTGCATTAATTACTAGCATCACTGCTTCTGCAATTGCTGTGACACAAGACATTAAGACAGCTATTTTTGTTAATGTTTAGCAAAAAATGTTACTAATGTTTTCAATATACCAGAGGATTTAGATAGGCATCTGGAAGAATGGATTGATGCTCTTTATCCTATTCAAATTATCAGAAGGAGGTTCAGAATTTAAGGGTAAGGAGCCATCTTGAGTGTCATTCCAAATAACATTGGATTCCTGTTAGTTCTAGAATTTACAGTGGTAGCCATTATAATTGGGAAGAAGTTTAATGACACGTGCAGTGTATTTGGCATAATTCTCACACCTCTCTGGATTTTTAAATGATATATAGTGAGCTTATGAATTTCAAGAATGCTTCTCTTTTGAGTGTTGATGTGGTAGATACTGCAAATAAAATTGCCCATGGCCTGAGGTCAGTAATTTGATAATGCACATTCCATGACAGGTAAGGAAGAGATTCTTGTCAGAAAGACCTAAGACAGACTCAGTCTTGTTAATGAAATAAAAAACGGGGAGAGATGGAGTGCCTTTGGAGCTGCTTGGCAAGAATCTGACATTGGCCAAGGACAAGAAAATGAGCTGCTTGGCAGGAATATGACATTGGCCAAGAACAGGGAAGTAGGCGTTAGGCAGGAATCTAAATATTAGGCTAGAACAAAGAAGAAATTTCAGGTAAGAATCTAAATCTTAGGCTAGAACAAAGAAGTAATCTCAGGCAGGAACCCAAATATTAGGCTAGAACAAAGAAGTAATTTCAGACAGGAATCTAAATTTTAGGATAGAACAAGGATGTAGGCTTCAGACATGAAAATGACCTTGGGCTAGGACAGGGTATCCTGATAAGCCCTTAGAAACAATAATCACAGGAGTGTTCATGTAATTGATTTTAATGCCTTACTTTTTCTTTGATTATTTGTGTTTGTTGTATTGCTTGTTCCTTGACTATTTGCATCTATTGTATTGTTAAACCCTCAACCTAGAACTGACCTTAATATATGCGTGTAATCAAAATGGTATAAAGGCATAAAGGTAGAGGGAGGATGGGATAGGGGGTTCTAGGGAGGAAAAATGGGGAAAGGGGATGACATCTGTATTGTAAATAAATAAAAATAAAACAAAAAATTAAAAAAAAGAAAGAAACAAAACCTCCAGTTTCCAGAGTCCTTCTCATGCTCCAGGGCTGTCATGTTTGTGATTCACAGATATCCCTTGTACCTTATTTTGGTTGACAGAATGGAGCAAGGCTACTATTTCCAAAATCATGAGTTGCAAATGTGTGACACATTTTTCTGAAAGAAATCAATAAGAATGAAATGTTGAAATCAATTCTGAAATGTTGGTTAAAAAATAAAATAGGATATGGCAAAGTAGCTACCTCAGTTATAAAGTACATGTCTTGAATGCACAAAGCCCTGGGTTCAATCCCAGAGCAATATAAACTTGGCATGGTGGTACATATCTCTAATAGTATCACTTGGAAGCCAGAGGTGGGAGAATTAGAAAGTTCAATGTCGTCCTTGGCCAATTAGCAAGTTCAAGATAAGTTTGTCTACATGAGACGCCTCAAAAAATAAAATAAGTTTAAAATTAAAGAAGTGTTTCAATTAGGGCATTTTCAATGTATAAATTGGCTTAAGAACAAACCAGGGAAGGAGTCAGAAATTACTTAGCTCAAGCTTAAATCTGCACTCAGAACATAGGAAAACCTTGGCAGAGAATGGCTTAAAAGACAGGTTTTAAAGACTCTGAGGCCAATAAAATTGTACCTTAAAATAAAAACAAAACAAAACAAAACAAACAAAAACAACTCACCTTGGAAGACCAGTCCCTAGTTATGCAGTTTCATAAGGGACATCCAGGAAGAGCTGACACTTGTTTGTTGTTTACTATGGGACCAGGTCCTATGTCCAGGACCTCTACTCATTGTGATGAGTGCATAGGAAATATTACTGCTTATAATTATTTTCAAGATGAAGAATATTGGGCAAAACTATGCCAAGTGTTTTGACTCAAGACTATATTGTTAATTAATGGCAGATGGTTTTTACAGTGGGCATAAATGAACAACAACTCATTAGCTAACAACATAACTGACAGCCATACCAAAGATGATCATAGCAATATGTAATATAATAATTATACATGTTATTAGGTTTTAAATTTTTTTGGAATTGTAATTTTTTACATCAATGCTATCACAAAAACAAGTAAGACCAGTTCATTGTGGCAGTCCTTGGTTTAGTTTACTTCCTGTGGCTGTAATAAAACTTCGCTACCAAAAACAACTTGGGGAGGAAAGGATTTATTAACTTAAAAGTGCAGAGAAGATAGGAACACTGACAGGGCAGGATAGTAACCTGCAACTCAGGCAGAGACCATGAAGGACTGACTTATATTTACTGTCTTGCTCCTCATGGTTTGCTCAGCCTGCTTTCTCCT
>NW_021604566.1:13990478-13998232 GCF_004785775.1 Grammomys surdaster
GTCTGTATGTAGTTGTTTGGCCTTGAACTCACAGAGACCTGCCTGACTCTGTCTCCTAAGTGCTAGGATTAAAAGAGAATGTCACCACACCCATCTCATCCTGTTTCCTTATACAACTCAGAACCACCCACCCAGGGTTGGCACTGCCTTCAGTGGACTGAACCATTAATCAAGAAAAAGGACCCAAAGACTTACCTAGGGGCCAGTTTATGTAGGCTTTTTCTTAACTGAGATTCCTTCTTTTCAGATGATTCTAGCTTGTGTCAAATTGAAAAAAACTAACCCGAGTAGTAGTAATTAGTAGATGGAATAAATCGTGCAACACAAATTACAAAAATAAGTCACTTAATGATTTTTCATAACCTTGATGCAGCAGGATAGCCTGTGCATGTGCGTGTGAGTGTGTGTGTGTGTGTGTGTGTGTGAGCACACGTGCTAATAATACCACCATGGACTACATGTAGCCTAGAAAGTTTTCTATTTCTTTTTGAAATTTTAAAATGGAGTTGAGTCGAGAGTCAAATACAGCTTCCCTCTGGTTCCATTCTTGTCCAACTGGAATGAAACAGGTTCTGCAATGTTTCCTATAGGACAACATAAAGCTAGGAAACTTCTCAGCAAAAGCACCCAGAAGCAGAATACTTAGGACTTAACGGTGTAGTAGGAGGTGTGTAGACTTGGTAGAATCAGATTTTGAATCTCAGGAAAGCCTGATCTCTTTCTGAGTCCTGTGTTGCTGACCAGCTGTTGTGAGGCCAGGCTTTTGTGTTTATTTATTGATCCTGTTGCTCCTCTCATCTCTTCTCGGGGGCTTGGAATATTAGAAGCCACACTGAATGACATCTTAAATCATACTTCTCTTTCCCAGGGAAAATGGATTTTAAATTACAGGGTTGATTTGACCTTGCTAAATTGGAGTTTTAGAAAAGAAATCAAGAACATCCTAATCATTTTGGGTGTCCTTTGATGTTGATAACCATTCTCTACATTCTAAAGATGTCTATTTCCTCCGAAAATGTCAGGATTTTTTTCCTCATGTGCATTTTAACCTATAAAGTCAATACTGAACAATACTCATCCTGTCATTTCTCCTTATTTTACTATTTCTTTATGTTCTCATCAGGAGAATCAACAAACTATCCTAAAATACAGCATATACATTTATGTTTAATTCCAGCTATTTCCTGAATTCCTGTTCTCAATTGCAGGATGTTCCTCCTGTCCCTGCTTTTGAAAACTGTATACTGTGCCAGAGCATTTAATCTCCTTTTTGTCATTTTAATTCCTTTTAGCATTAAGGATAGCTATTCTTTTACACTCTATAATACAACTGACAAGTTAGCAAATACTTTTATTAACATAAATCACTATTATAGTTAGTAAACCACACACTTTTGGGCAGCTTTGTGCACAGGGTACACAAGACACAGCAGGTCATGTTCTTTTTGGCAGGAAGCTAGTCTAGTGCAAGGGAATTTCCAAGAACGGCAACTGCCCTTGCTGGCATGTACACCAGACATCAGTTTGTTTATCTTTGTCTTATGTTTTCTGATATTTTACTAAAATCGTCATAGAAATCAGAAATTTCAGAATCTGCTGCTCACATCACAGTTCATAAGAAATAAAGAACATTTTTGTTTTTGTTGCAATTCACACTAGCTACATACTAGATACTGAATGAAGTACAGGTGTTAGAAGCATCAGACAGAGTGAACTGTACTTTTAGGCAAACATGTTTCTCACTGTACACTCCTTTATGTTGTCCCACAGTTGTATTTTAAAGAACAGTTTGGATCAGTGAATAGAAGCTTAGAAGCAGGTACCACCTGCATTTCTTTAGAATGACTGCTGGAGGAAATTGGTCTACACTCTCATCCTTCTAGCTCTGGATAAATCTAAAAATAAAAGTCAAGTGATTTATAAGTGCAACATTGCTAAGATTTGAGCGTCAATTTTAAGATTAGAAAGTGAGGGTTATCTGGGTGGTAGTGGTGCATGCCTTTAATCCCAGCAATTTGGAAGCAGAGGGGGAGGCAGGTGTATCTCTATGGATTCAAGGCCAGTCTGGTCTACAGAGCAAGTTCCAGACAGCTATGTAGTGAGACTCTGTCTCAATAAACAGTAACAGTAATAAAATAATAAAAAATAAAATAATAAAAAAGAAGGAAGGCTTAATTTGAAGCAATACTTCTTCTTTTAAACAGGAGAATGATTGTTACAAAGTTTATATTGCACTGGCAATATAAAAATCTTTTGGGTTGGAGAGGTGGCTCAGTGGTTGGACTACTTGCTACCCTTTCAGAAGATTGGAGTTTCTTTCCCAGCACTATGACAGGTGATTTACAACTGCCAGTACTCCAGCTCTAAAGGATCTGGGGCCTACTGACTTCCACAGGTACCAAACACATGTACATTCACAAATAAAATATTTTAAACACTTTTAGTAAAAATTATTGCTAGATAAATTTTCAAGTACTAATACTGGTAATCATTTTATGATAATATTAAGGAACACTGTCACCTAGTTTTCTCTGAGTTGCCTGAATATATAACATTTAACCCAATAGTCTTTGAGTCTTCTCTTAGAGATGAAAATTTTCTTCTAGACGAACAGTCCAATAACTGGCTATGGACCTCTCTCTTTGTCTGAAAACAAGCAACTGGCTTCCACCTTCCACATGCTCTTTGTCTGTCTGTTTTTGTTGGTTACTAAAATAAAGCCAGCAAAGAGAGATCCAGTATCAGGTGAGCATGTTAACACTCAAACTTGTACAGTGCACACACTTGCAAATACTGCAATGTCCAGTTTTCCTTTGGTAAAATTCCAATCTGATAGCAAGTTCTTTTTGTTTTAACATTTCTGCCATTCAGCAATACAAACCCATTTCCTGGAAACAAGTGGGAAAACCTTAGCTTCCTTTGTGGAGGAGAAATGCATTCATTACCTGTTGGCACAGCTCTGCTTTGCCCTCAGGGTATTCAGGCAGCACTGTACATTAATGGGAGGAATGAAGCTTCTCAGGATGGGTGGCTTCTCAGGATGTTGGTGGCTTGAGTGCTGGGGAGAAATAGCCTTCTTCAAGACAGTTTTCAGTTAAACAATTCTCTTTTTTTGAGGGTAATAAGGGCTATATAAACCTTGGGGTGTGGTTAAGAATTTTTTCTATGTGAGTGCACATGATTGGCTGGTACCTAGGTACTGGAAATGCTTCATTTCCATGAAGATACATTTCAGGTGCTTGCTGAACATGTCTTTATATAAAGAAAGGAAGTTAAAGCTGTAATTTGGCCACCAGGTAATGCAACTACCTCAGGGGTAGGGGTGAGGACAGAGGTGGAGATGGTGCAAGCTACATACCAGAAACATGCAGGCCCAGAGGAAGGAGGGAATAATCCTAATGCCTGCCAGTTTCAAGAGAAGATTTTTCAGGGTTCAGACAGGGCTTGACCTCACTCTTCTCCAGACTGGATCCCCAGCTGCACGCATGGCTTTCAGGCCCCACAGTTGCCAAATGGCTTTTGTCATTCTCTGAGAGCACTTACATTACATGTATTAATTAACACACTTTAGGTTTTATAAATACATTTTTCAAATCCTTAGGGCCTAACTCTCTTTGCTGTTCATGCTTACCTACTTACCATACTCTGAGATTAAGGCATTTGGATGAGACATCCCCCATAGTTCAAGGCCTTTGAGTAAGTCCCCACTTGGGAATGCTGTTTGGATAGTATAGCAGAAATGGACTTGCCGGAGAGGTATGTCATTGTGGATGGGCTTTGAGAGTTTAAAAATATCACACTGTTGCTTGTTTGCTCCATCTGCCTCCTCTTTGTTGCTTGAGATGTGAGCCCTCAGCCTCTGCCCTACTGCCATGGAATTTTTTTTTATCACTCTGGAAACAGAAACCCAAATAAATACTTCCTTCTTCCTCCTAGAAGTTTCTTTAGCCAATGTGTGTTATTGGATTAATAGAAGTGGAACTTATTCAGGGATCTTTGTAAAATTCTTACATTCATACAGATTGAAACACTCAGTTGACATAATTTGATCAGTAAGGTTCAAACTTCAGTTACTTTGACTGATAGCAAGTGTGATTCTCTTCCTGCTGCTTCTATGAGGCTTGCCTCTTTCCTTCCAAGTCCTGTTTCCCAAGGAAAGTCCAAGTCTTTCAAGCAAGTGTTTATTCCTGGAAAACCAACCTTCTACTCTGCCAATCATATTCTGCATCCTCAGAACCACACACCTCCCAGCATGCTCTCCCTTTCTGTGTTTCTATCCTCACTGGTGCTCCCTTGTCGTCTTTTAATTCTCTTCATTCTTGCCAACTCCACACATATCGATATTCTTTCACTGTCCTTTGCCACCATGTTCCATAATCCTGAGCATCCACTGCACTGAGAGAAGTCAGTGCCTTTCCACACAGTGGTAAGGAGAGTGACTTGTCACTACCAGACACAGTTGTCTATAGTGATAAACTAAACGAAAGGTAACTGTTTGGATTGAAAGCCTGTTTGTTTTAGATTTGAGCTTCCATCTTTCCCAACTTTGATGGACAGAAACATTGTCAAGTTCTCATCATTCTGAGCCCTTGAAATGTCCCACATGAGTATTTTTTGGAGCAGTCAAGACTAGTGACTAGTGTGGACTAGTTCACACTCTTGGTGGGTTTTCGCTTTGTTTTGTTTAGTTTGGTTTCATTTTGTTCTTATTCTTACAGATACAAAATTACTCAAAATAATGTAGAAGTTACTCTATTCTAAACTTCACAGAGACTTAGCTTTGCCCTTATTTTGTCATAGTTATTTTTAAGAACTTAGTCTTTTTTCCCTTTCACTTATTATTTACCTCTTAGGATTTAAAAAAAATATTTTTTACTTATGTGTATGTGTCTACATGAATGCATGATCTGTGTGTGTGCTGAATCCCTTGGATCTGGGGTTACAGGCAGTTGCAGGCCATGATATGGGTGCTAGGAACTGTACTCAGGTCTTTAGGAGCATATTCACTCTTGACGGCAGAGCCATTCCTCTGTGCCCACCTAGAGAATTCATAAAGGGATTAAATGAAGCCATATATCTGCAGTGGTCTGACTTTTGGGTCCTATTATAGGTCTAAAAATGATAGTGTTATTAATAATAGTTATCACATAGGACTTCTTATCCTGAGCAAGTTGGTCTAGAGCCGAAGGAGATATTCTTTGGCTTCCTGGGATAAACTTTGCCAAAGTCAAAGGCTCACACTCTCTTCTATGGCTCGTTCACACTGCTGTGTGTCATTTATGGAAGCTCAAATCCGGAAACAAATGGGCTTTCCCTCTAAACACTTACCTTTCACTTAGTTTATCACTATGGTCAATTGTGTCTGGTAACTACCTGAGGTAGGTTTGCCTTATTGCTTCATTCAAGTTTGTTTTACAAATGATAAAGACTGTACATGTTGATGGTGTTCTGTTCTACTTTACTTTTTATTGCACCAATAAACATTGTATTACCAGAGTCAACTTGGAGGAGAAAAGGGCTTATTTCACCTTATGCTCTACGTTTATCTTATCGTGGAGAAAAGGCACACAGGAATTGTAAGGCAGGAACCTGGGGCACAAACCAGGGAGGGAAGGTGCTTCCCCTTGGTTTGGTCAGTTAGCTTGCTTATGTAGCCCAGGCCCATCTGCCTAGGAATGAATGGCACCACCCAGGGTAACCCTGACCCTTCTACAAAGAAAAGAAAATACCTCCCAGACATGGCAGCAGTGCGTTGTGATGGAGCCATTTTTCAGCTGAGGTTTCCTCTTTCTTCCCAGGTGATTTTTTATTTCTGTGAAACTGACAGCTGAAGCGGTGACAGGTGCTATGTCATGTTTCGATACACAGACATATTGTCTAGTTTGATTTATTAATGTAACCCTGTTTGGCTTCACATTTACCATCTTCATGCCCCTGCTTCCCTTGTAAAATATTTTAAGTCCTATATTAAATAATATGTTTTCTCAAATATCACTTCTCCCCAAGTTTAAAACTTCTCCCCAAGTCTGTTTTTTTTCTAGCCTTTTGACATACTGAGCATGTAATAGCTGAGGGTAGTCAAGTGCTGAATGGGTAGGAAAAAAACATGGTACAAACACACATTGGAAATTATGTAACCAAAAATAATATAATTGTATCATTTGCACCACCATGGGTAGAAGTAGAGATCATTGCACTCAGGGTAAAAAGCCAGACAGGGTAGACCAGCACCGCATGATCTTATTCATGTGTAGAGACCAGCATTGCGTGATCTCACTTGTGTAGCAACAGAAAGGTGATGTCATGGAAAGATAGAGTAGACTGGTGCTTAGCAGAGGCTCAGGAGAGAAAGAGGCAAGGGGCTGTGTGGGGGAAAGATCAAGGGTACTAAGGTCCAGAATGTTCCCTTTAAATGAAGACAAGAATGCATGTGGCTTTGGTTTTGTTCATCCATTTTGTAAAGGCAATAAACAATTGATATTCACATCAAAACATTCTTTCCTAACATTGGCAAGATTTTAATCACTCAAGAGATCAGTATTAAGCTTTGATAACCCTTTGAAATTGACTCAAAATATATTGCATTCATGAGGAAAGGCAGCTTCTTTTCTTTTACCCTCTCCCTTAGTCACCCACAAAAGCTTTTCCTGATTGTGTCCTTGAGATTCTTCAGGGGTGGCTTACTGTACCTCAGGCTTTGTTCTTCACTCAAAAGGTATTGATTAGCATCTCTTGTCTTTGCAGGCTGAAATGATGATCTCCTGACTGGAACTAGCTGAACAATTACTGAAATCAAATAGATAGCAAAATAACTACACTGATTGATGTGGCAGTGAATTGGTGTCTCAGAGTATAACTGTAGTTCCAAGGGCAGGACAGTCACCTTGCATTTCTGACTGCATTTCTCTTTAGTTATTGACAATAAGTAATCTTCTCTGATTTGGTCAAAATTCTCTTTCTTGACTTGTTTTCCTTGCCTTCATATTGAGTGGGTGATGCTATTCGAAAATGTGGTCTGATTCATTACTTAGTCTGCACTAAAAGACTCACATTCCTCTCTATGGCTGTCATCAGGAAGCCCAGAAAGAAAAGGAAATTAAAAAAGGGAAAGATTTCTAGTAATTGAGTGGAGGAAGATGTGAGTCTAAGACCTTTCTTAACTATTCTATAAGAAGTCATTTTGGTCAAATTACCTGTTGTTAGGATGGGGTAATTGGTCCCTATTTTTAATTTTGAGAGGATTTACAGCACATTCTTTCTTCTTTACAAAACAGTGGCAGAAATAGGGCATTACCTGCCAGGCTTAGCTGATGTGAAACAGACATCAAGAAATTTCCCCATTGTCAGCCCAGAGAACCCACTCATTACCTCTTTCCAGCAGTGACGAAGGACTCGATTTTGCTGGAAATGTCAGCCAAAGCCTGGTTTGTTTTTTTCCCTGTTGGGATTGCAAAGGTTACTCAAAACAATGTTTCATAGAAATATAGAGTAGGAGGTTTTGTTAATGAGAATATGATCTGTCATTTTGCCTTTCATTATACTGTTTTTACACGTGGGTTCTATGGCCTCACCTTTGAACAGTTACCCTCCATGAGTTGTCACTAGATAGCTAGCTTATACATAACCTAGCACCAATGTGCAGCATGCAGAATCTGATTTCAAGCTCAGTTACTTTGTAGGAAAAGCTGTCTCATGGCCCCCACCTGAAAGAAAGAAAGAAAGAAAGAAAGAAAGAAAGAAAGAAAGAAAGAAAG
>NW_021604566.1:13998242-14000036 GCF_004785775.1 Grammomys surdaster
AAGAAAGAAAGAAAGAAAGAAAGAAAGAAAGAAAGAAAGAAAGAAAGGAAGAAAGAAAGGAAGGAAGGACGGACCTAAGAAAAATTCCCATAAATAGAATCAGGAGCATTTTTCTGTATTTAAAATATCAGAGAACTACTTTATAGCTAATTAGTTTTTACATAACAAGGAGTCAGTACAGATGGTTGATGGCCTGAGTTGATTTATGGGAGCTTGAAGGCATAAGGGAGACAGGGTCTTCATTCTGTAAACCAATGAAATCACTCCTGTGTGTGTGTGTGTGTGTGTGTGTGTGTGTGTGTGTGTGTTTGTGTTTGGGACCTCAGAGGCTGATGTACGATACATTCTTTGATTATATTATTAAATTACAATAGACTTTCATTTTTGAGACAGGGCCCCTCTCTGAGCATCGAACTCACTGCTTGATTAGACTGCTTGGCCAGCTGGCTCCAGGGATCTGCCTGTCTCTGGCCCATCAGTGCCACTAGGGTTACTCATGTGCTTGGATTTTAGAGATTCAAACATGGATCCTCTTGCTTGTGTGACAGGCACTCTACTGATGGGGCCATCTCTCCAGTTCCAATATTATTCCTTTTATTCACCCCACCACAGCCAATATTGCTTAGTTTTGTTTCTTTGTGTTCCATCTTGCCAACGACAATGCAGAAAACACAAGGCAAACTGGTATCCAAAACATCTAACAACTTCTAAGCCAAGGTAATGAACTTTCAGGAGACGTGGCAGTTCTACTAACATGATAAAACCTTGGGAGGTAGGCATTTTGTGAAAGCCTCTAAATTCAAGTATTTTCAAATAGCACCAACTTTATTGCCTCTTATATTAGAATAAGAGAACTAAGAATAAATATAATTCATGGAATTTCCTTCCTCAGCACACTTGAAGAGGTATTTTGAGAACAGTGCCCATGTCTCTCCCTCCTTCCCTTGGTTCTTTGGTTTTTAGTGCTTAGACAATGGTTTCTTCTAGCTATTCAACAAATTCCTGCTACTTTTGTTGCATCAGCTAATGTTTGAGCTTCCATTTAAAGCTTAACCTGGTTATTTTACTCCCTCCTAGCCTTTCTTGCCTCTGAATTTCTAGGCACTGATAACAATGTAGTGAACTAACTCCATGTGTCTTACCTTGACTAGAGAGCAGATTCCTCCATTTCATCAAGGTAGACTGTTAAATGTCTCTTTCATGACTTGCTTCTATTCTCTTCCACTCAACACTCAGTGATAGTGTATAACACACATCATTTTTACTGAATCCTACTATTTTCTTAGTGGGAAGATGTTAAACATCCTTAAGACAAAGAACTACAACTTACAAACCACTGAGGTAGTATGATGTTATTGGGAAACACTACTTGTTGCAAAGTTTCCTTATTCAGACATTCTTTCCAACATATTGCTCTGATAAAAGAGCATTTCCAACAGCTTAACAGGTCTTGTTTCTAAGGCAGGGTAATAAGTCAGACCACACATCTGCATTCTTTTGTTACTGCCTTTCTTTTAACAGGAGTCAGGGTTGGCCCAATGTGCGTTTTGGGCTTAGGCAACTATGAAACCTGGAGTATTTTTAAAGTCACACAAGTGATGATTTGCTGTTGTTATTGCTTGATTTTTTTTTCTGTTACTGTCTTTGAAGGAGGAGTAGGTAAAGAGAGAGGGAAGAAGGAGGAAGAGGAAGATAGAAAAGAGAAGAGGGGGGCTGAGGCAGACACAGAGTTGGTCTGCTCCTGTCGTGTGGAGATACTGACTCCTGAGTCATCCTAGAGGAGCCACTGCACTC
>NW_021604566.1:14000046-14013152 GCF_004785775.1 Grammomys surdaster
TACTGACTCCTGAGTCATCCTAGAGGAGCCACTGCACTCAGAGCAGCAGACACCAAGGTGGTTTGCACTTGGGAGACATCATATCCTGAGCCATCCTAGAGGATCCACTGCAACCAGAGCAGGAGGATTTCTAGATCCAAGAGGTGGCCTGAGTCCCAGGAGTTCTTCCACCCAGGAGATTAGGATCATAAGACTACAAAGACATCTGGACTCTGAGGAGCTCTGCAACAAGCTAGATAACTGGAAATACAGACTCCAGTCTCACACAGTGAGGGCAGGTAACACTAGAGTTAACCAGATGGCAAAAGGCAAGCACAAGAACATAAGCAACAGAAACCAAAGTTTCTTGGCATCATCAGTACCCAGTTCTCCCAATATAGCAAGCCCTGAACACCCCATCACACCTGAAAAGCAGGATTCAGAATTAAAATCACTTCTCATGATGATGATAGAGGATTATAAGAAGGAATTAAGTAACTCCCTTAAAGAAATACAGGAGAGTACAAGTAAACAGATAGAAGCCCTTAAAGAGGAATCACATAAATCCCTTAAAGAAATGCAAGAAAACACAAAGAAGGAATTAAACAAAAACATTCAGGATCTGAAAATGGAAATAGAAACAATAAAGAAAGCCCAAAGGGAGACAACCATGGAAATAGAAAACCTAAGAAAGAGATCAGGAGTCATAGACGCAAGCATCACCAATCGAATACAAGAGATAGAAGAGAGAATTTCAAATGCAGAAGATACTAAGGAAAATATTGACACAGTTGTCAAAGAAAATGCAAAATGCAAAAAACTCCTAACTCAAAACATCCAGGAAATCCAGGACACAATGAGAAGACCAAACCTAGGGATAATAGGTATAGATGAGAATGAAGATTCCCAACTTAAAGGGCCAGTAAATATCTTCAACAAAATTATTGAGGAAAACTTCCCTAACCTAAAGAACAAGATGCTCATAAACATACAAGAAGCCCACAGAACACCAAACAGAATAGAGCAGAAAAGAAATACCTCCCGTCACATAATAATCAAAACATCAGATGCACAAAACAAAGAAAAAATACTAAAAGCAGTAAGGGAAAAAGGTCAAGTAACATATAAAGGCAGACCTATAAGAATTACACCAGACTTCTCACCAGACACTATAAAAGCCAGAAGAGCCTGGACTGACATCATACAGACCCTAAGAGAACACAATTGCCAGCCCAGATTACTATACCCAGCAAAACTCTCAATCACTATAGATGGTGAAACCAAGATATTCCATGACAAAACCAAATTTGCACAATGTCTTCCCACTAACCCAGCACTTCAAAGGATAATTGATGGAAAACACCAACACAAGGAGGGAAACTACAACCTAGAAAAAGCAAGGAAGTAATCTTCCAACAACCCCAAAAGAAGATAACTATACAAACATAACTTTACCTCTAATAACAAAAATAACAGGAAGCAAATCATTTTACCTTAATATCTCTTAACATCAATGGTCTCAATTCCCCAATAAAAAGAAACAGACTATCAGACTGGATACACAAACAAGACCCAGAATTTTGTTGCATACAAGAAACGCACCTCAGTGACAAAGACAGACACTACCTCAGAATAAAAGGGTGGAAAACAATTTTCCAAGCCAATGGTCCCAAGAAACAAGCTGGAGTAGGCATTCTATTATAAAATAAAATCAACTTTCATCCAAAATTAATCAAAAAAGATAAGGAAGGACACTTCATACTCATCAAAGGAAAAATCTACCAAGGAGAACTCTCAATTCTGAACATCTATGCTCCAAATGCAAGGGCACCTACATACATAAAAGAAACTTTACTAAAGCTCAAAACACACATTACACCTAACACAATAATAGTGGGGGATTTCAACACCCCACTCTCAGCAATGAACAGGTCATGGAAATAGAAACTAAACCGAGACATTTTGAAATTAAGAGAGGTTATGAACCAAATGGACTTAATAGACACCTAAAGAACATTTCATCCTAAAACAAAAGAATATACCTTTTTCTCAGCACCTCATGGTACCTTCTCCAAAATAGACCATACCATATAATTGGTCACAAAACAGGCCTCTACAGATACAAAAAGATTGAAATAATCCCTTGCATCTTATCAGATCACCACGGACTAAGACTGGTCTTTAATAATGACAAAAACAATGGAAAACCCACGTACACATGGAAACTGAACAACTCTCTACTCAATGATGACTTGGTCAAGGAAGAAATAAAGAAAGAAATAAAAGACTTTTTAGAATTCAATGAAAATGAGGACACATCATACCAAAACTTGTGGGACTCCATGAAGGCAATGCTAAGACGAAAACTCATAGCTCTAAGTGCCTACAAAAAGAAACTGGAAAGAGCACACACTAACAACTTGACTGCACAACTATAAGCTCTTGAACAAAAGGAATCAAATACACCCAGGAGGAGTAGAAGGCAGGAAATAATCAAACTCAGGGCTGAAATCAACCAAATAGAAACAGAAAGAACAATACAAAATATCAATAAAACCAGGAGCTGGTTCTTTGAGAAAATCAACAAGATAGATAAACCCTTAGCCAGATTAACCAGAGGGCACAGAGACAGTATCCAAATTAATAAAATCAGAACTGAAAAGGGAGACATAAGATCAGAAACTGAAGAAATTCAAAAAATCATCAGATCCTACTACAAAGGCCTGTACTCAACAAAACTGGAAAACCTGGATGAAATGAACAATTTCCTAGACAGATACCAGGTCCCAAAGTTAAACCAGGAGCAGATAAACCATCTAAATAGTCCCATAACCCCTAGGGAAATAGCAGCAGTCATTAAAAGTCTCCCCACTAAAAAAAGCCCAAGACCAGGTGGTTTTAGTCCTGAATTTTATCAGACCTTCAAGGAAGACCTAATACCAATTCTGTTTAAACTATTCCACAAAATGGAAACAGAAGGAACACTACCCAATTCGTTCTATGAAGCTACAATTACACTCATACCCAAACCCCACAAAGACACGACAAAGAAAGAGAACTTCAGACCAATCTCCCTTATGAACATCGATGCAAAAATACTCAATAAAATTCTAGCAAACCGAATCCAAGACCTCATCAAAACAATCATCCATCATGATCAAGTAGGTTTTATCCGAGGAATGCAGGGATGGTTCAATATTCAGAAATCCATCAATGTAATCCACTATATAAACAAACTCAAAGAAAAAAACCACATGATCATCTCACTAGATGCTGAGAAAGCATTTGACAAAATTCAACATCCCTTCATGATAAAAGTCTTGGAAAGATCAGGAATTCAAGGCCCATAACTCAACATAGTAAAAGCAATTTACAGCAAACCAGTAGCCAACATCAAGCTCAATGGAGAGAAACTTGAAGCAATCCCACTAAGATCAGGGACTAGACAAGGCTGCCCACTCTCTCCCTACCTACTCAATATAGTACTTGAAGCCCTAGCCAGAGCAGTTAGACAACAAAAAGAAGTCAAAAGGATACAAATAGGAAAGGAAGAAGTCAAAATCTCACTATTTGCAGACGATATGATAGTATACTTAAGTGAACCCAAACTTCCACCAGAGAACTCCTAAACCTGATAACCAACTTCAGCAAAGTGGCTGGTTATTAAATCAATTCAAACAAATCAGTAGCCTTCCTCTACATGAAAGATAAACAGACTGAAAAAGAAATTAGTGAAATGACACCCTTCACAATAGTTGCAAATAATATGAAATACCTTGGTGTGAATCTAACCAAGGAAGTTAAAGACCTGTACGACAAGAACTTCAAGTCCCTGAAGAAAAAAATCGAAGAAGATCTCAGAAGATGGAAAGATCTCCCATGCTCATGGATTGGCAGGATTAATATAATAAACATGGCCATCTTACCAAAAGCAATCTACAGATTCAATGCAATCCCCATTAAAATCCCAACTCAATTCTTCACAGAGTTAGAAAAGGAAATTCTCAAATTCATATGGAATAACAAAAAACCCAGGATAGCGAAAACTATTCTCAGCAATAAAAGAACTTCGGGAGGAATCACCATCCTTGACCTCAAGCTGTACTACAGAGCAATAGTGATAAAAACTACCTGGTATTGCTACAGAGACAGGCAGGAAGATCAATGGAATAGAATTGAAGACCCAGAAATGACCCCACACTCCTAATGTCACTTGATCTTTGACAAAGGAGCTAAAACTGTCCAGTGGAAAAAGGGCATCATTTTCAACAAATGGTGCTGGTTCAAATGGAGGACAACATGTAGAAGAATGAAAATTGATCCATTCTTATCCCCTTGTACAAATCTCAAGTCTAAGTGGATAAAGGACCTCCACATAAAACCAGATATACTGAAACTAATAGAAGAGATTGTGGGGAAGAGCCTCGAATACTTGGGCACAGGGGAAAAGTTCCTGAACATAACTCCAATGGCATATGCTCTAAGATCAAGAATTGACAAATGGGACTTCATAAAATTGCAAAGTTTCTGTAAGGCAAAGGACACTGTCAATAGGACAAAATGACAACCAACACACGGGGAAAAGATCTTTACCAATCCTACATCTGATAGAGGGCTAATATCCAATATATACAAAGAACTCAAGAAATTAGACTCCAAACAACCAAATAACCCTATTAAAAAATGGGGTATAGAGCTTAACAAAGAATTTTCAACAGAAGAAATTCGAATGGCCGAGAAGCACCTAAAGAAATGTTCAGTGTCCTTAGTCATCAGGGAAATGCAAATCAAAACAACCCTGAGATTCCATCTAACACCAGTCAGAATGGCTAAGATTAAAAACTCAGGTGATAGTAGATGCTGGCGAGGGTGTGAAGAAAGCGGAACACTCCTTCATTATTGGTGGGACTGCAAGATGGTGCAACCACTTTGGAAATCAGTGTAGCGGTTCCTCAGAAAATTGGACATAGCATTACCGAGGATCCAGCTATACCACTCCTAGGCATATACCCAGAAGATGCTCGAACATATAACAAGGACATATGCTCAACTATGTTCATAGCAGCCTTGTTTATAATAGCCAGGAGCTGGAAAGAACCCAGATGTCCTTCAACTGAGGAATGGATTAAAAAAATGTGGTATATTTACACAATGGAGTATTACTCAGCTATTAAAAACAATGAATTCGAGAGGTTCCTAGGTAAATGGATGGAACTAGAAATCATCATCCTGAGTGAAGTCAGCCAATCACAAAAGAACACACATGGTATTCACTCACTGATTATCGGATATTAGCCCAGAACCTTGAAATGTCCAAGATGCAACTTACAGGCCACATGAAGCTCATAAAAAAGGAAGACCAAGTGTGGGTGATTCAGCTCTTCTTAGAAGGAGCAACAAAATACTCAAGGGAGCAAATATGGAGACAAAGTGAGGGACAGAAACTGAAGGAGGGGCCATCTGAAGACTTTTCCAGCTGAGTATCCATCCCATGTGCAGTCACCAAAAGTAGATGCTGATGTGGAAGTCAGGAAGTGCATGCTGATAAGAGCCTGATATAGATGTCTCCTCAGAGGTCTTCAAGAGTCTGACATATTCAGAGGCAGATGCTCACAACTAGCCATTGAACTGATCATGGGGTTCTCAATGGAGGAGTTAGAGTGAGGACTGAAGGAGCTGAAAGGGTGGCACCATGAGGAGAGCAACAATACCAACCAATCACAGCTCCCAGGTTCTAAACCACCAGCCTGGGAGCACTTAGGGAGGGATCCAGGGCTTCAGCTGAATACGTAAGAGTGCAGGGCCCTGCTGGGCCTAGGTGGAAGTTGAGATCCTTGACCTCATGAAGCCTGGACGCCCAGGGGGTGGGAATTTTAATGGTGGGGAAGTGGGAGTGGGGGGGTAGGTAGGGGTTACATCCACAGAGAAGAAGGAGGAGGGGTGAGGGGATAGGGGGTTCCTGGGTGGGTGGGGGATGGGGTAAGGGGACAACATATGAAATGTAAATAAAATATCCAATAAAAAAAAAGAAAATGAAAGACAGTGGGGAGGTAAGTGGGAGAGTGTTGAGAAAGTAAAGTAAAGGGAAAAATGTTGTCATTAAAATATAAAAAATAACATAAAAAAACTAAAAAAAAAAAAGAAAAGAAAAGAGAAGAGGACTTCTAAACAGTCTTCATGCTCTGCTGACACCACCATCGGGCTTTAGATGCTGTAGGCAGTTCAAGAGGACAGAGCTGGATAACTTGAAACTAACGTGTTTATTGCCAGAGTTTTTAATACCATGAGCAGATAGAGAGACAACTGCATGTCTGGGGATTGGAGGAAAGTTCAGATTGAGCAGCACCAGAGGAAGACAGTATGCTTAGCATCTCCTAAGAAAGTCAGAGCCCGTATGACAGAAGAGGGAGCCTCTTCTTATGTCCCCTGAAGGTGAGAGAGATTCATTGTAAGAAGTTGCAGCCAGCATTTTTGGTTCCCAGGAAACAAGCAGGGATATAAGTCGAGAATAGGATGTGATACTTCTTTAATGGATACTCAGTAGACTCCCTTCCTAGGTAGGATGCTCTGCCATTTTGAAGACTGCTAAGCTGGATCTACAGACAATTACCAGGTAGAGAGCTTGTCAGTATCTGAGAGAGGAGGCCTACATAGAAGCTGTACTTTTCTGACCATTGAGAAATAGCCTATGAGATACACATACTGAGCATATGTTGTGAAAAATGATGACACTTTCTGGACATTGTGGGGAAATGAAAGGGAAAGCTATGACTGGATCAACCTTTTTCCCCCTTTCTAAAGTCTGTTCCAACACTGACCACCAATGATAAAATCTTTATGGCCTTTTATGTCTTAATGGATTTTCACTCAATTTAAATATGTTCTTGAAAAAAATTATTTTTTTTGCCAGCCAGCTTAGAAAAGCCAGTAAGGTAGTTGACAAGTTATAACAATCTTGTACAGTAAATTACTTGACAAAATTCAAGATTCTAAAAACAAATGACACTATAGAGACTTATCTGTAAGTTTTATTTAAATGGTGAAATATAGGGACACATAGCAATAGTGACGATGTGTTTTTATAGGATAGCTGCTGGCTTATTGGAAATAAAGTGTAGTTCGAAATGTCAATCCTTAGGTCATATTCTCTCTTCATTAGCCTCCTCCATACATTATTCAAAGTATTCCTGCAATATCCATTTAGTTGACCATAACACATGTATCAAATATATCATATCTCCTCTTGTGAGAGATTTTTCTATTGTAAAATGCCGTAGAGAAAAAGCAAGGAACTAAATAGCTGCAAACATAAACGGCATGAAAGTCCATGGAGAATGTTCTGGAACATCCCAGGACAAATTGCTTTATACATCACACATGTGCACATAATCCTGCATTTTACTTTATCTTAGTTCATCAGCTTAATCTTGTAAAATATTTATTCATAGCTACTATGTTTCTTTAAGAAAATTATGATTTCAAAATTTCAGGTATGACTTGACATTGGTGCTGGGGAAAACAAACAAAAAGCAAAAATAAATAAATACATAAATGAATAAATGTATTTTCTGGTAAGTTAATGGAACTAGAAATGTTATATTGAATGAGGTGGCCCAGTTCCAAAAAGACCAACACTGTATGTCCTCTCATATCACTGGTTCCTAGCTCCAAATAATTGCAGAAAGCAAAAAAAAGTAACAAGATACTATGGGTACAAGTAATATAAAGGAGGAAGTAGGAAAATGGGGGGGGGTTTAACTGAGTAGGGGGATAGAGGTAAATAAAAGAGAGGGAGGAAGGAGGGAGGGAAGAAAAACACTAAAGATGTTAGAAGACACTGTGAAAATTATATTATTTCTAATTATCTAACATATATACTACAGAAAATCTACACACATATATGCATATATGTATAGTTTTCTTTATATATAAATATACACATGATGTATATAAAAATACACCATGTGTACATATATACCATCAATACTGCATACACACACCCATACTGTATTGATGGTATGCCATTTGGACTGGCGATGTTGCTCACAAGAGCTGTATCCAGAGACAATATAGGGCCTATATTGCTCTTGTAACTAAGAACTAAGTAATTCGACTTAAGATCTGCTCAAGGAAAAGGAACTCAAACCTGGTACTGGAAACCCAGCCAACCACACAGGCAGGACTAATGATGTCCTAAACCAGCATTATTGCTAATTGCGTTCTACACACTATGATCACACCACAGAAAAGCGGAGCTCTCTCCCCTTATGTAGTTAATCCTTCTAAGCTCCTACTATTATGGGTCATCAAGGCCTACCTATGGTGTTTGGCAGTTTTTCAAGAACAGAGACCTAAAGTCATCTACATTCATCCAAAAATAGCATAGTTATGTTTGTCAGAGTGATAGCCCACTCCCTAGTACCACCTTCTGTCTTAATTACTTTTCTATTCTTTTTTCTGTATTCACATTTATTTGTTTGTTTGTTTATTCATTTATTTTAAACTCCAGATTTTATTGCCCTCCCAGTCCACCCTTCAACTGATCCACATTCCATAATTTCTCCCCAGTCCTCTGTTTCCACAGGGAAGTCCACCCCCAACTCCCACTCCACCAGAATGCTAAACTCCCTGGGACCTCCAGTCTCTTGAGCATTAGGTACATCTTCTCTGACTAAACCCAGACCCGGTAGTCTGCTGCTGTATATGTGTTCAGGGCCTCATATCAGCTGGTGTATGCTGCCTGGTTGGTGGTCCAGTGTCTGAGAGATCTTGGGAATCCAAGTTAGTTGAGACTGCTGGTCCTCCTATAGTGTCACCCTCTTCCTCAGATTCTTCTAGTTTTTCCAAATTCAACCACAGGGGTCAGCAGCTTCTATCTATTGGTTGGGTGAAAATATCTGCATCTGACTCTTTCAGCTGCTTGTTGGGTCTTTCGGGGGGTAGTCATGATAGGTCCCTTTTTCTGAGCATTCCATAGCCTCAGTAATAGTGTTAGGTCTTGGGGCCTCCCCTTGATCTGGATCTCACTTCAGCCTGTTGGTGGACCTTCTTTTCCTCAGGCTCCTCTCCATTTCCATCCCTTTTCTTTCAGACAGGAAAAATTATGGATCAGAGTATTGAGTGTGGGATGGCAACTTCATCCCTCTTTCTGCTGGAGGTGGGCTCTACAAGTTTCCTCTCCCCAATTTAGGGCATTTCATCTAAGGTCCTTCTCTTTGAGTCCTGAGAGTCTCTCAGCTCCCAGGTCACTGGTAAATTCTGGAGGGTTCCCCCAATCTCCTACCTCCCGAGTTTGCATGTTTCCATGCTTTCTGCTGGCCTTCAGGGATTTCAGTCTTTTTTACCTACCCAATACCAGACCATGTTCCCCTCTCTATGGCCTCCATCCCCTTTCCCTCCCAAGTCTCTTCCTCACCCCTTGTGGTTGCTTTCTTCTCCCTCCTAAGTGGGACTGAGTCATCCTCACTAGGACCCTATAGCTTGTTGATAATTTTGAGTTCTGTGGGTTGTATCTTGGGTATTTGGCACTTTTTTGGCTAATAGCCACTTATTACTGAGTACATACCATGCGTGTCCTTTTGAGTCTCAGTTACCTCACTCAGGATGATATTCCCTAGTTCCATCCATTTGCCTGCAAAACTCAGGATGTCCTTGTTCTTAATATCTGTGTAGTATTCCATTGTGTAAATGAACCACATTTTCTGTATCTATTCTTCTGTTGTGGGACATCTGGGTTGTTTCCAGCTTCTGGCTATCACAAAAAAGGCTGCTATGAACATAGTAGAACATATGCCCCTGTGGCATGGTGGGGCATCTTTTGAGTATATTCCCAAGAATGGTATTGCCGAGTCTTCAGGTATATCTATTTCCAATTTTCTGAGGAACCTCCAGATTGATTTCCAGAGTGGCTGTACCAGTTTGCAATCCCACTAGCATTAGAAGAATGTTCCTGTTTTTCCACATACTTGTCAGCATCTGCTGCCTCCTGAGATTTTTATCTTAGCCATTCTGATTGGTGTAAGGTGGAATCTCAGGGTTGTTTTGATTTGCATTTCTCTGATCACTAAGGACTTTGAACATTTCTTTAGGTGTTTCTCAACCATTGAGATTCCTCTGTTGTAAATTCTCATTTTAGTTCTATACACCATTTTTTGCTTGGGTTGTTTGGTTTTTTTTTTTTGGTGGTTAGCTTCTTGAGGTTTTTTTGTTTTTGTTTTTGTTTTTTTCATATTTTGGATATTAGCCCTCTATCAGATGTGGGGTTAGTAAAGATTTTTTCCCAATCTGTAGGTTGCTGATTTGTCTTATTGGCTATGCCTTTTGCCATATAGAAGCTTTCCAATTTCATGAGGTCCCATTTATCAACTCTTGATCTTAGAGCATGAGCCATTGGAGTCCTGTTTAGGAAATTTCCCCCTGTACTAATGAGTTCAAGGCTCTTTCAAAGAAACTGGAGAGATCTTACAATAGCAACTTAACAGCACACCTGAGAGCTCTAGAACAAAAAGAAGCAAACACACTCAAGAGGAATAGACAGCAGGAAGTAGTCAAATTCAGGGCCAAAATCAATCAAATAGAAACAAAGAGAACCATACAAAGAATCAACAAAACCAAAAGCTGGTTCTTTGAAAGAATCAGCAAGATAGATAAACCTAGACAAACCAACTAAAGGGCCCAGAGGCAGTATCCAAATTAACAAAATGAGAAATGAAAAGGGAGACATAACAACAGAAACTGCGGAAACTCAGATCCTACTACAAAGGCCTATATTCAACAAAACTGGAAAAATCTAGATGAAATGGATGGTCTTCTAGACAGATACCACATACCAAAGTTAAATCAAGAGCATGTAAACTATCTAAACAGGACCATATATCCCATAGGGAAATAGAAAAAGTTGTTAAAATCCTCCTAACCAAAATAAATACATAAATAAATAAATAAATAAATAAATAAATAAATAAATAATCTCAGAGTCAGATGGATTTGGTGAAGAACTCAATCAGACCTTCAAATAAGACCTGATACCAATATTTCTCAAACTAATGCATAAAATAGAAACAGAAGGAATACTACCTAATTCATTCTATGATGCCACAATTACTCTGATACCTAAACCACAAAAGGGCCCAACCAAAAAAATAGAACTTCAGACCAATCTCACTTAATTACTTTTCTATTTTGATAATACACTATGACCAAGGTAACTTATAGGAAAAAGAATTTATTTGATGCTTACAGTTTTAGAGGGTTAGATTCATGACCATCCTGGTAGGGAGTACGGCACCAGTCAGGCAAGATTGATGTATCAGTAGTTCAGCTTACAACTTGAGATACAACCCCAAAACAGAGAGGCCTAACTAGGAAGAACATGGGCTTTGAAACCTTAAAGCCCACCCACAGTGGCAAACTTTCAACAAAGCCATGTCTCCTGAAGTTTCCCAAATAGTTCTACCAACTGAGAATAAGTATGCAAATACATAAGCCAATGGTGGGCTCTTTAGTTCAAATCGCTACACCATTCATCAAAGAACAGAGATCATCACAGAAAACCACAATCTGTTAAAATGAAGAGAACAGTTATATGGTGCTAAGCCCCAGTTGATACAACTATAATACAACTGGTTTACCTGAAACTCAGAGTATATCATGAAAAAGAGTTTACAAAGATTCTAAGACCAAAAGGCCAGGAAATCTGCTGTGAGATTATATCTCCTAGGAATGACAGGGAGGCTTTACAGATGGTAGTCAATATAATGGCTGCCTAGACAAGACTTGAATAACTACTATATCAAAAGGCATGCTAACAGGAAAAGAGGGAAATTTCATGGGGCCCTAACTAACTCTGTCCAAAGAACTACAGATAGCTAAGGAGTTATGAAAGAGGAAAACAGTCTTGCCTAGGGATAAGCCCTCTAATTGATTATACAGTATCAAGAGGCCAGCCCTGAAACCATATACATACTAGTAACGCTAAACTGACAAGGAGAGCTGTAGCTATTTATGTACATGTATACATGTAGGGGTGTGTGTGTGTGTGTATGGTGTTTATCTGTGAGGCACAGGCCATGGGATTTAAGAAGTAGCAGGATGAGGGGAACAAGGGATTGGAGAGAGGAAGGGAATTAGAAAAATGATGTAATTATACGTTAATTTCAAAGAAATTGTACAAGGGGAAAAAAAGAAAAATCGTGGGTTTTTTTGTCTTGCAACTGAGAATCCTAAAAAGGAGAAAACAATAAGAAATCAAGATGCTGTAGACTGAAACAAAGGAAAAACAATGAAATGTAGTTGCTAAGTGGAATTTATTTCTGTGTCCTGGGAAATAAAAATCTGTTTCCTTTAAGGAAGGCCATAAGTAAGAAAATATGAACAACTTTCTGTGGCTGCCCACCCTGTCCTTGTGGTGACATCCTTCTTACTGTTGAATTTTTCTCATAGAAGTATCAGCCATTAGATGATTTCACAAGCCTTGAATAATGTAGGTAGAAGACAAAAACTGATTTTAGCTAAAACTTGTTGGTGCTTCATATTAAATCCAAAGTTATTGCTACTCATTTATAAGCTGCACAAAATCTCAGATGGTAAATCCTTTCTCCAGCTTTCCAAACCCTGACTCTGCAATGATGGATGTTGTGATGGTTCTGACTGTAGCTTCATATCATGTGATCTGGAATGTTGATGCACTGCATCTCCCCTGGGGAGAAAGATGTCTGTATTAACTTTATTTCATTTCTCCAGAAAGTTGAAACATTCTTAAAAAATAGAAACTGCTACCTTTAAAATAATAGAATGAAAGGCAAAATCCATTAAAAACCCTCCACTGTATATCTTTCATAATCAATTCCAAATCCATCTCTTTCATATAGATGTATTTGCTTCTTTCTTTCTTTCTTTCTTTCTTTCTTTCTTTCTTTCTTTCTTTCTTTCTTTCCTTCCTTCCTTCCTTCCTTCTCTCTCTCTCTCTCTCTCTCTCTCTCTCTCTCTCTTTCTTTCTTTCTTTCTTTCTTTCTTTCTTTCTTTCTTTCTTTCTTTTTTTTGGTTTTTAGAGACAGGGTTTCTCTGTGTAGCCCTGACTGTCCTGGAACTCACTCTGTAGACCAGGCTGGCCTCGAACTCAGAAATCC
>NW_021604566.1:14013252-14043628 GCF_004785775.1 Grammomys surdaster
TCTCTCTCTCTCTCTCTCTTTCTTTCTTTCTTTCTTTCTTTTTTTTGGTTTTTAGAGACAGGGTTTCTCTGTGTAGCCCTGACTGTCCTGGAACTCACTCTGTAGACCAGGCTGGCCTCGAACTCAGAAATCCACCTGCCTCTGCCTCCCAAGTGCTGGGATTAAAGGCGTGTGCCACCACTGCCCAGCGATGTACTTCAAAATACATCAATTTACTCTTTACTCAGTGTTCACTCAAAGAAAAACAAACAAATAAAACAGACTTTTGGCTCCCTAGCACTCACAGGGACCCATTTAGACATTTAATATTCCTACCTTTTCTACTAGGAGTTGTTTGTAGCCTAGAACTAACCTTGAATTGTCCCTTAAATCCTCAGCTGTATATCCTAACATTGAAAGAAGACAATGTAACGATGTTTCAGTTTTGTATTTATTATTCTGAAGGTGATATGTAGATAGAGGTTTTTTTTTTTTTTTCTAAAAAGCAATTCATTTCTGGTTTAATTTATTCTACTACAGTGTTTTTTCCCTTTCCATCTGTCACTATCAAAACCTAATCAACAAATAAATTTTTTAATATGTTTTACGTTTTTATTGTGCCTTATATGCTTGCTGTGGTGTGGCCATCCAAAAACAACTGAGAATCTGTTCTCTGCTTCCACTTTCTGAATCCTGAGAATCAAACTAAAACTGTCAGGGTTGGGGGCAAGCAATATTACTGTCTGAGTCATATCAATAGCACAAAATAGATATTTTAAAAGAAATTTACAAACAATTGAGACACACTTAGAAAATTATATTATTATTGCTGGCCAGAAATCTTTAGATATTTCTTTTTCATTTTTTTTTAAGTTTTTTTTTCTTTTTTTCTTATTGGGTATCTAATTTATTTATATTTCAGATGTCATCCCCTTTCCCCATTTCCTCTTCCTAGAACCCCCTATCCTGTCCCTCCTCCTCCATTTTGCTTTTATACCATTTGAATTACATGCAAGTATTCAGGTCAGTTCTAGGTTGAGGGACAAGCATCACAATAGATGCAAATAGTCAAGGAACAAGCAAGACAAAAAGCACAAATAGTCAAAGAACAAGCAAGGCAATAAACAATATTCTGTGAACATGCTCATGATCACTGTTTCTAAGGGCTTATCAGGATTACTAAAATATCTCATCCAACTTCCCTGTCCTGGCCCAAAGTCATTTTCATGTCTGAGGCCTACTTCCTCATTCTAGCCTAAAATTTAGATTCCTGCCTGAAATTACTTTTGTTCTAGCCTAATACTTAGATTCCTGCCTAGAATGACTTCTTTGTTTTGACCTAAGATTTAGATTCTTGCCTGAAATTACTTCTTTGTTCTAGCCTAATGTTAGATTCCAGCCTGAAGCCTACTTCCTTGTCCTTGGCCAATGTCAAATTCTTGCTAAGCAGCTCCAAAGGCTCTCTACCTCTTCCCCCCTTTTTTTTATTTCATTAACAAGACTGAGCCTGTCTTAGGTCGTTCTGACATGGAATATGCATTATCAAAAGCAATGCACTTCTGTCTTAGGTGGGTAAAGCTCTGTGCAGAATCTTACCTGTCAATGGCTTGCCAGCCTGTTAATTTAATAAATCTGTCTGGGGATATGCCCCCCACCCTCCCACTCCCACCTCTCCACCAATGATTTCTCCCACACCGGGGCTTCCAGCCTTCACTATACCAAAGACTTCCTCACTCACCTATGCCTGATGATATCATCCTCCCCTACGTATACAGCTAGAGTCACGGCTCCCACCCTATGTGCTCCCAGGCTGGTGGTTTAGATCCTGGGGGATCTAGTTGGATTGCATTGTTGCTTTCCCCATGGGGCCAAAAATCCCTTCCAGCTCCTTCAGTCTTCCTTCTCATTCTTCCATTTGGAACCCCATGATCAGTTCAATGGTTAGCTGTGAGCATCAACCTATGTATATTTCAGACTCTGGGAGACCTCTAAGGAGACAGCTATATCAGGCTCCTGTCAGCATGCACTTCCTGACATCCATATCAGTGTCTACCTTTGGTGACTTCACAAAGAATGGATACCCAGCTGGAGCAGTCTTGGATGGCCCCTCCTTCAGTTTCTGTCCATGCTTTTTCTCCATATTTGGTCCCATATGTATTTTGTTACTCCTTCTAAGAAGGGCCAAAGCACCCACACTTTGGTCGTCCTTGTTCATGAACTTCACATGGTCTGTGAGTTGTATCTTGGATATTGCAAGCTTTTGGGCTAATATCCAATTATCTGTGAGTGCATACCATGTGTGTTCTGTTGTGATTGGGTTACCTCACTCAGGGCGATATTTTCTAGTTTCATCCAATTACCTAAGAATTTCTCGAATTCATTGTTTTTGAAATCTGAGTAATATTCCATTGTGGTACATTTGTACCACACTATCTGTATTCATTCCTCTGTTGAAGGACATCTGTGTCCTTTCCAGCTTCTGGATATTATAAATAAGGCTGCTATGAACATAGTGGAGCATGTGTCCTTGTTACTTGTTGGAGCATCTTCTGGGTATATGTCCAGGAGTGGTATAGGTCCTCAGGTAATGTTATGTCCAATTTTCTGAGGAACTGCCAGACTGATTTCCAGAGTGGTTGTACCAGCTTGCAATCCCACCAACAATGGAGGAGTACTCCTCTTTCTCCACATCCTCACCAGCCTCTGTTATTACCTGAGTTTTTGATCTTGGCCATTCTGACTGGTGTCAGGTGGAATATCAGAGTTATTTTGATTTGGATTTCCCTGATGACTAAGGATATTGAACATTTCTTTAGGTGTTTTGGGGCCATTCAAGTTTCCTCAGTTGAGAATTCTTTGTTTAGCTCTGTACCCCATTTTAAATAGGATTATTTGGTTCTCTGGAGTCAAATTTATTGAGTTCTTTGTATACATTGGATATTAGCCCTCTATTGGATGTAGGATTGGTAAAGATCTTTTCCCAATCTGCTGGTTGTTGTTTTGTCCTATTGACAGTGTCCTTTGCCTTATAGAAGCTTTGTAATTTTATGAGGTCCCATTTGTCAATTCTTGATCTTAGAGCATATGCCATTGGTGTTCAGTTCAGGAACTTTTCCCCTGTGCCTAAGTATTCGAGGGTCTTCCCCACCATCTCTTCTTTTAGTTTCTGTGTATCTGGTTTTATGTGAAGGTCCTTTATCCACTTGGACTTCAGTTTTGTACAAGGAGATAAGAATGGATTGATTTGCATTCTTCTCCATGCTGACTGCCAGTTGAACCAGCAGCATTTGTTGAAAATGCTGTCCCTTTTTCACTGGACAGTTTTAGCTCCTTTGTCAAAGGTCAAGTGACCATAGGTGTGTGGGTTCATTTCTGGATCTTCAATTTTATTCTATTGATCTTCCTGCCTGTCTCTATACCAATACCATGCAGTTTTTTTTTTTTATCACTATTGCTCTTTAGTTCAGCCCGAGGGCATATCCTCATAGAAGCAGGAGGGGGGACAATGGGATGGAGGTTCCTGAGTAAGGGGGAAATGGGGAATGGGGATTACATCTGAAATGTAAATAAAATATTTAATAAAAATATTTGAGAAATAAAAAAAAACTTCATTCAGGATTGTAACAAGTTTAAGTAGAAAGAAAAACGATTAAAAATAGATTCAGGAAGCCCATGAAACTGAACAAATTCATTAAGCTTCTCCCTGCTGGAGGACTCTGGCCCCTTAGATGAAGGAACCCTGACCTTCACAAAAGACTCAAAGCCAAGGTGAGCTTCAAAATAGACTCTCAGAAGAGAAATACTACAAAAGAATATTTAGACCAAGCAGCACCATGGAAGAAGCAGAAACCATCAGAGCTGCATGGAAGAGATTTAGACTGACCAATGCTCCTGGAAAATACTTTACTGAACCTACTAAGCTGTTTTCAGGCTCTGCCGAATGCTCTGGTTACCAGCTTAATGAGATGTTACCTTGCAGTTGTGGGCTTTGATGATGCAGGTGTCTTTGATTCATTTCTGCTCCTGAAGTAACCCCTCACTCATATTCCCTTAAGAAACAATAATAAAACTTATTGGTTCACTCACAAAAAACCCCAAACCCCAAAACCAAACAAAACAACAACAACAACAACAAAAATAAAACTGTCTGGGGCTCCATTTGCAGGTTCAAGCCATGTACATTGGCTGCCAACATGTTGCTGTTGTTAAAGACAAGCATTAACATCATGGGCAGGAATAAAAGTATTCCCAGGACAAAAAGAAACATATGCCCTTCTTGAAGCTTGACCAAAATAGAAATACTGACCTCAGGCCATGGGTAATTTTATCTGCAGTATCTACCACATCAACACTTAGAAGAGCAGCATTCTTGAAATTCACAAGCTCACTATGTAAAGTTAAAACGTTCAGAGAGGTGTTAGAATTATGCCAAATACACTGCAAGTGTCTGTAAATTTTTTCCTAATTATAGTGACTACCACTGTAAATTGCAGAACTAACACAAATTCAATGTTATTTGGCATGACACTTGAGATGGCTCCTTAATTTTAAATTCTGAACCTTCTTCAAGTAATTTGAATAGGATAAAGAGCATCAATCTGTTCTTCCAAATGCCTATCTAAATCCTCTGGCATATTCAACAAATGACTAACAAAAGTAGCTGTATTAACTTCTTTTGTCAAAGCAATTGCAGAAGCAGTGGTGCTAGCAATTAATGTAATTAAAGCTGTTATACCAGCAATAATCAAGCCCACTACCCTTTTGCTTCTGCTTAAAGCCTGACTCATTCTTTCCAGTACTTGCAAGCTATTTTTAGAATACCAAGGTTCTGTGATACTCAGGGGACTAAAACAAAAACTGATTGATAGATCTCCATAAATGACATGCCAGATTTCAAAACACAAACACAATTAGAAGGTGTACATTTAATGCAACTTACATTAAATACTGTAGAAGAAACAAAAGTAATTTTAACTTGACAATTAAGCCTTAACACATGTGCTAACACCTGTTTGAAATACAAATCCTGCTCCAACTTTTTTACTTATTATTATTTTTGGATACTTTATTTATCTACATTTCAGATGTTTTCCACTTTCCCCATTCCCTACAGAAACCCCTTAACACATACTCCCTTATTATATTTCTATGAGGGTGTGCTGCCCCCCCACCACCCCCTCCCCCCTCCCCCCCCTCAAATTCTCCTTCACTGGGGCATCCAGCCTCAAGGGACCAAGGCCCACCTCTCCTACTGATGCCTGACAAGTCCATCCTCCTCTCTCTATATAGCTGGAAACATGAGTCCCTCTATGTTTGTTCCCAGGCTAGCTGTTTAGACCCAGGGAACTCTGGTTGGTTGGTATTATTGCTCTCCCCATGGGGCCACAAGCCCCTTCAACTTCGTCAGTCTTCTCTCTAACTCCTTCACTGGGGACCCTGTGATCAGTTTGATGGTTAGCTATGAGTATCCACCTCTGTATATGTTAGGCTCTGGCACTGCCTTTCAGGAGACAGGTATATCAGGCTCCTGTCAGCATGCACTTCCAGACATTCACAACAGTGTTTGCATATGGTGATTGCATCTGGGAGGGATCTCCAGGTGGGCCAGTCTCTGGATGGTCCCTCCTCCAGTTTCTGCCCCACACATTGTCTTATATTTGCTACTGTGAGTATTTTGTTACTCCTTCTAAGAAGGACCGAAGTGCCCACACTTTGATCTTTCTTTTTCTTGGGCTTCCTGTGGTCTGGGTGTTATGTCTTGGGTATTGTGAGATTTTGGGCTAATATCCACTTATGAATGAGTACATGCTGTGTGTGTTCTTTTGTGAATGGGTTACCTCACTCAGAAAGATATATTCTAGTTCCATCGATTTGCCTAAGAATTTCATGAATTTATTGTTTTTAATAGCTGAGTAATACATCATTGTGTAAATGTACCACATTATCCATATCCATTCCTCTGTTGAAGAATATCTGGGTTCCTTCCAGCTTCTGGCTATTATAAACAAGACTGCTATGAACATGGTGGAGCATTTGTCCTTGTTATATGTTGGAGCATCTTCTGGGTATATGCCCAGGAGTGGTATCGCTGGATTCATGGGTAATACTATGTCCAATTTTCTGAGGAACCGCCAGACTGATTTCCAGAGTCTGGAATCCCACCAACAATGGAGGAGTGTTCTTCTTTCTCCACATCCTTGCCAACATTTGCTATCATCTGAGTTTTCAATCTTACCCATTCTGACTGGTGTCAGGTGGAATCTCAGGGTTGTTTTGATTTGTATTTCCCTGATGACTAAAATTGTTGAACATTTCTTGAGGTGCTTCTCGGCCATTCAATATTCCTCAGTTGAAAATTTTTTGTTGAGCTCTGTACTCAATTTATAATAGGGTTATTTGATTGTCTGTAGTCAAATTTCTTGAGTTCTTTGTACATATTGGATATTAGCCTTCTATTGGATGTAATATTGGTAAAGATATTTTCCCAATCTATTGGTTGCCATTTTGTTCTATTGACAGTGTCCTTTGCCTTACAGAAGCTTTGCAGTTTTATGAAATCCCATTTGTCAATTCTTGATCTTAGAGCATAAGCCATTGGAGTTCTGTTCAGGAACTTTTCCCCTGTGCCCATGTATTTGAAGCTCTTTGGCACTTTCTCTTCTATTAGTTTCAGTGTGTCTAGTTTTATATGGTGGTCCTCGATTGACTTGGACTTGAGTTTTGTACAAGGAGATAAGAATGTATATATTTGCATTTTCCTACATGCTGACCTCTAGTTCAACCAGCCCCATTTGTTGAAAATGCTGTCTTTTTTCCACTGACTGGTTTTTACGTCCTTGGTCAAAGATCAAGTGACCATAGATGTGTTGGTTCATTTCTGAGTCTTTGATTCTATTCCATTGATCTTCTTGCCTATCCCTGTACCAATACCATGCAGTTTTTATCACTACTGCTCTGAAGTACAGTTTGAGGTCAGGGGTGGTGATTCCCCCAGAAGTTCTTTTATTGTTGAGAATAGTTTTCGCTATCCTGGGTTTTCTGTTATTTCAAATTGTGGGGACCAAAAATTAAAATACCTCAGCAGAACCCACCAGACCACCAACAATTTGCTGAAAATAGCCAAAACAAAAATAATAAGTTCCTCTTAGGGCAGAGTGACCATGAATGTAGGAACAACCAAGGACAGGCCTTGACAAGTCTAAACATGCCCAATTTAAAAATGGGCCATCTGATGTTTTTCTTCACCTATCGGGAGGTCTGAGGTTTTTTTGGCCAAAAATACTGAGTCATGGTGACCACCAAGAAAACCTTGCTATGCCTGCCAAAATGATAACTTACACCTATTGCTGATGTTTAAAATATCCAATCAAATGTAACCATGCCAAAGTTTCCCGCTCTTCCCTTCCCCCTGTGCCACTTCCTATAAAAATCTCAAACTGTCAGAGGTGGGGGTTGAAATCCTTCCCTTGCATGGGATGCATTTCTACCCAAGGGCCCCTTGCCAGTAAACTACCTTTTGCTATTTTGCATCAAGCCGGTCTCCTTGTCTCCTTGGGTGCACGCAACTCCAGGTGCGAGTGGGGACTCCCCTTGGGGATCCCTTACATTTGGTTCCCTGACCAGGAAACTTGCGTGACCACCTAGGACTCCCGAAGACCCCTTGGAGGTTGGTTTGTGTGAATGAGGTGTGTCTGAGTGCAGCGCTGCTGTCTTTGCTGTTTCTGTATTTTGGTTTCAGTTTCTGGGCAGCTGCCACTATAGACAGTGAGGTCTTAGTTGGCTGTGGGGGACAGACATGCCTGGAACCACAGGCTGCATCCCTGGAGGATGCTCCAAGGGTGAAAGGGAGTCCGGGAAGACAGACTGCCCTGTTTTGGAACGAAGTAGATGAAGTGCTCCGGCTCTTGGGGAAGACATGGAACCCTTCCCCATCAGAAGTTGCATTTGGTTGGTTTTATAAAACCCAAAGTGGATGAGTGTGCCTGACTGTGTTAGTCTTGTGTGTTTGTATTTGTGTTGTGAGTCTGTTAAGTTTTGAGAATTTTGAGATGGGACAGACAGTGATGACACCATTATCTTTGACTCTTGACCATTGGACGGATGTTAGAGTTAGAGGACAGGATTTGTCAGTGATCATTAAGAAGGGACACTGGCAGACATTCTGCTGTGCAGAGTGGCCCACTTTTGATGTAGGATGGCCTCAGGAAGGAACATTTGACTTGACAACTATCCAAGCCGTTAAGGAGATTGTGTTTTAGGAGGGTCCTGGATCTCATCCAGACCAACAGCCCTATATCACAGTGTGGGAGGACTTAGTTCATTATCCACTCCCATGGATGAAACCGTGGTTTGCTCATCAGCCAAGTTCCTGGGTTTTATCTGTCAGAGGAAAAGCAGCGGAGAAGAAAGAGAAGCCACAGATGGACAAAGAGGCCAGGAGTCCACCGAAACCTCCACTCCCTCCTAAAATATACCCTGAAATAGAGGAGCCCCCTGAGTGGCCGCTCCCCCCTGCCAACTGGCTGGATCCCATACCCCTCCTTACCCACCTCCACCAGGGTCTCCTCAACCCCAGCCTATGCCTGCACCCTCTGCACCCCCAGCTCCTGCCCCAGTAGAGATGGTTCCCAGTGGGTCCTCAGCAGGGACAAGGAGGAGGAGGGGGGCTATTTCAGTCTTAGAAGACCCAGACTCCACAGTGGCCCTGCCCCTAAGGGCCGCCACACCTACCCCGACCAGCCCAAACCAGTTACAGTTATTACAGTACTGGCCTTTCTCTTCTTCTGATATTTACAATTGGAAAAAATAACCATCCTAGTTTTTCAGATAACCCTACACCTCTGAGAGGGCTGATGGAATCCCTGATGTTTATGCATCAACCCACCTGGGATGATTGTAATCTGCTCTTACGGGAGCTCTTTACAACTGAAGAGAAGGAGAAGATTCTTATGGAAGGCCGGAAAAACATCCAGAACGTGGCTGGCCAGCTTTTGCAGAACCTAACCCCAGCAGAAATTGATGAAGCCATCCCCCCCACTCGACTTCAGTGGGACCATAACATGGCTGCAGGTAGGGAAAAGCTGACCATCTACCACCAGGCTCTAGTGGCAGGTCTCAGAGGGGCAGCGAGACGCCCCACCAATTTGGCTAAGGTAAGAGAGGTCGAGCAAGGACCAACAGAGGCCCCAGCTGTCTTTTTAGAATGTCTCAGGGAAGCATATCGCAGATATACTCCTTTTGATCCTATGACAGAGGGGCAGAGAGGTAATGTTATAATGCCTTTTGTTGGGCAGTCTGCTCCAGATATTAGAAGGAAGTTGCAGTGCCTAGACAGAATACATGACATGACAATTAGAGATGTGGTTAAAGAGGCAGAGAAAGTTTATCATAAGAGAGAAAGAGAGGAAGAAAAGAGAGAGAGGGAGAAGAAAGAAAGCAGAGAAGACGAAAATAGAAGGGAACAGAGACAGGAAAGGAATCTGACAGGAATACTGGCAGCAGTGGTAGGAGAAGAGAAAAAGACTAAGGTTAGACAGTTAGGTGACCTGGGAGACAGATTGAAGCTGGGCCCAAGGAGACCCATGAAAATAGATCGAACTACAATAGAAAAAGACCAATGTGCCTATTGCAAAGGAAAAGGCCACTGGGCTCGAGAATGCCCTAAGAAAATCAAGACGAGAGTACTGTCCTTGGGAGATGATGAAGACTAGAGGGGATGGGGCTTGGTTCCCCTCCCCGAGCCTAGGGAGCCTAGGGTAACTTTGAAAGTGGAGGGGACCCCCATGAATTTTCTAGTTGATACCGGAGCAGAATACTCAGTATTAAAAAGACCTTTGGGAAAAATAAAAGACAAACAAACTCTGGTAATTGGAGCTACTGGACAAAAAGAGTATCCCTGGACCACCTCCTGGAAGGTGGACCTTGGCAAGAACCAAGTGTCCCACTCATTCTTAGTAATTCCTGAGTGCCCTACACCCCTATTGAGCAGAGACTTGTTAACAAAATTAAAAGCTCAAATCACCTTTACCCCCTCAGGTCCAGAATTGTCCTGAGGGGGAGATACCTCAAACCTTAATAATGTCCCTACATCTAGGGGAGGAGTACCAGCTATTCCAAAACACAGTAAAGCCCCCCAGAGGGCTACAGGACTGGTTAGATTGATTTCCCCAGTCTTGGGTTGAGACAGGAGGGATGGGGATGGCAAGGCAAGCCCCCCCTATAGTCATAGAACTCAAATCCGGAGCTACACCTATTGGGGTTCGACAGTACCCCATGAACAAAGAAGCAAGAGAAGGCATAAGGCCACACATTGAGAGACTGATACAACAGGGAATTCTAGTCCCCTGCAGGTCCCCATGGAACACTCCGCTTCTACCAGTAAAGAAATGAGGGACTAATGATTTTCGCCCCATCCAAGACCTTAGAGAAGTTAATAAAAGAGTACAAGATATCCACCCTACAGGGTCAAATCCCTATAATTTGCTCAGTACACTACCACCTGAACGGACTTGGTATACTGTCCTAGATTTAAAAGATGCTTTTTTCTGCCTGAGATTACATCCTGTTAGCCAGCCTCTGTTTGCTTTCTAATGGCGGGACCTGGAGAGCGGGAGAGTTGGACAGCTCACGTGGACAAGACTGCCCCAGGGGTTCAAAAACTCTCCCACCCTGTTTGGTGAGGCATTACATCGAGACCTTACCACTTTTCGCTCTAAGAATCCCCAGGTGACTCTCTTACAATATGTAGATGACCTCTTATTGGCTGCAGAAACCCACGAAGAATGTGAACAGGAACCCAGAAGATCCTGGCTGAGCTAGGTGAGTTGGGATATCGGGGTTCTGCCAAGAAAGCACAATTTTGTCGAACAGAAGTGACTTATTTGGGATACGTCTTGAGAGATGGGCAGAGATGGCTGACTGATGCCAGAAAGCAGACCGTGATGCAGATCCCGACTCCAACCACCCCTCACCAGGTAAGAGAATTCCTGGAGACAAGATGGTTCTGTAGACTGTGGATACTGGGGTTCGCTACCTTGGCAACCCTGTTGTACCCTCTCACTAAGGAAAAAGGGAGAGTTTGACTGGACTGAGGACCATCAGAAGGCCTTTGACAGCCTGAAAAGGGCCTTATTACAAGCGTCTGCCCTAGCATTGCCTGATTTGACTAAGCCATTTACTTTATACATTGATGAGCAGAAGGGGATTGCTAGAGGAGTCCTGACTCAGACTCTAGGGTCATGGAAATGCCCAGTGGCCTACCTATCTAAAAAGTTAGACCCAGTGGCCAGTGGATGGCCATCTTGCCTGCGAGCGATAGCAGCAACAGTTGTGCTGGTGAAAGATGCTGATAAGTTGACTATGGGCCAAAATGTGACTGTGGTGGCCCCCCACGCCTTAGGAAGAATTATCAGACAACCAACAGACTGCTGGATGACCAACGCCCAGATGACGCACTACCAGAAGCTGTTGCTGACTGAGCGAATAACTTTTGCCCCACCAGCTAACCTTAACCCTGCTACCTTACTGCCTGATACTGATGAAACCCTAGTACACCAGTGTGAAGAGATACTGGCTGGAGAGGCGGGAATCCGACCCAACCTGACTGACCAACGGTGGCCGGGTGCACCGACATGGTTCACTGATGGAAGCAGCTTCGTGGTAGAAGGTAAGCACCAGGCCAGGGCAGCGGTGGTGGATGGAAAGACTGTTATATGGGCCAGCAGTTTGCCTGAAGGGACGTTGGCCCAGAAGGCAGAACTTATTGCTCTAGTACAAGCTCTAAGACTGGCAGAAGGAAAAATTATTGACATTTACACTGATAGCTGGTATGCTTTTTCCACAGCCCATGTGCATGGGGCAATTTATAGACAGCATGGACTGCTGATATCTGCTGGTAAAGAAATTAAAAACAAAGAAGAGATTCTCAGCTTATTAGAAGCTATTCATTTGCCCCACAAAGTGGCTATCATACACTGTTTGGGACATCAAAAAGGGACTGGCCCAATAGAAAAAGGAAACCAACTGGCAGATCACATGGCAAAAGAAGCGGCACAGGGACTGATGATCCTACTTGCTGGAGAGAGACGTAGACTTTGGCAAAATGTTAAAAAGACAGGAGGTGCCCTCTCTGGGAAAGAAACATGGACTTACTTGACTGGCATACATCAGTTTACCCACTTAGGACCAAAGAAAATGATAAAGCTGGCAAACAAATCTCCCTATCATATGCCACAGCTATGGCAAATGGCTACAGACATCGTAAAAAATTGTAAAGCTTGTGCTTTCACCAATGCTGGCTTCAGCCAAGGCCTAGAAGGGAAATGGCTGAGGGGAGACTGACCTGGGACCTATTGGGAAGTGGATTTCACTGAGGTTAAGCCTGCCCAATATGGAAATATATATCTGCTAGTTTTTATGGACACCTTTTCAGGATGGGTTGAGGCATTCCCCACAAAGAAAGAAACAGCCAACGTGGTGGCTAAGAAGGTACTGGAAGAAATTCTACCCAGGTTTGGAGTACCAACGGTAATTGGGTCAGACAATGGGGCTGCTTTTGTCTCACAGGTAAGTCGAGGGCTGGGCAGAGAACTGGGGTTCTATTGGAAATTACATTGTTCTTATAGACCTCAGAGCTCAGGACAGGTAGAAAGAATGAATAGAACCATAAAAGAGACCTTAACAAAACTGACCTTAGAGACTGGCGGGGCAATTGGACAGTTTTTCTCCCCCTTGCACTGTTCCAGGTACGGAACACCCCAGGACCTTTGGGATTGACTCCCTTCGAGATCATGTTTGGCTCACCTCCCCCAATATATGAGACATTAGAAAGCAGTGCCCACCCTGATGATGGTTCTATCCCACCATCTTCTCTCCTAGCCCGCCTTAGTGATCTAGAATTAGTCAAGAAGGAAATCTGGGAACAACTGAAAGACACCTATGTCCCTGGAGACACGGCTGTTCCCCACAAGTTTGAAGTCGGAGATGCAGTGTTGATACAGAGACACCGTACAGGGAACCTCAAACCACAGTGGAAAGGACCCTACCTGGTACTGTTGACAACCCCAACTGCCGTTAAGGTAGACGGGATTCCCACTTGGGTCCATGCCTCACACGTCAAAAGAGCTCTCCCTGAAGTTAACCAAGGTGAGTGGACTCTGGAAAAGACTGACAATCCTCTTAAGCTGCACCTGCGTCTCAGGCACCAGTGAAGACAAGAACCCCCACACCCCAGTGAGACAGACTTGGGAAGTACTTAATATATAGAGAGATATAATCTGGTCAGTCACTGCTATTCAATCCCTGTGGACTTGGTGGCCAACGTTATTTCCTGACTTATGTAAGATAGCGGTGGGTGCCCCAGGCTGGGATGTTGAAATGCATAAGACTATACGACCTGTACCTAATTGTTCAGGCCGGCCAGGGTATAAAGGGTGCTGCAACTATTTTTCAACATCACACTTACGTTTTAAACCTTTTTATGTGTGTCCTGGACACCACAGACCTAGAGAACAGAAGCATTGTGGAGGAGAAGAACATTACTACTGTAAGTTCTGGGGGTGTGAAACTAATGGAACTGTGTCCTGGAGGCCTACTTCTAAGACTGATTGGGTTACTTTCACTGCCAACTGGGACCCCCAAGAAGGATCCCCAGATTATGACCCCTCATGTTGGTATAATTGGTGCTTGCCACTGAAAGTACAATTCTCTGAAGCAGGAAAGAAACAAACTACCCCATGGATAAAAGGGGCTATATGGGGCATTCGATTTCAAGTAGAGCTGAAAGATCCTGGGCTAACTCCTCACCATCAGACTAAAAGTAGAAAAACCTGAGCCCATGCCTATAGGCCCTAACTGGGTATTACCTAAACAGAAGCTACTTACTCTTGAAGATCCAACAGCCCCCTTAGAGCCCACTAAAAGAAATATTCCAGCTGAGTACACCCAGGGCTCCACAGTCACTACTACACTTATCCCAGGCACTGCACAGAGACTACTGAATTTAGTTAAGGGGGCCTTTACTGTGTTAAACAGTACTCAGCCCAATATGACTAAGTCTTGCTGGCTATGCCTCTCTTCAGGACCCCCCTACTATGAGGGAGTCGCTACGCTGGGGACTTTCAATTACACCACCAGGCATGATGCCTGCACATGGAACAGTAACAATAGACTTACCCTCACTGAAGTTTCAAGACAAGGATTTTGCATAGGGAACCCCCCTGTCGCTTATAAACATCTATGTGGCAAGACTTTTAAAAGCCCAAAGACTTCTGTGAACAAATATTTAGTACCAGAGATAGACAAGTGGTGGGCCTGTGGATCTGGATTATCTCCATGTCTTTCCACTGCTGTTTTTGATGAAACCAAAGATTATTGTGTGCTTGTTCAATTGGTCCCTCGGGTCTATTACCACCCTGCTGATACCTTTGATCGTGAGTTTGATTCCCCTAGATGATTTCGTATAGAGCCCATTTCCTTAACCCTAGCTGTTATATTAGGACTTGGAGTAGCTGCAGAAGTAGGAATGGGGGCTGCTGCATTAATCCAGACTCCACATTATATTCATGAACTCAGAACTGCCATGGATGTAGATCTTAAAGCCCTCGAATAGTCAGTGTCACAGTTAGAAGAGTCATTAACTTCCCTCTCTGAAGTTGTTTTACAAAACAGAAGAGGCTTAGACTTGGTGCTTCTTAGAGAAGGAGGACTGTGTGCTGCTTTGAAAGAAGAATGCTGTTTTTATGTAGACCATTCAGGAGCAATTAGAGACTCTATGAACAAACTTAGAGAGAGACTAGATCAGAGACAAAAAGACAGAGAAATACAGCAGAGTTGGTTTGAAGGCTGGTTTAATAGATCCCCTTGGCTGACCACATTGATATCCTCTCTTGCAGGTCCTTTTGTAAATTTTACTCTTGCTGATGAGTGTAGGACCATTTATCTTTAATAAGATAGTTGCTTTTATAAAAGACAGGGTCAATGCTGTTCAGATATTGACATTAAGATGGATATATGAGATCTTAGGAAAAGAACCTGAAGATACTGCCCTGTGATTTTAGGATTAAAATCAATTTTAATAAGAGGAGTAGGGAATGTGGGGACCAAAAATTAAAATACCTCAGCAGAACCCACCAGACCACCAACAATTTGCTGAAAATAGCCAAAACAAAAATAACAAGTTCCTCCTAGGGCAGAGTGACCATGAATGTAGGAACAACCAAGGACAGCCCTTGAGAAGTCTAAACATGCCCAGTTGAAAAATGGGCCATCTGGTGTTTTTCTTCACCTATCGGGAGGTCTGAGGTTTTTTGGCCAAAAATACTGAGTCATCATGACCACCAAGAAAAGCTTGCTATGCCCGCCAAAATGATAACTTACACCTATTGCTGATGTTTAAAACATCCAATCAAATGTAACCATGCCAAAGTTTCCCGCTCTCCCCTTCCCCCTGTGCCACTTCCTATAAAAATCTCAAACTGTCAGAGGTGGGGGTTGAAATCCTTCCCTTGCATGGGATGCGTTTCGATCCGAGGGCCCCTCTCCAGTAAACTACCTTTTGCTATTTTGCATCAAGCCGGTCTCCATGTCTCCTTGGGTGCGCGCAACTCCGGGTGAGAGTGGGGACTCCCCTCGGGGGTCCCTTACAAAATAAATTTCAGAATTGGTCTTTTATTTCTGTGAAGAATATATTTGGAGTTTTGATGGGGATTGCATTAAATCTATAGATTTCTCTAGGTAAGATGGCCATTTTTACTATATTAATCCTTCCAATCCATGAGCATGGGAGATCTTTACATCTTCTGAGATCTTCAATTTCTTTCTTCAGGGACTTGAAGTTCTTGTCATACAGATCTGTCATTTGCTAGGTTAGATTACACTGAAGTATTTTATAGTATTTGTAACAATTGTGAAAGGTGTCGTTTCCCTAATTTCTTTCTTAGCCTGCTTATCCTTTAAGTAGAGGAAGGCTACTGATTTGTTTGAGTTTATTTTATATCCCCCCACTTTGCTGAAGTTGTTTATCAGGGTTAGTTCTCTGGTGGAAGTTTTGGGGTCACTTATGTGTCACTTATTACATCATCTACAAATAATGATTTTTGACTTCTTCCTTTCCTGTTTGTATTTCTTTGATCTCCTTTTGTTGTCTAATTGCTCTGGCTAGTACTTCCAGTACTATTGTCAATAAATAGGGAGAGAGTGGACAGCCTTGTCTAGTCCCTGATTTTAGTAGGATTGCTTCAAGTTTCTCTCCATTTAGTTTGATGTTGGCTACTGGTTTGCTGTATATTGCTTTTTGTATGTTTAGGTATGGGCCTTGAATTCCTGTTCTTTCCAAGATTTTTATCATGAAGGGATGTTGAATTTTGTCAAATGCTTTCTCAGTATTTAGTAAGATGATCATGTGTGTTTTTTTTTCTTTGAGTTTGTTTATATAGTGGATTACATTGATGGATTTTCGAATATTGAACCATCTCTGCATTCCTGGGATAAAGCCTACTTAATCACGGTAGATGATTTTTTTTTTTTTGACGTGTCCTTGGATTCTGTTTTCGAGAATTTTATTGAGTATTTTTCCATTGATATTCATAAGGGTGATTGGTCTGGAGTTCACTTTCATTGTTGAGTCTTTGTGTGTTTTATGTATGAGTGTAGCTGTGGTTTCATAGAACAAATTGGGTAGAGTTCTCTCTGTTTCTATTTTGTGGAATAGTTTATAAAGAAATTGGTATTAGGTCTCCTTGGAAGATCTGATAGAATTCTGCACTAAAACCATCTTGTCCTGGGCTTTTTTTGGTGAGGAGATTTTTAATGACTGCTGCTATTTCTTTAGAGGTTATAGGAATATTTAGATGGTTTATCTTATCCTGATTTAACTCTGGTTTCTGGTAACTGTCTAGGAATTAGTATTAGGTCTTCTGGAAAGTGTGATATGATTCTACACTAAAACCATCTTGTCCTAGGCTTTTTTTTTTTTTTGCTGGGGAGACCTTTAATGACTTTAATGATTTCTTTAGGGGTTATAGGAATATTTAGATAGTTTATCTGATCCTGATTTAACTTTGGTTTCTGGTATCTCTCTAGTAAGTTGTCCATTTCATCCACATTTTCCAGTTTTGTTGAATATAGGCTTTTGTAATAGGATCTTATGAGTTTTCCAATTTCCTCAGTTTCTGTTATTATGTCTACCTTTTTAGTTCTAATTTTACTAATTTGAATACTGTCTCTGTGCCATCTAGTTAGTCTGGCTAAGGGTTTGTCTATCTTGCTGATTTTCTCAAAGACCAACTCCTGATTTTGTTGATTTTTGTATAGTTCTTTTTGTTTCTACTTGGTTGATTTCAGCCCTGAGTTTGATTATTTCCTGCCATCTACTCCTCTTGGGTGCATTTGCTTCTTTTTGTTCTAGAGTTTTCAGGTGTGCTGTCAAGTTACTAGTGTATGCTCTCTCCAGTTTCTTTTTGTAGGCACTTAGAGCTATGAGTTTTCCTCTTAGCACTGGTTTCATGGAGTCCCAGAAGTTTTGGTATGATGTTTCCTCATTTTCATTAAATTCTAAAAAGTCTTTAATTTCTTTCTTTATTTCTTCCCTGATCAAGTTTTCATTGAGTAGAGCATTACTCAGTTTCCACTTGTATGTGGGCTTTTTATTGATATTATCATTATTGAAAACCAGCCTTAGTCTGTGGTGATCTGATATTATGTAATGGATTATTTCAATTTTCCTGTATCTGTTGATGCCTGTTTTGTGATAGATTATATGGTCAATTTTGGAGAAGGTACCATGAGGTGTTGAGAAAAACATATATTCTTTTGTTTTTTGATGAAATGATCTATAAATATCTGATAAATCCATTTGGTTTATAACTTCTCTTAGTTATACTTTGTCTCTGTTTAGTTTCTGTTTCCATGATCTGTCCATTGATGAGAGTGAGGTATTGAAGTCTCCCGCTATTATTGTGTGAGGTACAATGTATGATTTGAGCTTTAGTAAAGTTTCCTTTATGAATGTGGGTGCCTTATCATTTGGTTCACAGATGTTCTGAATTGAAATTTCATCCTGGTTGATTCTTCCTTTGATGAATATGAAGTGTCCATTCTTATGTTTCTTGATAACTTCTGGTTGAAAGTTGATTTTATTCGATATTAGAATGGCTACTCCAGCTTGCTTCTTGGGACCATTTGCTTGGAAAACTGTTTTCCATCCTTTTATTCTGAGGTGGTGTTTGTCTTTGTCACTGAGGTGCATTTCCTGTATGTAGCAAAATGTTGGGTCCTGTTTATGTATCAATCTGTTAGTCTATGTCTTTTTATTGGGGAATTGAGTCCATTGATGTTAAGAGATATTAAGAAGTGATTGTTGCTTCCTGTTACTTTGTTATTTGAGGTGAACTTATTCTTGTGTGGTTATCTTCTTTTGGGTTTGTTGGAGGAAGATTACTTCCTTCTTTTGCTAGGGTATAATTTCCCTCCTTGTGTTGGTGGTTTCCCTCTATTATCCTTTGTAGGGCTGGATTTGTGGAAAGATATTGTGCAAATTTGATTTTGTCATGGAATATCTTGGTTTCTCCATCTATGGTAATTGAGAGTTTTGCTGAGTATATTAGCCTGGGCTGGCATTTGTGTTCTCTTAGGGTCTGTATGATGTCTGTACAGGATCTTCTGGCTATTATAATCTCTGCTGAGAAGTTTGGTGTAATTCTGATAGGGCTGCCTTTATAGGTTATTTGACCTTTTTGCCTTACTGCTTTTAATATTCTTTCTTTGTTTTCTGCATTTGGTGTTTTCATTATTATGTGTCATGGAGAATTTCTTTTCTGATCTAGTCTATTTGGAGTTCTGTAGGCTTCTTGTATGTTCATAGGCATCTCTTTCTTTAGGTTACAGAAGTTTTCTTCTATAATTTTGTTGAAGATATTTACTCGCCCTTTAAGTTGGGAATCTTCACTCTCATCTATACCTATTATCCTTAGGTTTGATCTTCTCATTGTGTCCTGGATTTCCTGAATGTTTTGGGTTAGGAGCTTTTTGCATTTTGCATTTTGCATTTTCTTTGACAGTTGTGTCTATGTTTTCCATGGTATCTTCTGCATTTGAGATTCTCTCTTCTATCTCTTGTATTCGTTTGGTGATGGTTGCATCCATGACTCCTGATCTCTTTCCTGGGTTTTCTATCTCCAGGGTAATCTCCCTTTGTGATTTTGTTATTGTTTCTACTTCCATTTTTAGGTCCTGAATCATTTTGTTCCATTCATTCATCTGTTTGGTTGTGTTTTCTTGTAATTCGTTAAGGAATTTTTGAGTTTCATCTTTAAGGGTTCCTACCTGTTTACATGTATTGTTCTGTATTTCTTTGAGAGAGTTATTTATGTCCTTCTTAAGTCTTCTATCATCATCATGAAAAGTGATTTTAAATTTGAATCCTGCCTTTCTGGTGTCATGGTATATTCAGGACTAGCTATATTGGAAAAAGTAGGTTCTGATGATGCTGAGGAAGCTTGGTTTCTGTTGCTAATGTTCTTGTTCTTGCCTTTTGCCATCTGGTTATTTCTAGTGCTACCTTCACTCATTGTCTCTGACTAAATCCTGTCTGTCCTGTTATGTTGGTTGTGTCAGAACTCCTCATAGTCCAGCTGTCTCTGTAATCCTGGGATCTTGAGATCCTGGTTGTGATAGCTCCTGGGAGTCATGCTACTTCTGGGATCCTGAAATCCTGGTGTTCCCAAGCTTCTGAGATCCTGTGATTCTATTATCTTATGTTCCTGGGTGTGTTAGGGCTCCTGGGAGTTCAGCCTCTGATTTTTCGGGGATTGGGTGCAGAGCTGGTACCTTAGGCCTGCTTTGAGTGCAGGTACAGACTGAAAGGGTCCAGTGCCACTGATCTTGAGGGAGTTCCTGGGTCCCTACAGTTCCCAAATTACTCCCTGTTTGGGGCAGGTGTTGCTCCCTCCTTACTTAAAATCCTGGGCTGGTTAGAGCTTCTGGGAGTCCAACCTTCTCTGGGTTTTGTGGGATTGGGTGCAGACGAGCTATTTCTTATGACATAGTTTGGACAGACTCTGACTTACCTTTCACTTCTTTCAAGAATATTGTAGAATTTCCTATTTAATTTTGGTTGTTGTTGTTGTTAATTTGTTAATTGGCTAAAAGATGGTCGTTCAATTTTTACATGTTTTTCAATTTCGAGTAATTTTGTATGTTCCTCATTTATAGTTCAAAATTGTTTCCATTGTAGTCAGAAAAAGGTACATACTATTACTTCAATACTTTAAAGCTGTTGACAGTGGTTTTGTGACCAAATATCTGTCCTGTCCTGCATGCTGTTCCTCTAGTTAATGTGAATAACATGTGTTCTTCATCTGCTGTGGGTCATCGGGCTGCATCTCCAGAGAAGATGAAGCTCTTTTAAGTAGGGCAGATTCACCAGTAGCTCTGGGTTTGGGGCACCTGGCTACTAGTATGCAGTACCTGTCCATTTGTGCAGGCCAAATGAGGGTGGGACCATATTGGTGAACACAGATTGGGAAGAAATGCAGTCTATCTGGTAGATGAAGTAAGGTGTCTTAAGTGTCTTTTTTTTTTTTTTCAAATGGGGGCCTAGGCATACTAGTACACCAAAAGAGATATCTATGATTGTCTAGGAACTCAATCAATGACATTGTGTGTTGGGGATGGGGATAAAAGGAGATGGGAAGAGACTCCTACTGCTTAGGCCCTGTCTTATTCCTGGCCTAAAGGTCAGTATCCAGGATCAAGGGCTTGTTTCTCAGGGCTTCAGTGGGTCAGGGCTTCTGAAAATAGGTGCTAAACTCCTTGTTAGGTCTACAGGAAGCCTGGAAAGGCTCTTCCCTTGCTTCCCAGGGATCCTGAGAAGGGCTGGCCACCCAGAAAAGCTGTAGGTGACTGAGCAGGACTACCTTGAGGTTTCCAGGCTCCTGGGGGATGGGTAGAGATGATTAACTGCTTTTATGTTTGTTGATTTGTTGTGTGTAGTTTTAAATGAAACGCACACTCTCCTAAGTCTGGTTATGCAGTCTTCTCGCCCACCCTACAGCTAGCTCTATGCAGCAGTCTTACCCTGGTTCCAGTGGCTAGCTTGCTAAGCTAACAAACCAGTTTAACCTGAAATGTTTGGAGCTATTGATCTATTGCTAGCATTTCTTAGGCCATCCACCCCCACCCCGCGGCTGGCCTGCAGAACGCCAGCTACCACTCATTCAGCTCCCCTTTGCCCAGTGAAAAGAAAATACCAGAGACTTACATTATACCAGTCAGATTTATAACGGTAAATCTTTAATCCCAAAATGCCCGTGCAAAGAACACACAACTCAGTTAATATAAATACAAGTGCATGCCTAGATTTGGCAAATATATCCTTCACTACTCTATTGCTCAGCTATGAAATCCCTAGCTACTTGCTTCTCCTCCAGGCCACATAGGTTTGCTCCATCTCCAACCTCTTCTTCCTCTCTCTTCTCTGTCTCTCCCGTTTCTAAAAATTTGAGCTCTTCCTTTTCCTTACACTGCCCAATCACAGGCTCTAGCTTGAATTTGACTAATTAAGAATTCACTTGACATCACCTGAGTATGTGATCTATTCCTCATGGGTCACCCCTCTCGAGGAAGCAGAAACTACAAAAAGCAATCCACAATAGATACAGGGACTTGCAAGGTGTGGACTTTAGCCACCCAGGAGCTCCCAGGGCCATCCACCCTGTACCTCCCTGCAATGTGACACCTGCAACACCTGTCATGCCCTACTTCACTCAGAGCCTTGTTTTCAGCTCTCCTGTGGAGAATTTTAATCTGTTCTTTATTTTCTTTTCCCCCTTTATCCTCCCGATGTACCAGAAATATTAGTTGGACATTTTTCTAAGCCAGTCCTGTTCTTTCTATTTCTTTTTTTTTCTATTTTTGTTTTTATTTTATTTTATTTTATTTTATTTTATTTTATTTTATGTTTCAGAATATTTTTTACTCCCATTTTACAAAAATTCTTATGGAGTGTGTAAGGGGTTGTGTTTCCATGCGTGACTTGGCTTTTCTCAGCCATGGTAGGGAGTTCTCAGCTTCTCACTAATGGTTTTGTCTGCTCTATTATGCACTTAGTAATAAACTTCATAAATTTTTTACCTCCTGTATACTAAACCTTATTTTTTAGCACTTATGTATTCTCATATTTCTTTCATTATGTCTAAACTGTTAAATCAATTTCAGAGATTTATAGAATCAGTCATTTGATTTTTTTAAGTAGAGAATTTTTTGAAAGTCTGTTTTCTGAAAAATCCTTTTATATAATTAAATTATATAAAAAATAAAGTCTATAAAAATTCTTTTCTATAAATAAGTAGGGATGTCAAGTGGTATTTTTCACAGTAATCACATATAGTTTTTCCTTGCAAGTGTTTTAGATTACTTATCTAAAACATAATTCATTGGTTTATTATCTACTTTTTATATGTTGTATCCTTTTATGTTGTCTTGACTACACAAATAAATATATCTTCCTGTAATAATTACTATAAGGAATTAAAAAGAATTTTGCTGTCTTTCCTCAATAAATTTCTAGTACAACCTGCTTTTCTCATAAAATACATTTATTTTTATATCTGTCAATACAACCTCAAAATAGATATACCATAATGAATATAATTGACAAGATTTAGCATAAGTATGTATGTAGGGAGTTGATAGATATAGATGACAGATAGATAAAGTTCTTAAAACCCAGAAACTACATTATTGAAGTGGTGCTACAAATTGTTTTCAAAATTAAGTAAGAAAGATTATGTGGGTGGCTATGTCTTTTAATGATTAGAGTGTAGTGTCTTGAGTGTTGTTATTACTGTTTGTGTAAAATAGCTTTTCTGTTAACAAATCTTTCTGATACACATCTTGGATGTCTCACTATTTGATTAGAGATGATTTTCATACTTTGTGGGTTGATCTTTAGGATAGGCTGACTGCATGAGAAGTTCAAATTGGCAGTCTAGGATACTAGGTCTAAGAACTAGGCGAGTCTAGGCAACTCGGGGGGAAAAAAAACAAGCTTCAGGCAGCTTGTCAGAAACTAGGAAGTGCCATCCACCTGTGGGGAAAATTTAAGAAGGCCGCCACGGCAGCGCAAGCCCCGGAGGGGCTTCTGCCTCCGTGCCGGGTCCCACATTAGGGAGGAAGATCCTATGGTTCCAGCGGCCTGAGGGCCTTGGCGGCGGCAGGCCCCAGTAACACGAGGAAGTCCTTGGTTCCAAAAAGGTTTATTGTCATGGCAGATAATAGATGGATCTAGGCGTACCCCCCCAAAACTCAGGGCAGTCCTGAGTTATATAGGGAGGGAGAAAGGGGGAGGATTAGGGGAGGATCTGGGGGAGGAATGTTTAATTTGCTCTGCCCTCTGGCCTTCATTAGTATGTAAATCCCTAGGGCCTGAGGCCTATAACCTGGCCCATGTGACTCTATGGAGATCTATGTGACTGTTTTTCAGGATCCTAGATGATGGGAGGGACCGAACTCCTGCTGGTTCTCACGCAGAATTCCACGGAGAATCTCAGGGTTCTAAGCGCCTGCTCAACCATGATCCAGGATACCCTTACGCAGTCCCACATCCACCTAGCCTAAAGCAAAGACACTGGGTCAGCATGTTTCCAGACCTCACTGGTAACAGGTTCCAGGCCCCATGCTCTAGTAATGAAATGTCCCTAGAGATGGAGTGATGTGCTTTAAATCAGGCCTGTAAGCTCACTTGGGTGTCCCTCTCTATCTTGGTAATGGGAGACCCTAGCATGCTGGACTTCTGTAGAATATAACATTATATATATGTATATATACATATACATATACATATACATATACATATACATATACATATACATATACATATACATAATACATAACATTTTATATATATATAATACATAAATATATATATATATATATATATATATATATATATATATATATAATGTTTATATGTATAAAATTTGAGTCCAGTGTATCATTCTTTGGTGAACAACAAATACAATCTTAGAATGTCTTAAGAGATAGCCATGTCTCAAGACAGCTTGAACTCCACTATCTGACAGACAGTTTGTGAATCTGTGTTGTATACTTACAAAATGAATGAAAGGCACAGTAGTATTTTCATGTTACAGGTGGCAGGCAAGAAGAAAATAAAAGTTTCTAAAAACAGAAGTTGTTAAAAGTCAAACTAAGTGCATTGCACAGACTAAGATTCCAAACCAGCTCTGAAATAAATTCCAATAAAACTGGGGCAGCGTCAGAATGTTCCAGCTGTGCTTCCCGAGAGTTCACTCATCTCATAGATTTTCAACTTCAACAAATTGAAATTTATACACAGAAAATGATTTGATGAAGAGCTTTAAAGTATTATTCTATATTATGAGTTATTTTAAACAACGTGTTTTTTAGTGCTAGGTTTAAGAAGGGAAGTTAACCAAATATCCTTAAAACTATCACACACCATGCACAATATTATAACACTAAATTTATTAACAGCTGTTAATGCCTGATAAAGATAGTACTCCCCTAAATTTTCTATGGGTAGCTTTGTTTTTAATTATATATAGACATTTAAAATACTTATTCTCAGAACAGTGCTTCCTCATTCTCAGTCGTGATAGTCATTTCACATTGCCTTTCCCTTTTGCATTTTCAGTATAATCTTTTGGTTTGCAATGACACTATGTTGACTGCTTTCTAAAGGAACAACAAATGAGTTCTTCCTGTGTAAGCACTTGTGTCACTAAGATTTCTGAGTGAGGGGCTAAAGGGATGGCTCTGTGGTAAGAGCACTTGTTCTATGAGTATGAGGGCCTTAGTTTGAGTGTGGAACACTGACACACAGGCAGAATGAAGAATAGCTGCATATGCCTATAATCCCACCATTGCGTGGTGATGATGGGCAGAGCCTAAGAGCTCACTGGCCTTCCAGCTTAGCCAACAAGGCAAACTTTCAGTTCAGTGAGAGATTCCATTACCAGACAGCACAGCAGAGACAATAGAGGGAGGCAAATGGCATTTTGCCCTGTGCTTTGCACTTATACACGTATCTACTTACACACTCATGTTCATGCACCACAGTGCATATATACAACAGCCACACAGGTACACACACACACACACACACACACACACACACACATAGACACACACATACACACACACATGCCTTTACACACACAAACATACACACACACGTACACACACACATACACACATGGGCACACGTGCATACATTGAGGGAACTTCTCTGTATTCATGATTCTTGAATAAGAAAATATTGTCCTCTATATTATCAAATACATTCTTTCCATCTAGCATCTAACTCTAAAGCAGATCTGTTTATTATTTTCATACTACTTTTTACTGGAAAATTGCAGATTTTACACACTTTATCTTATCATATGTCTGTGTGTTTTACTTTTTTAATTTTAGATTTACTGTGTGTGTGTGCATGCATGTGAGTGAGTATGTGTGTGAGTATGTGTGTGCATGCCTGTGCGTGTGTGCATGTGTGTGTGCACGTGTGTGTGCATGTGTGTGTGTATGTGCGTGTGCACGTGCATGTGTGTGTATGTGTGTGTGTGTTTTAACCATCTTTGCCAGGGACCAAAGACGTTGGGATCGTGAAGAGTCAAACTAGTCACCAGTTGTTCAAAGTTACCCAGGCTCCAAGGTAGAAATGACAGATTTTCAGGGTAAAGAGACCTGCTGTGATACGGGGGCTGATTGAAGGTGAGCAAGAGATCAGTCTGGTACAGAGGCAGCCAGAGCAAGGCCTGATGCAGTGGAACATCCTTTACTACCTGCTGGATTTCTTTAGTTACCTGCTGCTGGACAGAAAGGAACCAGGCATCGAGACAGCAGCCTCTCAGGGATAAGTTCTCCAAATAGAGATGCGGACCAGATAGCACATGCATGAACTTGCCGCTCTGAACCCCGCCAATCTCCTCAAAATGGTACTGTGCAGCCGCTTCCCTCTTTAGGTGGGCCTGCAGCTCCAGAAGTTCCGTTGTTAGTCTCTAGTCTGTCTAATGATGGCAGAAATCTTCTTGGTTGTTTGCAACTGGCCAGAGGTCACTCATATCAATGGCCTCTGAGGGGAAGATGGCGGAGAAGGTACCTCCAAACACAGGACAGTTTCTGGTGAGCTCCATAGATCTGATATTTGAGTACAGACATTAGCAAGGTTTTAAAAAAACCTACATGGGTCTTCTAAGCATCATTTTCCCTGGCGTTCTCAGAGCAGCCACTATCTCCTCTATTGCTATTTTTAAATTATATGTATATGTGTATATCTATGTAAGTATGTGTGCAAAGATTAGTACAGTACACACACAGCTCAGTAGAGGGCAGCAGAGATGCTTTGTAGCTGGTGCTACAAGTGATTGTGAACTGCCTCATGTAGGTGTTGAGAGCTGAACTCTGGATTCACATATCACTATTATCCTGATTCAAAGTCTATACCTTTGAATGAACTTATTACCACTTAGAATAGGCATTGTGAAGCTGTGGAGCTTCAGGTAAGATTGTTATACTTTCATTATTGAATATATTTTTATTTAAGTATCTACTACAAAAAAAAAAAATCTGAGATTTTTGACTAGAGTCCATGAATGAGGAAGACTGTTTGATTTTTGATCTGAGCTTATATGGCCTTGATTAATATTATACATTATAAATCTATCACTATTCCTCCATTTTGTGACATTTTTCTTTTAAAAAGCTGAATAGTTGGTGTGTGTGATATTCTCCATAGCCTTTCTTCTGTTGATGGACAAGTAGGCTGATTCCAGTCCTTCATTGTGGTGAGTAGAGCAGTAGTGCACATGGGGTGTTCATATCATTATCATAGGTTATGGAATGAAGTAGCTGGATCATATGGTAGTTCTGTTTTAAATTTTCTGAGAAATTTCCAAATCGATTTTCATAATGGCAGTATTAATATCAACTCTCACCAAAATTTAATTGATTAGTATGAGCTCCCACCAATGATGGTTCATCTCCACATCCTCTCCAACATTGTCAGATCTGTTGATGATAGCTATGATGACTGGGGTTCAGAGGTATCTAAAAGTCATTTTAGTTTGCATTTCCATGGTAGTTAGTGATATTGAACAATTTAAAGAGGTTATCTGTGTTTTTAAGAAAATTTTACATAATGAAAATTGGCAAAGTTGAAGATTAATAAAATCAGAAATAAAAGGGTGTCCTCACAACTGAATTAAGTGAAATATAGTACATCAGGAAATACATGGAAATCTATTCTCTGAAAGGCTGAGTAACACAGGAAAAAAAAAAAAACAGAAGAATTTCTATGTGCCTAACATCTACCAAAATCAAGCCTTGAAGACATAAATAATTTAATAGAATCATTACATGAGAGGAAATCAAAATCTTTGTTATAAGCCACCAATGAAAGAAATGCCAATGACCAAATGAATTCACTGCTGAATTCTATTAAGTTTTCAAGGAAGACCTCATGCCAACTCTTTTTAATGTATTTCATAAGCCAGAATGTGAAGGAACATTACAAAGTTCTTCTAGGAAGTCAGTATTACATAAATCTAAAAACCAGGTAAAGGCTCTCTGATGAACATAAATATAAAAATTTTTAGCAAATCCTTGAAAACTCCATCCAGGAACATAGTGATTATACTTTATGACAAAGTGGCCTTCAGTTGAGAAAGGCAAAACTGGGTCACTATACAAAAATCGGTAGATATAATATACCTGCAAATAAACATAAAGACAGAAACCACATAATTATTTCAATTGATGGTGAAAGATATTTAACAAGTTCATCATGCTTCTATAATAAAAGTTCTGGAGAACTTATGAATGAGTGAAGCATACCTTAAAATAGTAAAATCTATCTCCAATGAGCCTATTGCCAATGTTAATTTAAATGGAGATAAACTGAGAACGTTTCCTCTAAAATCAGAAATGAAACTCGAATATCCACTCTCTCCTCTTTTATTTGAGATAATGCTTGAAGTCTTAGCTATGAAAAATCTAACAAGAGTAAAACATAAAAAGGATAAAAGACAGAAAGACAAAAATCAAACATGTTTGAAAACAACATGATTCTTTACTTAAGTGACCCAGTTGAGTTTCTTACAAAACTTGTGGACCCAATGACCCACATTAAGCTTGGAGAAAATAAAGCTAATTAATTAAAAAGTAACTTATACTAACAGTGTGCTCTTCAGAAAAGAAATTAAAAAAATTATTCTTTCCAAAAAAAAAAACTTAAAAAATAAGTATTGAGGTACAGAACTAGCCAAAGAGGTGAAAGACGTTTGCAGTGAAAACTTAAAGAAAATGAAAAGGAATTTACCACAGATGGAAATACACCACATGCTCTTGGTTTGGTATATTGATATGGGAAAATGATCATTCTGTCTAAATTAACTTGCAGATTTAATGCAATAGCTACAAAAATTCCAATATCCCATTTCACAGGTTGATAAAGATACTGGCCTAAAAATAAACTTGTAGACCAATGGAATAAAATAGCAGACCTGAAAATAAATTGACAAAGTCAAGCCCCCTTATATTTTGACAACAAAAAGAAAAATATACACTGAAAGAAAAGATAGTCCATTCAACAAATGGTGCTGCCAAAGCTGGATATCTACATGCAGAAGAAAGTGAAATTCATCTTTCCCCTTGTATAAAATTAATTTAAAAAAAAAACAAAACCAAACCAAAACAACAAAGCAATTCAAAATGGGCCAAATACCGTATTCTAAAGTGTGAAACACTGAAATTTCTAAAAGAAGGCATAGATATTGGTGTACGAAAGAAACTTTTTTTCACTTTCAATGCATCTTGACCGCAGCTTCTGGTCCCTCAACTCCTCACAGGTTCCCCCACCCCCTTCCTTTCTCTTCCAGATTTACTTCTCTGTTTCCCTTCAGAAAAAAGGCCTCCTAGGGATATCATCTAAGCTTGACATAAACAAAGTTATAGTAAGACTAGACACAAACACTTATAGACTGGAGAAAGCAACCCAGTAGAAGAAAAAGGGTACCAATAGCAGGCTAAAGAGTTAGAGACAATATCACTCCCACTATTAGAAGTCCCACAAGAACATCAAGGTAACAACTATAGCATATGTGCCCAGGGACTAGCACAGTCCCATGCAGGCTCTGTGATGGCCTCTTTGGTCTCTGTGAGCCTCTAGGAGCCCTGCTTTAGTTGATTCTGTGGCCTGTGTTCTGCTGGTGTCTTCACCCCCTCTGGTTCATACAGTCCTTCCTGCTCATCTTCCATGGCATTCCCTGAGCTCCACGGGGAGGTATCCAATGGAGAGCTCCAATTTAGGATCTCTCTTTGCCTAACGTTTGGCTATGGGTGTTTACATCTGCTGGAGGAAACCTATCTTATGTCAATTAGGCTAAGCACCAATCTTAGTGTAGCAGAATATCATTAGGAATCATTTTATTGATTTTTTTTTTAATTCTAGGTTTCTGGGCTATCCAGTCTCTGGTTCTTGGTCATCCAGGCAGTGTCTGACATAAGCTCCCTGTTGAATCATGGGCTCCTTCTCAAGAAGTGGGCCTCAAATAAGGTCACCCTCACAAGTGCTGGACTTCTATTGCCCCAGCACATCTTGCAGGCAGGATAGGTTGTAGGTCGAAGATTTTGATGCTGGATTGGTGTTCCAATCCCACCTCTAGAAGTTTTGCTGGGTAACAGAGCATGCCTGGTTCAGGTTTTGTATCCTCCTTTACTAGTTTTTGCTAGAACCACCCTTGTAGAATCTGAGAGTTTCTACTGTACTAAGTTTCTATATTGTTTCTCCATGCCCTCCAATTCCAATTGTCTTCCCCTCCATTCCTTTCTCACCAGCTGATCTCTCCTATTTAAATTCACAGCAGCCCTCAGCCTACTCAAGAAATTTATTCTATCTCTCCATTCACAGGGAGATTCATGCATCCCACTTGAGCCCTCCTTTTCACTTAGCTCTTCAGTTTGTGCTTTATACATGATTTTCCTTTACAGCTAATATCCACTTATAAGTGAATATATGCCATGTTTGTCATGTTTATCTTTCTATGTCTGGGTTACTTCACGCAGGATGATTTTTTTTCTAGTTCTACCCATTTGCCTTATGGTCTGTTATCTCTGCACAGAGCTGTGATGAAGCTTTCAGCATGTTAGCCTGTAGGGGGATGGGAGAATCTTTTATAGCTGTGTTGGGAAACTGCTATTCAGGTGGTAGTCTACCATGTCCCGACAGCTCTCTGAGCTCAAAGCAAGATGTAGTATTTCCTTTTCTTTTTCTTTTCTTTTCTTCCTTCTTTCCTTTCCTTCTCCTTCTCCTTCTTCTCCTCCTCCTCTTCCTCCTCCTCCTCCTCCTCCTCCTCCTCCTCCT
>NW_021604566.1:14043728-14077165 GCF_004785775.1 Grammomys surdaster
TCTTCTTCTTCTTCTTCTTCTTCTTCTTCTTCTTCTTCTTCTTCAGGGTGGGAGTCGAGACAGGGTTTCTCTGTGTAGCCTTGGCTGTCCTGGAACTCACTCTGTGGACCAGGCTGGCCTCGAACTCAGAAATCCACCTGCTTCTTCCTCCCAAGTGCTGGGATTAAAGGCATGCGTCACCACTGCCCGGCTGAGTATTTCCTTTTCTCAGAGGGGCTTCCTCTTGTCTGCCTTACCATATCATGTAGTTCTTTGTAGAAAATACTGGTTCAACTCCCTTTCTTCTAATAAACCTTCCCGGCAATCACCTTGAATGCCTCTCCATGCAAATGAGGCAGTCTCAGTACCTTAAGCTTCAGCCAATATACATTCACCTGAAAACCCCTTCCCACTCTCCAAGGTTTATATGGCCCTTGTTTAAGCCTAATAAAAAACACAAATATTCATTGAATACTGTCTAAAAGAGCTATAACACCAAAATTCTCAAAGAAGGCTTTCTTTCACAGGGAGGATGCAGAACACATAGTTGGACTCAAGTAGCCATATTTACTTCTGCTCACTTTCTTTAGAACTTTCATGTGGATTTTTTAAGTGCTGATATACTTCAGAAGATAAGTCTTCCTCTATTTCATTCTTCTGTCTTCTGTATTTTCTCCTGATTATCAGTTTATGTCAATAATGTAAATCACCCCCAGTGACACTGGGATTTTCTACAGTCATACTGTGCTGTATTTTTTTAACCATGTTACACAAATTTATAAACATGAGTTGATTTGTATGATTTGGTGTAAAAATGAATAGGCTACTTTTAGATTTTAGTCGAGGATGGCCTTGTTTCTACTTATAAAATTACTACATAATTTTATTCTTTTGAATGATGTTATATTGTTTAACCAATTTATGTTCTAGTTTTGTTTCTGCTGTTGTGATAAAATATCCTGATGCAGCAACTTAAGGGAGAACTGTTTTATCTCAGGTAGACATTCCACATTCCAAAGCATAGAAACTTAAAACAGCCAACCTCTCACGTCTGCAGCCAAGGCCAGAGAGAAGCTAACTCAGAAATGCTCATTTGCTTGACTGGTTAGCTTGATTTTTCCACTCTTAAATGCTGGAAGAAGTATAATTATTTTCATATAAAAATCAATTGAAAGGTCTTTCTAGAAAATATGTATTGCATAACATAAAATTTTATAAATATTAAAATATCCACGAGGTGATTACTACTAAGAATAGACACATAGTAATATGATATGGTCTAGCATTCCAAATTATTTCATGTAAACATAGTAAAGAGAGAAAGCAAAAATGATAGTCCTGTGGCTAAATGTAGAATCACTCCTAGGCAAAGAAGGGAGTTCCTTAGACAATTCAAAGATGGCTGGTTTTAATATTTGGAGATGGCCCTATAATGAAGGATGATGATTTGGAGCTGAGGGACAGAGATTAAAATACTTACTTTCATAGTTTGAGCCTGAGTTTCAAACTAACAAAAGAAGTCTGAAGACACATTGGCATCTCTAAGTACCTCATTTAATAGCAAACACAGAAGTCTGGTGTGGTGGCACATGCCTTTAATCTCAGCATCAGAGGACTGAAAGATGGAGTCTGAAATGGGTTAGATAGTAAGACCCTGTCTTAAAACAAGAGAAACATCCTAAAACAGACTCCTGGTGTTCTCTGGGGGAAACAGGTGGTAAAATGAGGGTTTACAATGGCTTTAACCATAATCTGATAGGTGGATGTACCAGTCTGTGTAACCGGTATGGAAAACAGTGACTGGCAAAAGATGCTAAGCAACATTGCTCTGTGGAGATGCTGCTGTAGCTGTCACATTCCAGGCACGAGCTGGAGATAGAAGAGATTGTACTGACAGCAGAGTGGAGTGGATGTTGCAAAGAAGTAGATCTAGAAATTGGGTAGGTGCAGTCTCCCTTCCCAAAATTTTGGCCTATTTTTATTTCTTTGTTTTTCTACATAAATTTTAAAATAATCTCATCTAAATCTACCAAAATTAGAATTATAAGGCTATCTTACCAATTTTGGAAGAACTGATATTTTTATTATTCCTTCCTATCTGTGTGTGTGTGGTATATCTCTCCATTTATTTAAAACTAGTTTTATTCTTTCGTTAGTCCTAGGAGTCACAATAATGTCTCTTACCTTCTGAGACATGTGAATATTTTATTTACTTTATAAAAGGAGTCTCCTGATCTGATAGTGTTTTATGTTCACAGGAGACGATTATCTGGGACAAATTATATAGACCAAATACAATTTTAAAGGTTTTCTGTGTAAGGAGCACAGGTTTCTACCCAGAGATGAGACCATGAAGGCAGAGTTAGAACAGTACATTCATGCTACTACATATCAAGAATGAATGGGGCTGTTAAAAGTTGGAAAAGACAAAGAAATAGAGTTTCCCGAAAAAAAAAAAAAGACTGGAAAGAATGTTGACAGAATTGAATTTGATTTTGCACTCAGGAAACATAATTCAGGCATCTAACCTCAAAAGTGCTAATGGACTGGATCGGCTGGATCAGCAAGATGGCTCGAGGCAAAGGTGCCTGCAGCCAAGTCTGGGGACCTGAGTTCAATACCTGGAATCCACAGGGTAAGAGGAGAGAACAGATTTCCCCAGGTTGTCTTCTGATTTCCATGAGTACTGTATGCACATGCTAACATACAAAATAAATAATTAAATAAATAATTCTAATGGGTTTCTGTTGTTTTAAGCTGCTTTAGGCTACATTGTGAAGCAGTGAAAGGAAAATAATATATCACATAGTTTTAATATAAATTTCTATTGTATTTGGTAGATTCTCACCTAAACATTGCACTTGCTCTTGAACCACTTTAAGTTGTATTTTAAGTCTTGGTTTTCATGTAGTCATTGTAAATATATGGACTTACAGGTGACATTTACATGTATGTGTGTATTTTGTGTCTGTGTCCTTGCTGAATTCATGCTATTGTCTGGAAAAGACTTTTTCTATTCATATGGACTTTCTGTGTAGACACTTGTTTTAATAAACATTTTGGAATGGTTTTATCTTGTACAATATGCTGTTTATTTCATTTTTAAAATTAATTTATTTACATCCCAAACACTGCTCCCCCTCTTGGTCCCCTCCTCACAGACTCCCTTCCACTCCTTTTCTTCTCTGAGAGGGTTCCTTGCCCTCCCTGGGTATCGATGCACTCTGGCACAGCAGTCTCAGCATGATGAGGTACATCCTCTCCCACTAAGGCCAGGCAAGGCAGACATGAGGACTGACCAGTTAGACCAGCACCTCTTATTGAAGATGTTTTCTTTTTTCTACTGTATGATACTGGCTTCTTTGTCAAAAATTAAGTGTCTATAGGTGTATGGGTTTATTTCTGGGTCTTCAATTCTATCCCACTAATCAACTTGTCTGTTTCTGTACCAATACCATGCACTTTTCATCACTATAATTCCGTAGTACATCTTGAATCTTTCAGAGGTTCTTTTATTTTTCAGGATTGTTTTAACTATCCTGGGTTTTTTTTTTCATGTGAAGTTGACAATTGCTCTTTCCAGGTTTGCAAAAAATTATGCTGGAATTTTGATGATGGGGACTGCATTAAATCTGTAGAATGCTTTGGCAGGATAGTCATTTTTACTATGTTAATCCTACCTATTCATGAACATTGGAGATCTTTCCATCTTCTGATATCTTCTTCAATTTCTTTCTTCAGGGAATTAAAATTCTTGTCATACTAATCTTTTACTTTCTTGGTTAGAGTTACACCAAGATATTTTATATTTATGGCTATTGTGAAGGGTGTATTTCCCCTAATTTCTTTCTCTGCCCATTAATATGTTGTATAAAGGAGAGCTACTGATTTCTTTGCTTTAAATTTATATCCAGCCATTTTGCTGAAGTTGTTTATTAGATTTAGGAATTCTGTGGTAGAATTTTGGGGATCACTTATGGAGACTATCATATCATCCATGAGTAGTAATACCTTGACTTCTGCCTTTCCAAATTGCATCCCTTTGTTTTCCTTTAGTGCTCTGACTAGATCTTCAAGTACTGTATTGAATAGATAGGGAGAGAATAGGCAGTCTTGTCTTGTCCCTGATTTTAGTGGGATTGCTTTAAGTTTCCATTTAATTTAATATTATCTATAACATTGCTGTATACTGCTTTTATTTTGTGTAGGTGTGTGCCTTGAATTCCTGATCTCTCCAAGACTTTTAATATGAGGGGGTGTTGGGTTAGGTCAAATGCTTTTTCAACATCTAATGAGATGATCATGTGATTTTTGTCTTTCATTTTTTTATATAGTGAATTACGTTAATGGATTTTCAAATATTGAACCATCCCTGCATCCCTGGGATGAAGTCTACTTGATGATGATGAGTGATATTTTTGATGCACTCTGAGATTTTGTTTGCAAGTATTTTATTGAGAATTTTTGCATTTATGTTCATAAGTGAAACTGGTCTGATGTTCTTTTGCTTTGTTGAGTCTTTTTGAGGTATAGGTATCAGGACAATGTAACTGTGGCCTCATAAAATGAATTAGGTAGTGTTCCTTCTGTTTCTATTTTGTGGAATAGTTTGCAGAGTATTAGTATTAGCTCTTCTTTGAATTTCTTGTAGAATTCTGTACTAAATTCACCTGGATCTGAGTTTTTTGTTTGTTTATTTTCTGTTTTTGTTGTTGTTGTTGTTTTATTGGCATGGGAGACATCTGATGGCGACTTCTATTTCCTTATGAGTTATAGGACCATTTCTGTAGTTTACCTGATCTTTATTTAACTTTGGTACCGGTATCTGTCTAAAAAATTCATCCATTTCATTCAGATTTTCCAATTTTTGTAGAGTAAAGACTGTTGAAGTAAGACTTAAATATTTTTGGGGGGAGTTTTGGCTGGGGAAGACACGGAGCTGGTCTTCTCCTGTGGACACACCTTATCCTGACACATCCTAGAGGGGCCACTACACTCAGAGCAGCGGGTAAGAACCCTCTCCCACTCCCAATGCCCCAGAGTTATAACTGGGAGCCAGGGGCCCTCAGGACCCATCAACAACCCAAATCCTGCCCCTCTGGAATACCACTTCTCTTCTACCCCTCGCCTAGTTCTTTTTGCTGGGGCAGACACCTAGCTGGTCTGCTCCTGTGGAGACACCATATTGTGAGCCATCCTAGAGGAACAAATACACTCAGAGCAGCAGGATTTCAGGATCCCAGAGGAAGCCTGAGTCCCAGCAGTTCTTCCACCCAGGAGCTTAGGATCACAAGATCACAGAGACATCTGAACTCTGAGGAGTTCTGACACAAGCAAGATAACTGGAAAGACAGACTCCAGTCAGAAAAAGTGAGTGCAGGTAACCCTAGAGTTAACCAGATGGTAAAAGGCAAGCACAAGAACATAAGCAACAGAAACAAAAGTTACTTGGGATCATCAGAACCCAGTTCTCCCACCATAGCAAGCTCTGGACACCCCATCACACCAGGAAGACAGGATTCAGATTTAAAATCACTTGTTATGATGATGATAGAGGATTCTAAGAAGGACATAAGTAATTCCCTTAAAGAAGTTCAGGAGAACACAGGTAAACAGGTAGAAGCCTTTAAAGAGGAAACACAAAAATCCATTAAAGAACTGCAAAAAAACACAATGAAGGAATTAAACAAAACCATCCAGGATTTAAAAATGGAAATAGAAACAATAAAGAAATCTCAAAGGGAGACTACCCTGGAGATAGAAAACCTAGGAAAGAGATCAGGAGTCATAGATGCAAGCATCACCAACAGAATACAAGAGATAGAAGATAGAATCTCAGGTACAGAAAATACCATGGAAAACATTGACACAGCTGTCAAAGAAAATGCAAAATGCAAAAAGCTCCTAACTCAAAACATCCAGGAAATTCAGAACACAATGAAAAGACCAAATCTAAGGTTGATAGGTATAGATGAGAGTGAAGATTCCCAACTTAAAGGGCCAGTAAATATCTTCAACAAAATCATAGAGGAAAACTTCCCTAACCTAAAGAACGTGATGCCCATAAATATAAAAGAAGCCTATAGAACACCAAATAGACTAGATCAGGACAGAAATACCTCCCATCACATAATAATCAAAACATCAAATGTACAAAACAAAGAAAAAATACTAAAAGCAGTAAGGGAAAAAGGTCAAGTAACATATAAAGGCAGACCTATAAGAATTACACCAGACATCTCACCAGAGACTATAAAAGCCAGAAGATCCTGGACTGACATCATACAGATGCTATGAGAACACAAATGCCAGCCCAGACTACTATACCCAACAAAACTCTCAATAACTATAGATGGAGAAACCAAGATATTCCATGACAAAACCAAATTTACACAATATATTCCCACAAACCTAGCCCTTCAAAGGATAACTGAGGGAAAACGCCAACACAAGGAAGGAAGCTACAACCTAGAAAAAGCAAGGAAGTAATCTTCCAACAACGCCAAATGAAGATAGCTACACAATCATAATTCTACCTCTAATAACAGAAATAATAGGAAGCCACAATCATTTTTCTGTAATATCTCTTAACATCAATGGACTCAATTCCCAAATAAAAAGACGTAGACTATCAGACTGGATACAAAAACAGGACCCAGAGTTTTGCTGTAAACAGGAAACACACCTCAGCGACATAGACACACACTACCTCAGAGTAAAAGGATAGAAAACAATTTTCCAAACAAATGGTCCCAAGAAACAAGCTGGAGTAGCCATTCTAATATCAAATATAATCGGCTTTCAACCAAAAGTAATCAAAAAAAAAAAAAAAAGAAAAAAAGGAAGGAAGGACACTTCATATCAAAGGAAAAATCTACCAAGATGAACTCTCAATTCTGAACATCTACGCTCCAAATGCAAGTGCACCCACATACATAAAAGAAACTTCCCTAAAGCTCAAAACACACATTGCACCTTACATAATTGTAGTGGGGGAATTCAACACCCTACTCTCAGCAATGGACAGATCATGGAAACATAAACTAAATACAGACACATTGAAATTAACAGAAGTTATGAACCAAATGGATTTAACAGATATCTATAGAACATTTCACCCTAAAACAAAAGAATATACCTTTTTCTCAGCACCTCATGATACCTTCTCCAAAATAGACCATATAGTTGGTCACAAAACAGGCCTCAACAGATACAAAAAGATAGAAATAATCCCTTGTATCCTATCAGATCACCACGGACTAAGGCTGGTCTTTAATAATGAGAAAACCAATGGAAAACCTACATGCATGTCGAAACTAAACAATGCCCTACTCAATGATGACTTGGTCAAGGAAGAAATAAAGAAAGAAATTAAAGACTTTTTAGAATTTAATGAAAATGAGGACACATCATACCAAAACTTGTGGGACTCCATGAAAGCCGTGCTAAGAGGAAAACTCATAGCTCTAAGTGCCTACAAAAGGAAACTGGAGAAAGCATACACTAACAACATGACAGCACACCTAAAAGCTCTAGAACAAAAAGAAGCAAATACACCCAAGAGGAATAGATTGCAGGAAATAATCAAACTCAGGGCTAAAATCAACCAAATAGAAACAGAAAGAATGATACAAAATATCAATAAAACCAGGAGCTGGATCTTTGAGAAAATCAAAAAGATAGATAAACTGTTAGCCAGATTAACCAGAGGGCACAGAGACAGTATCCAAATTAACAAAATCAGAACTTAAAAGGGAGACATAACAACAGAAATTGAGGAATTAAAAAACATCATCAGATCCTACTACAAAGGTCTATACTCAACAAAACTGGAAAACCTAGATGAAATGGACAATTTCCTAGACAGATACCAGGTACCAAAGTTAAATCAGGAGCAGATAAACCATCTAAACAGTCCCATAACCCCTAAAGAAATAGCAGCAGTCATTAAAAATCTCCACACCCAAAAAAGCCCAGGACCAGATGGTTTTAGTGCAGAATTCTATCAGACCTTCAAGGAAGACCTAATACCAATTCTCTTCAGACTAGTCCACAAAATAGAAACAGAAGGAACACTACCCAATTTGTTATATGAAGCTACAATCATACTCATATCCAAACCTCACAAAGACCCAACAAAGAAAGAGAACTTCAGACCAATCTTCATTACGAATATCAATGCGAAAATGCTCAATAAAATTCTAGCAAACCGAATCCAAGAACACATAAAACAATCATCCATCATGATCAAGTAAGCTTTATCCCAGGAGTGCAGGGATGATTCAATATTTGGAAATCCATCAGTGTAACCCACTATATAAACAAACTCAAATGAAAAAACTTCATGATCATCTCACTAGATGCTGAGAAAGCATTTGACAAAAATCCAACATCCCTTCATGATAAAAGTCTTGGAAAGATCAGGAATTCAAGGCCTATACCTAAACATAGTAAAAGCAATATACATCAAACCAGTAGCCAACATCAAACTGAATGGAGAGAAACTTTAAGCAATCCCACTAAGATCAGGGACTAGACAAGGCTGCCCACTCTCTCCCTACCTATTCAATATAGTACTGGAAGTCCTAGCCAGAGCAATTAGACAACAGAAAGAAGTCAAAGGGATACAAATTGGAAAGGAAGAAATCAAAATATCACTATTTGCAGATGATATGATAGTATATTTAAGTGACCCCAAAACTTCCACCAGAGAACTCCTAAACCTGATAAACAACTTCATCAAAGTGGCTGGTTATAAAATCAACTCAAACAAATCAGCAGCCTTCCTCTACATGAAAGATTAACAGACTGAAAAAGAAATTAGGGAATGACACCCTTCACAATAGTCACAAATAATATAAAATATCTTGGTGTGACTCTAACCAAGCAGGTGAATGATCTGTAGGACAACAACTTCAAGTCTCTGAAGAAAGAAACTGAAGAAGATCTCAGAAGATGGAAAGATCTCCCATGCTCATGGATCGGCAGGATTAATATAATAAAAATGGCCATCTTGCCAAAAGCAATCTACAGATTCAATGCAATCCCCACTAAAATCCCAACCCAATTCTTCACTGAGTTAGAAAGAGAAATTCTCACATTAATTTGGAATAATAAAAACACCAGAATAGTGAAAATTATTCTCAACAATAAAAGAACTTCTGGAGGAATCACCATCCCTGACCTCAAGCTGTACTACAGAGCAATAGTGATAAAAACTACTTGGTATTGGTACAGGGAGAGGCAGGAAGATCAATTGAATAGAACTGAAGACCCTGAAATGAACCCACACACCTATGGTCACTTGATCTTTGACAAAGGAGCTAAAACTGTTCAGTGGAAAATGCACAGCATTTTCAACAAGTGGTGCTGGTTCATCTGGAGGACAACATATAGAAGAATGAAAATCTATCCATTCTTATCTCCTTGTATGAAGCTCAAGTCCAAGTTGATAAAGGACATTCACATAAAACCAGATACACAGAAACTAGTAGAAGAGAAGGTGGGGAAGACCCTCGAATACCTAGGCATAGGGGGAAAGTTCCTGAACAGAACACCAATGGATTATGTTCTAAGATCAAGAATTGACAAATGTATATAAAAAGGAGCATGGCCCAGTAGGGCATAGGTAGGAGAGGAGATCCTTGGTCCCATGAAGGCTGGACACTGTTTGGTTGAATTTGAGGGTGGGGAGGTAGGAGTCGGGGTGTAGATAGGGGCACATCTGCAGAGAAGGAGAAGGAGTGGCAATGGGATAGGAGGTTCCTGGCGGGGGGGATGGGTTAAGGGGATAACATCTGAAATGTAAATAAAATATCCAATAAAAAATAAATAAAAAAAGAAAAAGAAATACCTACAGATACTGGATAGAACGTAACATGCTTTTAAAATGTATAGTTTATCCACTGTGAAAAGTAAGGTTACAATAAAAGCTAAGTTGAATACTTTTCAAAATGGAGCCCCAGAAGCTAATGATGGAGCCTCTTTTGTGGATGTCTGAGACAAACACATGGACAGGCCAGACAACTAGAGACTTGGGACACATATCCGTAGGTACTAGGCTCCTGGGTTTGTTTGTTTGTTTGTTTGTTTGTTTTATTTATTTTATGTATATGAGTACACTGTAGCTGTTGTGGGATGTGGAACAGATGGAGGATAAGTGGGAGGGGTATAAAGTCTGGATTGTAAAAATAGAATAAACAATGAATTAAAAAACAAAAAAAGAAAATTATTAAAAAAGAGAAAAACAAAAAAACAAAAACAAGAAGAAAAACAAAAAAAATTTATTTCTTTAGTTTCTGTTGTTATATCTTCCTTTTTATTTCTGATTTTGTTAATTTGGATACTGTCTCTTTGTCTTTTAATTAGTTTACCTAAGGGTTTGTTTATCTTGTTGATTTTCTCAAATAACCAGCTTTTGGTTTTGCTGATTTCAAATTGATTGACTATTTCCTGCCATCTACTCCTCTTGGGTGTGTTTGCTTATTTTTTCTTGTACTTTCAGGTGTGCTTTTAAGTTGTCAGTATGAAGTCTCTTCAATTTCCTTATGAAGGCTCTTAGTACTATGAATTTTCCTCTTAGCACTGCTTTCATTGTGTCCTATCAATTTGGGAGTGTTGTGACTTCATTTTCAGTTAATTCTAGGAAGTCTTTAATTTCTTTCTTTATTTCTCCCCTGACCTAGTTATTGATTAGAGAGTTGCTCAGTTTCCTTGAGTATGTGGGCTTTCTGTTGTTTCTGTTGTTGTTGAAGTCCAGCTTTAATCCTTGGTGATTTGATGCAAAGGTTTATTTAAATCTTCTTGTATCTGTTGAGGCTTGCTTTGTGCCCAATTATGTGTTCAATTTTGGAGAAGGTTCTGTGAAGTTTGACAAGAAGGTATATGCTTTTGTTTTGGGGACAGGTCTGTGACATCCGTTAAGTGAATTTGGCTCATAACGTCTGTTAGTTTCATTGTTTCTCTATTTTCTGTTTTGATGACCTTGTGAGTGTTCAATGTGTGTTTTGAGCTTTAGTAAAGTTTCTTTGATGAATATGGGTGACCTTGCATTTGGAGCATAGATGTTCTGAATTTAGATATCATCTTGGTGGATTTTTTCTTTGAGTATGAAGTATCCTTCCCCATCTTTTCTTTTGAAAACTTCTGGTTGAATGTCTATTTTATTGGATATTAGAATGGCTACTCCAGCTTGTTTCTTGGGTCCATTTGGTTAGAAATCTCTTTTCCAGCCCTTTACTCTGAGGTAGTATCTATCTTTTTTGCTGAGTGTGGTTTTTGGAATGCAGCACAATGATGGATCCTTTTTATGTATCCAGTCTGTTAGCCTGTGTCTTTTTACTGGTGAGTTGAGTCCATTGATGTTGAGAGATAGTAATGACCAATGATTGCTAGTTCCTGTTATTAACATTATTAACATCCAACACGATGTTATTCCTGTGGGAGGTGTTACTGTGTGTATGTGTTTCTCTTCTTTTGTTTTTACTGTGAGATGCTTGTGTGTGTGTGTGTGTGTGTGTGTTTTCATGGGTGTGCTTACTTTCCTTGTATTGGAGTTTTCCTTCTAATGCCCTCTGATCATGCACTGACACACTCATTCTAATTCTTACCTTAGGAAAATTGTGTTGACATTTTAATATTTCCTGTAATTCTCTGGATTAGCAGAAAGATATTGTTTGAATTTGGTTTGGTTTCTCCGTCTATGATAATTGAGAGTTTTGCTAGGTATAGTAGTCTGGGCTGACATCTGTGGTCTCCTAGGATCTGCAAATCCAGGATTTCCTGGCTTTTAGGGTCTCTGTTGAAAAGTCAGGTATAATTCTGATAGGTCTGCCTTAATATGTTATGTGGCCTTTTTCCCTTTCTGCTTTTATTTTTTATTTTTTTTATAATTTTTTTTATTGGATATTTTATTTACATTTCATATGTTGTCCCCTTACCCCATCCCCCACCCACCCAGGAACCCCCTATCCCCTTACCCCTCCTCCTTCTTCTCTGTGGATGTAACCCCTACCTACCCCCCCACTCCCACTTTCCCACCCTCAAAATTCCCACCCCCTGGGGCGTCCAGGCTTCATGAGGTCAAGGATTTCTTCTTCCACCTATGCCCAGCAGGGACCTCCACTCTTATGTATTCAGCTGAAGCCCTGGATCCCTCCCTAAGTGCTCCCAGGCTGGTGGTTTAGTCCCTGGGAGCTGTGGTTGGTTGGTATTGTTGCTCTCCTCATGGTGCCACAAACACTTTCAGCTCCTTCAGTCCTCACTCTAACTCCTTCATTGAGAACCCCATGATCAATTCAATGGCTAGTTGTGAGCATCTGCCTCTGAATATGTCAGACTCTTAAAGGCCTCTGAGGAGACATCTATATCAGGCTCTTATCAGCATGCACTTACTGACTTCCACATCAGCATCTACTTTTGGTGACTGCACATGGGATGGATACTCATGTGGAAATGTCTTCAAATGGCCCCTCCTTCAGTTTCTGTCCCACACTTTGTCTCCATATTTGCTCCCTTGAGTATTTTGTTGCTCCTTCTAAGAAGAACTGAATCACCCCCACTTGGTCTTCCTTCTTTATGAGCTTCATGTGGCCTGTGAGTTGCATCTTGGGCATTTCAAGGTTCTGGGCTAATATCCGATAGTCAGTGAGTGAATAGCATGTGTGTTCTTTTGTGATTGGCTTACTTCACTCAGGATGATGTTTTCTAGTTCCATCCATTTACCTAGGAACCTCTCGAATTCATTGTTTGTAATAGCTGAGTAATACTCCATTGTGTAAATATACCACATTTTTTTAATCCATTCCTCAGTTGAAGGACATCTGGGTTCTTTCCAGCTCCTGGCTATTATAAATAAGGCGGCTATGAACATAGTTGAGCATATGTCCTTGTTATATGTTCCAGCCCTTTCTGCTTTTAATATTCTTTCTTTGTTCTGTACATTTAATGCTTCCATTTTTATGTGGCAATAGGATTTGTTTTTCTGGTACAACCTATTTGGTGTTCTTTAAGTTTCTTGTATGTTTATAGCCATCTCTTTCTTTAGGTTGGGGAAGTTTTCTTCTATGATTTTGTTGAAAATGTTTTCTGGCCCTTTGGAATGGGAATCTTTACCCTCATCTATCCCTATTATTCTTAGGTTTGATCTTTTCATTGTGTCCCATATTTACTGGATGCTTTGATTTAGAAACATTTTATACTTGGCATGTTTTCGTTTGATGTATTCATTTTCTTTATGGTATCTTCTACACCTGAGATTCTCTCTACCATCTCTTGTATTCTGTTGGCCACCTTGAATTTGTAGTTCCTGTTCTCTTTCCTAGGTTTTCAATCTCTGGAGTTGTGTCCACTTGTATTTTCTTTATTGCTTTTATTTCCATTTTTTTGGCCATGAACTTTTTTTTAAATTGTTTTTCATTCCCTTTGCTTTCTTGATTTTATTTTCCTGTAGTTCCTTAAGGGGCTCATTTGTTTCCTCTTTAATGGCTTTTACCTATTTGATTATATTTTCCTTTATTTCTTTACAGGAATTATTTGAATCCTTCTTAAATGCTTCTTTAAGATCACTGTCTTCTCTTCAGGATATTCAGGGCTTTCTGTAGTAGGCTAGCTGGGTTCTGATGGTGTCATATTGTACTAACTTCTGCTGATTAAATTCTTGCCTTTTGACATCTATTTGTCTCTGATTTTGGTTGTCTTGAGTGTCCTGATTTGGAGCAAGTCTCTTGGGAGGCAGGTTTGAGCAGGCCTCTTGTGAGCAGATTAGAATGGGACTCTGGGGAGGCAGGCAATGACATGGGGTTGGGCACTGCTCATTTTGGCCAGTATAGTTGTAGACTGGAAGTCCGGCCTGGCAAGGCAGAGCCCATAGCTGCTAGGCTTGCTGGTGTCCCCACAATTGTTGTGGGTATGTGGGGGCATCTCACCTGTGCCTCTCAGGTTATAAGCTGACTCTTGGGATTCAGACAAAGCTGTGTTTCTTAACTTTCTTCTCCTCATTGCAGTCATTGGCACATTTAGAGTCATGTCCAATAAGAGTGGTGAGCTCTGACATGATCATTCTAATTCTTACCTCAGGAGAAAAGTGTTAGCATTTTAACATTTCCTGTAAGCCTAGGATTTTAGTAGGTGTTCTTTGTCAAGTTGAAGAAACTCTTTGTTACATTGCTAAGAGTTATAAAACATGAATTAGTTACCAAAGTTGCTAAACTTCTACAACCTTTGTCAAATTAGTACAATATTTTGAGAACAAATTTAAATTAGAAACATTGTGTAAAATGTACAGAAAACTCCTGTACTTTTCTCCTCTCACAATTTTTCTTATTCACATCTCATGCACAATAACACAGTGTCCATGTTACAGTTAATATGCCAGTTGTTATTCATAATTTTTTTGTATTCCATCATTTTGTGAGGTACTGTTTTATGTCTTTTGAAATAATGTAATACATTTATCATTACAATACCACACAACACAGCTTTACTGTCCTTAAGACCTTACTTTCATTGTCTGTTCATACTTCCTTGTCTTTATCCCCAATTACTGGTCACCATTGATCAGTATTTATCTCAGGTTTTACTTTCTGAAGAGTTCTCCAGAATCAAAATTGTATACTATTAGTGTCAATTGCTATGATAAAACACCACAACCAAAACATCTTGAGGAAAAAAAGAGTATATTTGACTTATGGATCAGGAGGCAGAGTCAATAATGGTGGGAGAGGAATAGCAATAGGTGGCTGGAGCAGGAAGCTGCACGATTATATCTTAAAACACAAACAGGAAAGTAGAGAGAGGGGATTGAAAGTGGGGCAATGCCACAAACTCCCACAACCTGTCCCCAGTGATATGCTTTCTGAAGCCAAGTTGTACGGTCTCTCCAAGTAGTGCCACTAACTGAGGACCAAATATTCAAGTGCATTAACTTCTGGGGGAATTGTTCCCATTCAAACTGCCACATAGAGCATGTAGTGTTTTCATTTAATGTTGGCTTCTTACACTTAGCAATATATATTTGATATCTTTTCTTGTTTTTCTCATGGATTTATAGTTCATTTGTTCTTGTTGCATAACATAGACCTCCTACAGCTTATTTCTCTGATGAATGACACAGTTCGTTAGCTTCTAGTTTGCAATAATTATCAATAAAACCAACATTAGCATTTCCTTGTAGGCTTTCCCACAGACATTAAGCTTCAACTCACTTAGTCAGAGGAGTAAAACAGAAGGTTCCACTGTGGAATGATGTGTCGCTTTATAAAACATGGATAACATATCTCTCAAAGTAGCTCTACCACTTTGCAGTCCTACAGCATTGTCAGCTCTTGTGGTCACACACTGTGGTGGCACTTGGGCTCGTTGCAGACGTTAGCTCTTCTCCCTTTGCCACTCTCTGTCACTTATGTACTTGTACATAGGTTTCTCATGACTGCTGGGCATGGATGTCTGTGCTCCCTGTTCCCATGCTCTCTAGTAACACTGTGCTGGATGCAGCCTTGCCTGAATGGTGGTGAGAATCCTCAGGGATATTAGGCTTCTCTGACACCATCCTACTGGGAGAAAAGGAGGGTGGCTTTGTTTCTTTCAGTTGGCATGGCAGTATATGCTTTCTGTCTCTGCTGCAGCAAGCACTTTGTCCTGCTGCAGGAAATGAGAGTCTTGGTCTCTTTACTTGTTATTCACTGACATCACCCCTAAGGGGCATTTGGGACATCTCTTCAAAACTTTATGAGGGTGGAAGTCTAGACTTCATTTTGGGGCTTTGCTAGCATAATAGCATAGATGGAAAGGGGCCTGGAGTGAGAACAGTAATTGTCTACATTTCCTGTCTTAATTGCCTAGCCCTTTCCTGGTTTTTTGCCAAGGCTGCAATATTTTATTGGGGCATTTTATGCACCTGCTGTTCCTAGGTTACTGGCCTTTTAGTTTGGAGTTTGGAACTTATATGGCAAGAGAAAACCCAGGACTATGAGTTATATGTGTTTCACTGAGACCAAAGCATCTGTATGGACTGACTTTCTGCCATAATTTATAGTCTGTTCTTTTCTATTGTTTGTTTTGTTTTTAGTAGAGGAGGGATAAACACACATATAGGAACTTTTATATCAACTAAACTGATGGACTAGAGAAAAGCATGTAACAACTTTACCCTCTCCGTTTATAAGTTATCTCAGACTTGCTATTAAAATTTCTGATCTTATTTTATGACAACTTTATATATATATAATTAATATTTTATTATATATATTATATAGACTATATAACTAGTCTATATAATACTATATTAATATACTAATTTATATATAAGTAATAATATACTTACATATTATATATAAGTATAAATAATTATTTATGCTTATTTAAGTATATGATATGTACTTTTTGATATAGCATATATAGATAAATTTTTTGAGGACACTTTTATATATTAAGATTTTCAGATATCTTGACCAACATGAACAAATAGTTTCTGGAATATTGTATTTGATTATTAATTTTGTTTACAGTATTTTTGAGGCCACTTTATGTTTAAAACTCTCTGTAAGAAAATCTTCCTGACAGCTGTCCTCTATGAATTCTTCCATTATTTTCAATCAACTTGTTGTATAGCTAGTCTGTAATTCACTATATTTTTATGAATATTTGTGAAGTATGTTTCTTTTTTGATTCATTGGCTTTGGCTTAGTGTTTATATTTGTTTCTATAATCCATGTAGAATTTATTTGGGTGTGTAATAGAGATAAAGTTAAAATTTAATATTTTATATTCTGCAAATAGTTAACAAATCATGCCATTATCCTTATTAAATAATCTTCTGTTTCTATAAAATTGAGGATTGGCTTCATGTACATTCTTCCATTTTCTGACACTGTTTTTTTTCAGACAGGTTTTCTTCATTGGTGTGTATATATTTACATATAAATATATATGGAATTTTAAAAATAATACAGCATTGAAAAAGTTTGAATTTTTCTTAAAAACAAAAAGTAAAAATAATCCTCTCCTGTGATTCAAGAATGCACTCCTGTTATTAGGTATGTGTCCAAATAAAAGGAACTATTAGTTCAGTGTAGATGGGCTTACTGTGACATTTTTAACTGTAGCCAGTGTATGGAATCTGCCTCAGTGCTCATCAGTGCATGAGTGGATAATGAAAATGCAGTGCATATCCTTAAGGATAGATCAACTATATAAAAGAATTCTATAGCATTCAGTATCCTGGGCTAGCTTGGAGGACAGTATGGAAAGAAAAATACCATTTGTATTTATATTTATGTGGAAGCTCAGATGTTTGATCTCACAGACCTTGATAGTGTAATAGTTTACCAGAAGCTAGGAAGGGCTCAATGGAGGTGGGAGAAAACTGGTGAAATAAATAAAGACAGAGAGCCAAGAGTGTTAAGTCAGTACTCTTCTGCAGCAGAGTAGGGTGGCATAGTGTAACAGATTTAGTTCAAATTAGATCCACTGAGAGGAGTTTGAACACTTCCAACAATGAATAGGGCAACAACTAGTTGCATTGACTTGGTAATTGTAGGTTCTACATTTACATGTACATTTACCATGCTTTTCATCAATGTATTCAATTATTCTATTATATTAAAATTCAAGTCAAATGAGTGGGAAAGGTAAGCATGATTTCTCAGAATGAGTTTTGTTCTCCATTTTCTGCACAGTGAAGAAGCAGAGCTGGCAGCAGGAAGAATGCTAAGAAGGATGGGTCCTCCTTATTACTTAGGTTTTTGAAGGGTGGGGTATTTATTGATTATAGCATGATTAACCTGTACTTTAGTGTTATATCCACATATAAGTAAGTACATACCATGTATGTCCTTTTGGGTTCGGGTTACCTCACCCACCATGATATTTTCTAGTTCCATCCATTTGCCTGAAATTTCATTATGTCCTTGCTTTTAATGGCTGAGTAGTATTCTATTGTGTAGCCATTGTATTTATATTTATGTGGAAGCTCAGACGTTTGATCTCACAGACCTTTTTTTCATCCATTCTCCAGTTTAGGGACATCTAGATTGTTTCCATTTTATGGCTATTGTGAATAAAGCCCTTGGTTTTTGATCTTTGAGTTTTTTACCTTAACTACTTTGACAGGTATAAGAGGAAATGTCAGAGTCATTTTTACTTTCATTTCTCTCATGACTAAGATATTAAACATTTCTTTAGGCGCTTCTTAGCCATTCGTGATTCCTCTGCTGAGAAATCTGTGTTTAGCTCTGTACCCTATTTTCATTTGGGTTATTTGGTGTCTAATTTCTTAAGTTCTTTGTATATTTTGGATATTAGCACTCTGTCAGATACAGTGTTGGTGAAGATCTTTTCCCATTCTGTACACTGCTATTCCGTCCTATCAATGGTGCCCTTAGCCTTGCAAACACTCTTCAGTTTCATGAGGTCCTATTTATTAATTGTTGATCTTCGTGTCTGAGATGTTGGTGTTCAGTTCAGGAATTTGTCTCCTGTGTCAATGAATTAACTTTCTCTTCTATTATATTTAATGTATACAGTTTTATGTTGAGGTCGTTGATCTACTTGGACTTGAGTTTTGTGCAGGGTGATATATATGGGTCTATTTGCATTGTTCTACATGCAGACATCTGTTTAGACCATTTGTTGACTCTCATTCAGAAACAAAAGAGTCACTGGTGGTGGATGTAGAGAGAGAACTGGGTGGGAAAAGGAGTAAGGAGAGAAACAGGAATGGAGAGCAGGTGTTGGGAGAAAGGGGATGTGGGAGGCTGGGAATAAGAATGGAAATTGACATCTGAGACTAGATGGAGACCTGGGATAGAGCGACTATGGGGGGGTCTAATGGGGAGGGAGACTCTAGCTAATATTTCTAGCAGTGGTGGATATAAAGACTGAAGTGACCACTTCCTGTAGGACTTCTTACCTGTGAGAATCTTAGAGAACATGTTTACTTTTTTCATGACTCCCTTTTCCTTAACCATAAAATAAACCCATCACTGGTACTGGCCCTGTAGGTCCTGATTTCTGACAGGGATAAAATGGATTTCTGTGGAATCCAATCCCTTTAACTCAGTTGGCCCACTGAAAGGAAAGAACAACTTGGAAAATTTGGCCCACTGCTCCCATTTTCTGATGTTCAGTTCACCCAAGGTTGTGGCTGAAGTCTGTAAGGGCAAATAATTTCTACCCAAGAAAATGAATTCTGCTGTCTACAAAATTTAAAGACTTGTTTAATTCACAAATCACCATTAACCATGTCTGATTTTGAAATGTGTAGAAATGTAAACCTGACAAACCTTTGAGAATGACATTTTTATACAAGCTTCTTTCTATGTAATTTTAACAATTAAATGGGAAAATGTAAAGCATGCTGATCATGCGGATGATATACAAGAACCACAGCGAGTATCAAAAGGCAAAAATCCCACTGTGTCCTGAGAGTGCTCAACATGCTGTTATTTCTCTTGATGTTGTACTGGGCCCCAGATAAGTAATTCAGCCAGATCTTCTGTGTGGTGTGATTTCATGTAATTATGTTATTTACAGCAAGAGAAATCTGGTTAGGAGGTTAAATGGATCAAAACTTTTTAGATAATTAGAAGTGGAGAAAAGTTGCAGAATGCTGAATCAATTCTTCTTAATATGGGGTGTAAGGTCATTCCTGTGTGTCAGTACTACCTCTTCTGGGTACACTATTTTGCCCTGAGAAAACGGAACACACAGGATAAATAGATATTTCTCTGGAGCCTGTGATTAATTTTCCAAGGCTTGGAAAGGTGACAACCATCACGTTCCCTAAACTGTTGAGAATGATTCTGTTTTTGTCACACAAGGAACCTATTCTATGGTCCCACATCCATGCTGACTTTAGACTATACATATAGCAGATTGTCAGCCCCATGAACTGTCACAGTGTGTCCTTAGCAAAGAGAATTCATTTCTTCTGCCTGTTCTGGTTTCTGCCTCCTTCCGGTTAAATACGTACAAATAAGGTGATGTCATTTTCTAGGCTCTTCATTTTATTGTTCTATGAACAAAGGTAGGCGTCTAGGTACTATTTTGTTTCTGTGTCTGTCCGTCTGGTATGAATTTGAATACATTTATACTTAGAGGGTTGTGAATTTAATACCAGAAGCCAAAATTTATGTTAACAGCTGGTATGACAGGAAAGTGATTTTGCAAGTTGTTTCCTGAAATATGATTGTAGCATCTGAATTTCATATGAACATCATCAAAATCATTGAAGTCTGGATACAGCCTTCTTTAAAAACAGTTAACTGCTAAATCACTGGGATGAAGCAGGTAGTCACAAAACAAACGCTACTTGATTTTTTACATTCAACCACTGAGTTTTTAACTGGTTCTACACATTTTCAAGTTCCATATTTAAGTAAATGAATATAGGGTTTCCAGTTAATTGTTCTTTGAAAATTGCACCCAGACTTTATTGATATTCACATTAAAATTGGTGGTTTGGATAGCTTCCAGATAGCTGAACTCATGGAGGTCCCTGGAAGGTGATATGCCTAGGGAGGGTGTAGATGCTCCAACATTCATCTCCTGTGTCCCTCCATATGTATGTCTTTATCTACATACTTTGTAATATCCTTTCTAATAAGCCAGTAAATATTGCCCATTCTGAGGGCTGCCCAAGGACATTAGACAAAATCAAAGAGAAGGTCATGGGGATCAAGAATTGGAACTAGTATGCCAGAAGTCCAGCTAAAACTTACTCTAGGGATAGCAAATAACAACTTGGGTAAGCAAGGGAGAGACTTTTCTGGACTTCACCCTCAAACTATGGGACCTGTTGATGTCTGCAAGTAGGTAGTATCAGGATAGAATTGTATTAGGGGACCCCAGCAGGGATCTGCTGCTGCACAATGTCTTGCTTGCTAGGGATGTGGGAAAACCTTCCTGCAATTGGTGCCAGAAGTCATCTGTGATTAAAATCAGAATTAAAGTAGAAAACACTGAGTTCGCTTTTCCATCCTTACCAGGTGCAAAAGACTGGTAGAAACAAGTGGAAGAGTAACAAGGCTGAGACGAACTCTCAGCATACCTACTATGAGCTGTATGAACATGGAAAGTGTGTAGCTTTGCTTGTCTCTCATTCTCTTCTCTGTAGAGCATTGTTGGTAGTCTGCCTTGAATGCTGAGAACAAGGGAAGCTAATATTTATCTTAATATTTCTCTTCCCTCTGTGATGAATGTCCTGCTAAATGCTTACAAGTGCTCCTGTGTTTTAAATAATAAGTCAAAGATAAATGATAATAAACATATTCACATACTTAAAAAATATGTACAAGTGTACAAGTTAAACACTCAGTGGCTGAACATAAAAAGGAAAGCTTGTTGTTTTTGATTCTCTGCTTTATCTCAGCAGTTTAGCATTTTGACATTGAACTTGATGATTAAATTCTTTCTTCCATCATTTTCATCATTCTCTGCTTGGGAAGTGAACTCAGCATGCACATTCTGTGTGGGGCTGCCCTCCTGTAGCAGGACATTTTTCTGAAAGTTGAGAGGAGCCAAGGTGGGAGGAGTTAGGAGAGGAAGAGGAGAAGGAAGAGGAGGAGCTAAGAGGGAAAGATGTAGGAACCATGGATGACCATGCATGTATTGAGAGCAGTCCTGGGTAACAACTTATATCTAGGTTAGTTATTTGGGTAACACCTCTAATTGTGTGAGCATCTTGTTAATTGAGCATTATCAAACATGTAAAGCCTTTGGTTAATCTTTAAGCATTAGAGTCTCATTTCTACCGGGTACCACATGGATGACGAAATGGTCTGAGCTCAGCTCAACCTCATGGAGACAGATTGGCAGAGCCATCTCCCACGCTGACATCTCATGGGTGGTAGGGCCAGTGTCTCTGGCCACCTGAGCTGGCAACCTGAGCTGGGCGGTGGTGAGAATGCTCAGCTGCTCATGGCCTCAGGCCTAGCCTAGTCAAGAACATGGTGGCTCTGTAACTACAAGCCAGATCGGATGCCGTTTTAAAATATTACAGTAACATCCTCCCAGTGAATGATGGATCTTAAGTGTGTGCCGAGAGGTCCTGTTCTCTTGTATCTAAACTTGTACTTTCTGCTGCCTAAGATTTGTGGATCATTCAGATCAACGGAGAGCGGGTGTCACCATGACTGTTGGAGCATGTCTTTATTCCAAACACTCAGTTGGCAGAGACAGGTGGATCTTGGTGAGTAAATGAGTCTTATCTATATAGCAAGTCGTTGGCCAGTGAGGGCTACATAGTGAGATCCTATTTCAAAAAAGAAAAGGGCGGGGGTGGGGGTGGGGGTGGTTAACAACTTTTAAAATAAGAATTGAAATAAATTTTATCTGGGATTTTCTTGTAGGCTGGAAAGAGACTGGTTTCTTGGTTTTATATGATAAATTAATAAACCAATTATTAATCAAATCAATTCTTCTTCTTTGCTTCATACCCAACATATTATTCACACAGGTTTTACTTTGATTTTTAAATTTTACTCTTACCTGGGTATATGTCCTGTGTCTTCGTGTGTAGGTGTGAGTGTGGAGACGTGGGAGTGTATATGGATGTGCACATGAGTAGAGGTCAAAACCAGAAGTGTCATCTTGAGGCACAGAAAATTGGCATCCTTAAGGTGGAGGCTGAGAACAAAACCCAGGCCCTCTGCAAGAGTAGTAAGTGCTTTTAGTGACTGAGCCATTTATCTATCACAGGCTCAACCACTATGAGGAAAACATTTTATGGTTTTTATACTTACTAGTATTAGACACTAGAAATCTGAATGATTTGTATATTTTCTGTGTGATAAAATATTTAATAAGCAATTTACTTAAATGTTTATGTGTAGCTGAACTGTGATGGTGAATGCCTTTAATCCAAGCACCTGAGAGGCAGAGACAGGTTTATCTCTATGAGTTCAAGGCCAGTCTGGTCTGTATAAAGAAACCTTATCTCAAAAAGAAAGTTTGTGTGTGAGGTTTACTCTGACTGATTAGCAATGTAGAAGATTTTAAAAATTTACTCAATATTCTGTCATTTTCCCCTCACAAAAAGAAGATAATTCTAATTTCAAATAATAAATAAACTGGAATATAATTAAACTATGAATCATACAATATGTAGAATGTCTGGGACAATCAGAATAAGATTAATAAGATGATAGTTGCCAAAGACAGAAACTTTCTTTTAGAATATTGTTTTTCTGGATAGCTTCTATAAGTAATGGCTTACTCTGTTTGTAATTTAATATATAATCTCTTCAGCTTCTAGGTATTTATTTGAATCCATGGGGAAGTATTTGGTATTAACAATATTGAATGAGAATTTACCGAACAAAGAGGCCCACTATGAAGTGTTTTAGAACACATAGCAGAACTGATATTATGCTGCAAGAAACATCAAGAATTAAATAGCCATATAAAAGAGTTTGGGACGTTGGACTAAGATGGAATCCCGTATCTGTTGTTGCCATGTCTTCTCTTTCTATTCCCTAGAAATAGATAATAATATCAACCCGTCACATCTGAAGCTACAAACATGACAGAGCTGCTTGGCCCTTAAGTAATGTACCCTCCCTGTTGTCGTTAGGTACTGGTCTGTGTGATAGGGCAGAAGGAAACACTGTCAGACAGCTGGACTGTAGGGACGATGAGGCACTGCATCTGGTATTGAGATTATATTAAAGATTGTATTCAACATCAATGATGAAACTAATGCAGTGTGAATGCTCAGCACAGAGGCTCCTTCCTGTCTTGACTAGTGATAACACTCACTGCAGCATCGTGACAATTTTCCTCTCTAATGTTTAATGGCTTTCTTTTCTTTGGGGCCAACACTGACCAAGCCAAGTGATAGGAAAATTCTCACTATTTCCTTTTAAAAGAAATAAGCAACAAATGGCTTGAAGATTATTTGGTTCAAAAAATGAACTGAACTACTTCACTTTATTACTAGATGCTTTCAATAAAAACTTAAAACTGTGTCTTAAGGATTTCCAAATGATCCTTGGCAAAAATGGAGAAAAAGATAAATGTAAACTTTAAAGAATCATACAAAGGCATCAAAAAGAAATCTTTTCAGGATCTTGGATCCATTAGGAACAATTCTGTATGCCACTTTTCCATGTTAGCACATCAGCTGCCCTGGGGACATTTGACATATGCAGAAGCTGTACACTTAAAAAGAAAAAAATTAACCATCTACCAACAAAACATTTTAGGGCAAGAAAACATGCCTTATTCATTTTCTATCTCGAGAGCCTCAGAGAACAGAAGTTCTAATGGTTGATACTCAATAATATTTCTTAAGCACTGTGTGAATTAATTAATGAATGTGCAATAAAGTTTCTACACTGAGAGCTACCAGAATTTTGTTCAAGAAATGGTAGAATTCTCTCTTTAAATAGAAAATGGTTTCCCTCTCCACTTGAGGAATAAAAACCCCACACTCCTGTTTGTCCTTGACAGCATCGAAGCACAGCCTCTCCGGGTCGTTTATTTATGTAGGATCACCTTCCAGCTGCGCTGTTCCCTGTCACCTGGGAAACATTTATCTTCACATACTCCTAAATCTCTCTTAGATGATTCATGTTGGATTTCAGTCCAACTACCTTAAAAAAATATAAAAACAAACACTCCCCAAGGTGCCCAAGTTCAGGCAGTTCCAACGCACCATATAAATGGCCGTAAACCATATGCTGTGGAGTCAGGAATAAATAGCCCCTTTAAAAACAGAACTGCCAACAAAATTGAGATTCCATTTTTAAATGATTTTCTGCAAAGCAAACATTTTCCAAGCTTGGTCTTTGTGTAATTTTTCAAGCTTGAAGGAAAAAAAAAGCCTGCCTTGCACATGTTCTTCTGTAGAGAAAGGTTTAATACTCTGCTGTGTCACCAAGTCCCAGTGAGCTAATTTGTTCTAAAGACAACATTACTACATCAATACAACACAGCTGAACCTCCAACTAACCTTCTTCTGTTTGCTTCCTGTATCCCTAATGAGGTTCTCTGCCAGAATGTCCCTGCAATTCTGGGTTCATTTCTTGGGAGATGGAAAATATGTGCATATAAACTATGCTGTCTTTGTCAGAGGAAAGGCAGCACTCCGACAGGCTAAATGTCACTACACTGCTTACAGTGTAGTGGTACTGTAAGTACTTCAATTTCTGGACATCTTGCGTTAACATCCTCGTCTACTTGAGTAAACTATTGCAGCTCTACCCAAGACCTCTAGGAAAATCACTCGCTTTCACCCACTCCCTCAGCTCTTTCTCTCCCCTCAATCCAAGACATCAGAAAACACACTTTAAGACTATGTTTCTTTCAAGTTTAATCGATTTGTTGACTGTTCAGCATTCTTGGTTCAGATGCTCCTCCATGCTGAAGAGCTGATGTGATTCTCCTATAGTTCCCCAGAAAAGACCTGAAGTGTTGCAAATCTGAAGTAGTTGATGTCTATTTTATTATGTATTTGATGTCTATCATTTGATGCCAGTTAGAAGATGATGGGTTTTCAATTTAACATTTTCTAGTTAGAAATTATAGAGAAAAAGACCTTCATTCTGAGGACCCATTCTGTACTCTTCAACTTAGGATAAAATGTTTCTAACCCAATGTATTCTTAACATCATTTTAATATCCATTTTACAAATAGAGGAGCTATTGAAAATGTCTTAAATACAACTTTACAAATGGTCTATAGATTGACAATGTGCACTACTCTTTGAGATAGAGAAGAAGAATTACACAAAGTTCAAACCATTTGAATCATGTTTACTGGATACAATTCTAATTTCTTAAGCATCGACATGCATTTTTATGAATATCAATATATTGTTCAAAGACAAGGTGGTAGGTAATGTCCAAGTCTTGCTTGCATCATGTACTCCTTGAATTCATGCTGACACCCTAACTCACTACCTCAGATCATGACCTTACCTGAATAGAAGATGTGCTTTTGTGTGTTTGTTACCAGATGTAATGATATAGTGAAGTATTTGCAGTGGGCCCATTTAGACATTACTATTTTCCATTTAAAAGTGGGGAAATTTGGACATCCACACACACTTAATACTGGAAGAAGACATGAAAAGATACAGTCATATATCTACAAACCAAGGAATGCTGAGGATTCTCAGAAGACACTGGGGCATGGGTAAAAGCAGGACCATGTGATCCTTCATCATCTTGACACAGAACCAACCATTCTAACACCTTTACACCAGCTTCAAACCTGAAGAACTGAGACAATTTCTGTCTGAGGCTTATTTCCATTGTCCTTAGTTTGGGGAACTTTATTTTTCTCATTCTAAACTCCCAGTGAATGAAGTTTGAAACTTAGGTCAATGTCTTTATGCCTTTGTTCTGTATCAAGTCTTTTCTAAATATATGTGCTTGATCAGAAACTCAAAGGGTCCTTGAATAAAAACCCTGAAAGAGGATCAAAGATACAGTCAATAGAAATTACCTGTCAAAGCAATACAACTTTGCTTTGTTGACCACAGGTCCTGTTTATAGCTGAGGCAACAGCTTCAAGATGCTCACACTTACTTGGAGGGAAGCAGGCTCTCCTTTTTGTTGTTCACAGAAGCGCATAGAAGTGACTTCAAAGTTGGCTGCATATCAGTTTCATCTGGGAAACTTAAACAAAACAAAATCCCCACACAATTGTAGGCTGCACCCAAATAAAATAAAGGAGAGTCCCTAGGGTGAGTTCCAGTCATCCGTACTTTCTTAAATATCCATGTGGTTGCAATGTGTGTACTAAGGTCTGTGAGCATTAGGATTAAGTTTATGAACGAGAAGTTATAAGCAATGACTAATCGCTAATTAACATTCAAAGATCAGATATTTCCACATGACCCAATAAATCAACCACATTCACCTCGATCTTCCTGAGTTAGTGTTCTGTTGTTGCTTTGCTCTCCATTTCTATCTTTGTCTGAATCGGTTTTTGCTTTCTCTGACTCCATTCCACCTTTTGCTGTCTATAATCTTTTCTGCTCACTTAATTTTATTTTTAAATAAATTCTCTTATATCAACTCTTTGGGAAAATACGTAACAATTTATGCACACGAAGCACATCCTTGAGACCTATCTTCTGAAAATTATTTTAGTTCACACTTTTAACATTTATTTAAGGCATTCCATTTCCAAAGTCAAGATGCTGTGACACATATGTCCTTACATGTTCATCTCTCTGCTTCCAGATTTTCCTTTCCTATATCCAGAGAGTATTTCAGAATACCATCAAGTCTAAACAGCTCAGAGCTAAACATCTTTAATGTCAGAGATGTGTATCAAGATGGGCAACTAAAAAGCCTTTTCTGTTTGTATGGCTGGTCCATCTCTGAAGAACATTTACTGCAGAGTGTAAAAGAAGATGTGAGGAGATGGCAAAAAAAGAGAAAGAAAATAACAACAACAACAACAAAAAGAAAACAAAAGCCCCTACCATGCCCCATACCTGTCACACAGAGAATGCAGTAAAGAACAATGATTTTTTTCCCACCAATGATGAGACTTTGATAGGTGCCAAGCATGAAGACCTTATGACTTTCAAAGATGGCTCAGCTGTTAGGAGTTCGTACTCCTTTTGCAGAGGACCCATGTTTGGATTCCAGTACCTATGATGGATGGCTCATAAACACCTCTAATTCCAGCTCTGGTGATCTTATACTTTCTTCTGTCTTCCATGCACTCATGTGTTCAAACTCATATGTAGACACTCAGCACTTGCACACACAAATAAAAATGTAATATTTTTAAAAAGAACTTATGCCCCATTAGGGGAAAGGCCACAAATATGTGATGTCACTAAAAAGTATAAACTTGCATTAAATGTATAACAGGTCAAGCAGAAAAAGTTCCTAAGTTCTTCTTTTATTTGCATTTAAAAATTCCTTTCCCATTTTCTCCTCTGTTTTTTTCTTTCCTTTTTACTTCATAATTATTGTAAAAAGCTTAAAACAAAACAAAACAAAACAAAAAGTCTTCTATAATGTGATAGCTTTGTTAGCACTAGCTAGTCAAACTTCCTTACAGAGTTTTACAGAAGTTAGCTCTCTAGAAGCTGCAAGAACACAGGACTGGAAAACATTGGTTTGGGTGGGACCCACAGGTTCTCTCTCCTACACATTCAAAAAGCCTAATAAAGACCAGGGTTTCTTCCAAACAGCCAGTTGTCTTGGTATTATTCCATTGCCCTGGTTTGTTACACAAACAAGATGCTCATGGTTTGATCAAAAGTATTGGATTTTTCTATTGCTTCATCATATTTGTTACAATTATCTATTCTTAAAAATTAAAACAGGAGCTCCAATTCTAAGATTTTTTTTAAACCAACAACTGATTTAACTAATAGAAAGAGATTTTATTTTCTGATGAGGATTATTCAGAAACATAATGATGCACCTTTTTTCCTGTCTGTGTGTTCCTAGCACAGATAAAGAGGCATCGACCCTAATAAGCTCAAAGAAGGTATTAGTTCCCAGACGTCAAATATTTGTGGCTCCTTCCCTAAAGGGGCATATGTTCTTTTTGAAAAGATTGTATTTTTATTTGTTTGTGTGTACAAGTGTTGTGTGTATGGGTATGAACATATGGGTATGAACACAGGAATGCAGGTGCCCATGGAAGCCAGAAGAAAGCAGAAGATCACCAGAGCTGGAATTAGAGGTGGTTATGAGCCACCCAATGTAGGTGCTGAGATCCAAATATGGGTCCTCTCCTAGCTGCTGAACCATCTAATTGCTACAACTCACGTGGCCTTAAACAGAAGACATTTAGGATAACATTCCAATTCTAAAGGATAATATCTGAAATCAAAGTGTCAGCAGGATTTGTTCCTTTGGGGAGTGTAGGGAGGGGAGCTATAATGAGGAGAATTCCACTCCACTTGGGTAAATCATTACTTCCATACATGTTTTAAGAGTTTCTTGGTGTCACTCTGGCCTTTGCCTCTGCTGTAACATGGAATTTTCCTAGTGTCTCTGTATAAATGCCTTTGTTCTTGTAAAGACACTAGCCAGACTTGACTAAGTCAGTGACCCCATTTCTAGATCTATTCACAACCAGTTATTGAGTTCAGGCTGTGCATGTCTTGTAATGACAACCCATCTCAGTGGGTTTTAAGAACAGTTGTACATATGTACTCTATGCAACACCTAAATTTCAATCTTAGGAAGTCCAGTATTCTGGCAAAGAAAATGGTTAACTTACTCCAAACACATATATCATGTTTTTATTTTAACTATTCCTGCCTATTTAGGAAATACTTAGTGGTATTTTGGTCTTACTCTTACTTTTCATTGCCTACAACCACTTTTGCTTTAGGGACGGGACATTGATTTACTGCTTTCTAATTTCTTTTAGTTTTTTTTTTTTAACTTTTATTTTGGAAAATGCCAGATACACAAAATCGGGGAGAATACAATGATGAAACTGCATGTGTGGACCACTTAAACTCTTCAGTTAGCAACAGTCACACCTCAGATCAACCTCACTGGCTATGATATTGCTACTGCCCCAAGCTTGCACCACTCAATTATAGACACTAATGAGTCTGCCCTGTGACTTCATGCCCTCCACCCACTTCCTCCATTGCTCCACACACTTGAAGCAAACCAAAACATTTTATCATTTTAGCCACAATATTCCAAAGTCTATCTCCAAATAACAAATGTAATGACATGTATTATCCTGCTTATAAATGGACAGCCCATTGATATGAAACTGTAATCATTGATCAAGTTTCCTTAACTGTATTTTGCGTTTTGTATTCACTTTGTATTTTAACTTCAGGATTTTATTGTGAAATGGGAGGATTGCACCTTTGTTCAAGTTTAAATTGTTCTTAAAGCACTGGAGATCAAATAAAGCACTTCATCTATAGCAAGCATGCATCAATAGATTTTTACTTCCTGTTATATATATTTCAAATTATAATTTATATTTGTAATTTATATGTAGTTCAAAATAAATGATGCTCATTATTTATATATGTGCATGTTTGTGAATATAAATCACACACACACACACCCACACACATACACACACATAATTTTAAAGAGTCAAGGTATTCTGCAAAATTGGTCTGTGCTGTTAACCATGCTGCTATATGTAAGAAGTGGAATTGTCCTCCCTGATGATACTCTTGTGATGATTTGTATATGCTTTGCCCAGGGAGTGGCACTATTTGGAAGTGTGCCCTTGTTGGAGTAGGTGTGACACTGTGGGCATGGGCTTTAATACCCTGGAAGTGAGTATTCTAGCAGTCTCCAGATGAAAATGTAGAACTCTCAGCTCCTCCTACACCATGCCTTCTGGACACTGCCATGCTCTCAACTTGATGATAATGGACTGAACTTCTGAACCTGTAAGCCAGCCCCATTTAAATGTTGTCCTTATGAGAGTTGTCGTGGTCATGGTATCTGTTTACAGCAGTAAAACCCTAACTAAGACAACTGCTTTAATCTCCTGAGCAGAAGCAATTTATAGCATGTGGTTTGTGTTATCATTGACTTTGATTCTGCCATGAACTCTCACCTTATTGTAGGTTGGTCAAGAATGGTTCTGAGTTTTTTGTTCCAGTGACTCCCCACTCCCCCTACACAGGTTCCTCAAGATGCTCTAAGCCACCACTCCCTCTATACCCAGCATGCTATGCACCAAATATTTCATCTCCCATGTTTCCCATGAATGAACAGATTATGTAGAGCTTTGTAATATTCAGAATTAATGTTTTAACACAATTATGTCATAGATGCTAGTACATACGTCCACCAGTAGGCATGAGTGTCATAGACAATGTTTGGTTGTGCCACTTTCAGTAGTTTTAATTCACATACAAGCATTGTTTCTTAGATACACTAGCTTACAAGTGTTGTCAGATGAGTACTGATGTAATTTTTCTGTCTTCTTTTACTAGAAGTAGGCTTCATTTAGAAAAGCCCCTCTTTATAGCAGCTTTTATACTACTTTAGGTCATTCATAGAGAAAAGTCAAGAGAAATGTTCATTTCCTTATGTTACTACTGTTCACACTACTGAGGTGGTCCACTTAGTACCCTCCACATGTGACTGATGAAGATAGTGAGGCATCCACATGTGTACACACCTAAGAGACGATCTCATGGATTGAAATATATTATATTGTTCTATGACACTGAACATCTCAGCATAGATGCACAGCTTATTTGCTGTTTGGCGAGTGGGAACATATTTGATTTGATTCTTTACTTATCACCAAACAATATGCCAAAACTATCTTGTGTCTCTATGCCAGAATTTGAAATCAGTTATATTTTGGAGGTTCCAGGCCTTCCATGGACTCTATCTTCTGACTGACTGTGTTCAGACCTGTCTGGGACTCAGCTGTGTTTAGACAGTGTTTTCATCCCTCTATATTTTAGAGAGGGCATTTCCCCTCTAAAATAAGGATCACAGTAGATGTAGCTGGAACCTTATTATCTGAGTGCTCAGATAAAATGCAGATGGTGGGATATAACAATCACAATAAAATTTAATTTTAAAATGTAATAAGAGAACTAAATGGTGAAGTTGAAATGCTCCTCCAGACAGCAAGCTAGAGTGTCATATCCCCATAAAACATAGGTGGAGGATTACAAGATTTGATTTTTTTTTTGTTATGATGGTAGGCCAACTGTAAACACACTCATGGAAAATTAGCCAACAGTCTTTCAGCATACTAGCACACACCAATATTTCTGCTTGTTGATTTTAAATCACAGTATTGAGCCAGTCTCAAACATATTATGGTTTTAAGTGATGGATATTCTAGGTCCATCAAGTCATCAATTTATCCCTTCTCTCTTTCAGCATAAATAGGGCAGAAATCCTAGGTGTATGGGAGGCTTGTAGGATGAGGGAATTTTAAGATGCCAAGGCTTCATGGAAAAAATGTCAAATAACATCTAAGATTTATAACACACAATCTAAGCAACATAAGAAAAAAATAAGTATATTTATTCTTCTGACCATCTGGTAAAAAGCAATTCAAATATACAATAAGCTATGATCTTTTTGTTATTTAGCTGGTAATGTCAGAGTATGGAAAAAGAGAAAATCACATTAATAAAAAAAAGCATATAATTCAATGGAAACAGTATAACTTTGAATTAAAGAAGGAAAATTGGGGCTTTATCTGCTAAAACTGTGAGCCCCTTAAATGCAAAGTGCCAGACATCTGGTTGCTCCAGCCTCTGGGCCACAGTAATAAGCAGGCAAGAAAAAGGACTATGTCATTCTCACAGACCCTGACCTCAGACTTGACAGAAAGCCAAAGTGTTTTAGTACTTGGCAATGTTGTTTTATTGACACATGTCAAATAATTTTAATTTATGGCCGTATAATCTCACATCTTGAGGCTCAGCTCTGCAGCACACAATGAGATCCGATACAATAGCAACATGTCGAGCTATAGCCAAGTGAGGCGATAGATAACTTCACCTTTATGTTGAGACTTATGAGTTAAAAGGAGGAGAAGCTTTAAGTGCTTGATTGCTCTACTAATACTATGCCCTGTGAATGTGCTTACAGATTTACTGAATTCAGTTTGAAACTTTTAAGTAATCAAGCTTTCAGCTTAATTTCATAGATGATGAGAACAAAATGTGTCATATGCAGAAACCTGAAGCCTCATTAAGATATACATGTCAGTGTTAAGGTCGTTTAATGAGAGAGCAGTCTTTATTAGACAGAGTAAAGATAAGCATGTGGTGTCATCACTGTTGATCACAGTCATATTCATTTTCATGAGTGGATCAATTTTACATTTTAATCAATAACTTTATTATTAGTAATAAATGCAAATTGAAAATATCTTCCCCCAGGGGGAAGGACACCAATTGGTTATCCAGTACCCAATAGTCAGTCCTGAAAACATAATACAAGTAGCATTAAATGGCCAGAAAACATTGTATTTATTTATTTAAAATAATATGTAAAAATACATTTATATAGACTGATTATTTTGTAACATTGATTAATGAAAAAAAAAAGGCCACAAATTTGAAAGAAAGGAAGGAGGGGGTACGTGGAAGTGTTTGGAGGGGGAAATATTATAATCTCAAAAAAGACAAGTTTAGCACAATATGATTTGTTAAGAGACAGCCTTACTTTTGAATGCCAGTGTGTTTAAAGACATTAAACGAACAAACAGACTCCTGTGGAACCACAGTGAAGAGAGTAGCACAAAAAGTCTTATCAGATTCCAAGTGTGTGTGTTGTTCGGTCACTCGCTAGGGAAGGCCTCCTGTTCAAGGGTGGCTTTACCCTCACAAAACGCACTCCATGGATTTTTTTTTTTGGTATAGTTTGGTGGGTTTGTTTGTTTGTTTGTTTGTTTTTGTCTTTTGTTTTGTTTCATTTGGCTTTTTTCACACACATACATACACACTTGTGCGTGCATGCGAGAGAGAGAGAGAGAGAGAGAGAGAGAGAGAGAGAGAGAGAGAGAG
>NW_021604566.1:14077175-14105861 GCF_004785775.1 Grammomys surdaster
GAGAGAGAGAGAGAGAGAGAGAGAGAGAGAGAGAGAGAGAGAGAGAGAAGCTGAGTGTATAGGGAGGATCTTGAAGGACTTCAAGAAGAAGAATGAATGTGACCCAAATATGACAAATTTTGAAAATAATAAAATTATAATAAAGATAGATAAAATTGAGGAATATTTCACAACATGCTTGAACCTGAGGGAATGAATGCACTTGCTCAGCTCTTTGTCATGAATTCGCGTGTCACCTAAGGAGCTGTGTGTCTAATGTTTGATCCTCAGGGTGGTGCTACAGGGAAGTCATTAGACCTTTACCTAGGAAAATGTCATAGAAGGCCCTTAGATAAGCCCTAGAAGGGAGTTGGTGAAAAGCAGGTCTGTCTTCTTGTTCTACTTCCTAGCCCATTGTGGTAATAGATTAATCCTCTGTGCATTCTGTAATTACATGCTGACCCCATGAAAAGCCCACAGTGGGGCTGTGAAATCTTGGTAAAGAATCTCCAAAATCATGAGTTAAGATAACCATTTTTGTTTGTATGCTAATTTTTGTTAGTATGTTAATTACCTCATTATAGTTGACATTTAGTAACCATAAAACTAACTCTGAGAAGAAAAAAAATAAACATCAAGTCTGGAGACACTGATAAAATAATCATTGTTATACCATCTGTAACATAACAGTCCATACCCCCTTCAAAGCGTGTTACAAGCAGGAACCACCATTCCCTTCTGAATCTGAAAGTATACACTACACACTCTTTTGGGTAAAATATGGCTAGGAGAGGTCACAGAAGCAAATTAATCACTAAAATATTTTCCTTACCAAGTGTGAAAGGAGTGCTCAGTGGATGCCTCAGGCACACCTTACACTGGAGATATTGAACAGTGTGGACAGGAGGATGATAGAAAAGCAGAAACCCAAAGAATGCCTTTTGCAGTCATCATCTAAGGTATCATTTACACACTGTTTTAAACCTGACTCTGTGCTTCTGCAGACATGTGTGCTGTAATGTGCGTCACGCGGCTGAGAGAATCCACAGACAATAGGCAATGTAGAAAGGATGTATGCAGACTCATTTAAAGTCACTATTAATGATAATCATACACACACGATGAGGTATTTTACAAAATTCTTCAGGGTGTGAGGGCTAGCATTTGAATTTTATTTTATGGGAAACATACAGCTTTTATCTCATAAAAATTGCTTGCTTAGAAAGAGAAACTATTCTCTGAACACACTTTGAAGTAGAGGACCGTGGCTTATACTTAGGGACCTGAAACTTAGAAAACTGAACAGTTGCTGACTACTTAGTGTAACATAATCTGCAATGATCTGCTGTGATAGCAATGTCATTTAAGCATGTTGTCATCCTAAGTCTTTCACGCTAGTCCCAAGTTTAGAGGTAATAAAATATCATGTGACTTTCACTTAGTATAATAGTCTCTGTGTTCAGCTTAGATGAAATACAACACAACAGCAAACAGTGGGCCATTTGATTTCTGAATCTGAAAGTATATATTACACACATTTTTGGATAAAATAGGCTAGGAGAGGTCATAGAATCAAATTATCAATCACTAAAATTCCTTTTCTATACCAAGTGTGAAAGAAGTGTTTCAATAAATATTTTTATTTTTAAATGTTTGAAAAATCCTTTAAATATAGGGTAGAATTCTGTTCCTTTACATATTTGGTATGGATTTTTCTGTAAATAAATATTTCTACATATTCAATACACATTTTTCTGATTTTCCACCATGCCAAGCACTGTTTTATGCTTTCGGGATCCATAGACACTGAAAAGTGAAATGCCATGCTAATGGGCTTCAGAGGCAGAGCCACATGGAACAGATGGCTGTGTGAAATATTTGGAGACACAGGAGGAAAGAGGTCTCATGCAGGCAGACAGGTTGAAGAAAGAAAGCCCAAAAAATGCTTCTTGAATTTGTTTTCAAGGGTTACATGTGGTTTTCAAGCATGGAGCAGAATAAGTTGTATGACAAATAACAGTGATATGATTCAGTATCATCAGATTATATGATGAAGAGAGGGAGAGATAGCTCAGGGGAATCAAGAATCCAAGTCAAGTCATGAAAAACTTCACTATTGTAGCAAAGTCTCCACGATAGCGATTATTCTTTCCCTGGAGTCTCCTACTCCTGATATCTTTCCTCAGCAACTCCTACCCAGCCTGCTTAGTATGATAATGTCATCATTGAAGCCACTAATGTCTTACCAGTGTATAAAATATTGTGATGTAAATCCTGACAAGTATGCCAAACTGTAGATACACTATGGGGAGATCAGAGATAACATTTTATCAAAAGATGCCATATATTCATATAAAAATGTAATTTCGAGACTGGAACAATTAACTTTTACTAGTACTTTCATTAAGTGGGTTATGATTGAATGGGTTTTAGAAGGACATTTGTTTCCCACCTGCTTTTCCCTTCAAAGATCTATTTTTCTTGGCAGCGTCACACCCAGAGATCTGGCTCCATATGAAGTTTGCATTTCCATTAATTCTGAAAAAAACACAAGCAGATTTAACACATGCTTAAATGTTAGTTAGGGTTGCACATTTTATAGGTCTTAAGCACAGGTGTATTTGGTTTGCATTTGTCATTAACTATGACACACTGTTATTTTAAGCAGGGATAGTTTTCTTGCTGAAAATAGATTAAACTTGTATAGGAATGGTTTTATATACTTTCTTTTGGCTGTGATTGTTGAAATGTTACAGAAATTAAGTCAATCTCATCTTCATGAATTATAATTCAGGAGGGTTGCTTGTGATATTATCTGTTCTATCCCTTAGAAAAATATAATTAATAACATCTGTCCTATATAAACAAAGATAAGTAAACTCACCAGTATATACTTGGAGAAGTCAAAATTATGGTTTCAATGGGGACAACTGTGAAATTTTTTTCAACCAGTGTTACCTCACTGATGCATTGCGATGTCTCCTGGCAAGCCCTTAGTCCTCTAAGTGCTCTCTGTGGAGATGAAGTGCTGGGCACTATGGAGATGATGAAAAGTTAAGAATTCACTTCTGGGAAGCAAGATGTGTTATAAAATGTCACACACAGTAAGCACTGGCATCTAGACAATCTCATGCAAAATCTTCATTTCCAGTCGAGAAAGCTTTAGCCCAAGGGGAGTGACTTAAGCAGAACTGACTATGACAACAAAAATGGAGAGCCATAATTGTCTCCAAATGAGGAACAACAGGGGCAAGTGAAAGTGTTCCTGCTTGGATGGAAAGGCATTTTGGGAAATGGGAGACCAGGAGCCACACAGCTCTTAGAGGAAAGGAAGTCTCCTCAGCAGAGGCATTGCAGAGGAGGATATCTCCAGCTGAGGTGAGGAGCTTGGAACCTCAGTCCTGCTCTACTTTGATTCTTCGTTTCTTCTCTTCATTGCTTCTTGGATTCTTCTGATGGCAGAGTTATACCAGGAAGAAAATCTCATAAAAGAGATTTGTTGGAGGGACGAATTAAGTGGGAGGAGGGATGAATCCAGGGGTGGCTGGCAACAGGGAATTGACCAAAGGGCAAGGCTTAAATAGGATTTCTCAGGGAGCGGAGCTTTTCAGGGCAGAGATTTTCAGAGTGAGTATTGGTGGGATCTCAAGCACCCAACCCATGGACCCAATGCAGGGGAAAAGGAGGTGAAAAAAATTCACCAATCCTTGAGCTCTCTAAGCTCAGGACACTAAATCAGGAGGACAGTCAGTTTGGGGACACCCTGAATTCCATGGTGACTTCTGAGCCAGGTTGAGTTACATTATAGCAGTTGCAAACAAAGAACATATAAAACAAAAAGCAACTATAAGAAACTTTTGTTGAAGTGCCTGCCCCAGCCAGGGCAGGTGGGACAGCCAAAGAAAGACACCTAATCGGAGTCTGGAAGAAAGCCTTATACGTACCTTCTGCAGGTGCCACTACGATGGACGAGTGTGTAGTGGAGATATGGGAAAGGAGGAGTATGCAGTAGAGAGATGGACAGAAAGCGAAATGATAGGGTTCGTGCACTGCGAGGAGAGGTAGAACTGGAAATGATGCAGGTGAGGAACAGGCCCATATGAGGAGGCTATGGTGAGGTGTGGCCTGGGCTGCTGCCAAGAGTCATGTCTGCATCCATAGTCCTGCTGCAGGTGGGCTCTATGTTAATGTCTATGTCCTGAATTACCACTAAAAGCCAAATAGATGTTTCTGGTCTGGTGTGCCATGTGGAACATGCTGATCAAAGTGGATTGTGCTGCTACTTGAAACCATGGGGACATGAAGACCCATGTTGCTGTTGGATGTAGGGGGTTGGGGTATGTCTAGATCCATGGTCCTACGGCAGCTAGGGTCTGTGTTGATGTCCCAAACTCTTATTACCACCAGAGGCCATGCAAGTCTCCCATGGAGTCATTAATTTTGGCAGGAAGAACATTCCCCAATAACCTTATCTGGGAGAGTATTTCCCAAAGAAGGAACACAAAGTAAATTATGTACATTATTATACAAATAAGCCTTATGCCTAGTAATTGTCAACACTCAGAGAGACTCATGTCACGTTGGTTCTGCTCCAGGGGCTGGAAATGTGTCACACTGTCTCTTCTACAGTGGCCATGCAAGACTTAGGAGCTTTCTAGATACAATAAACAAAACTACGCCTATGAAATATTAGCTAACAATACCACTGTCCAATCAGGAACTGGATAACTTCAACACCCGTTGACATATCAACACAGTTGAGGGAAATCTCATGGGGCCCCACTCCTAGATGAAGAAATACAAGAAATTAATGGCTGCTAACGGGAGGAAAATTAGTCTTTTCCAGGAATGAGTACCTTAGTTGGTTATCTAATACCAAGTGGTCATCCCTAAAAATATGTACGACTGAGCAACATTAAACAGACTCAGCACATTATATTTATACTTTTGTGCACATATGCATACATTCAACAATAATAATCAAAGAGGTCGTGCATTTGAGAGTGGGGGAAGTTAGAGCGATAAGAGGGAGGAAGGAATGATATGAATATAATACACATGTATAAATTTAAAAAATAAATTTGGCCTTTGGGCTGGGGCAGACACAGAGTTGGTCTGCTCCTGTAGATACTGAATCCTGAGCCATCCTAGAGGAGCCATTGCACTCAGAGCAGCCGGTAAGAACTCCATCTCACTCCCTAAGCCCCAGAGATACATCTGGGAGCCAGGGACATTCAGGGCACAGCAGCTACCCAAACCCCGCCCCTCTGGAATTCCACTTCCCTTCCGCCCCTGCCTGGTCCTTTGGGCTGGAGCAGACACAGAGTCGGTCTGCTCCTGTGGAGATAATGAATCCTGAGCCATCCTAGAGGAGCCACTGCCCTCAGAGCAGCTAACACAGAGTTGGTCTGCTCCTGTGGAGATACTGAATCCTGAGCCATCCTAGGGGAGCCACTGCACTCAGAGCAGCCGAGGAGCCACTGCACTCAGAGCAGCAGACACCAAGGTGGTTTGCACTTGGGAGACATCATATCCTGAGCCATCCTAGAGGATCCACTGCAACCAGAGCAGGAGGATTTCCAGATCCAAGAGGTGGCCTGAGTCCCAGGAGTTCTTCCACCCAGGAGATTAGGATCATAAGACCACAGAGACATCTGGACTCTGAGGAGATCTGACAAAAGCAAGATAACTGCAAAGACAGACTCCAGTCTTACACAGTGAGGGCAGGTAACACTAGAGTTAACCAGATGGCAAAAGGCAAAAAGAACATAAGCAACAAAAACCAAAGTTTCTTGGCATCATCAGTACCAAACTAATAGAAGAGAAGGTGGCGAAGAGCCTTGAATACTTGGGCACGGGGGAAAGTTCCTGAACAGAACACCAATGGCATATGCTCTAAGATCAAGTATTGACAAATGGGACTTCATAAAATTGCAACGTTTCTGTAAGGCAAAGGACACTGTCAGTAGGACAAAATGACAACCAACAAACTGGGAAAGATCTTTACCAATCCTACATCTGATAGAGGGCTAATATCCAATATATACAAAGAACTCAAGAAATTAGACTCCAGACAACCAAATAACTCTATTAAAAAATGGGGTATAGATCTTAAAAAAGAATTTTAAAAGGAGAAAACTTGAATGGCCAAGAAGCACCTAAAGAAATGTTCAGTATCCTTAGTTGTCAGGGAAATGCAAATCAAAACAACCCTGAGATTCCATATCACACCAGTCAGAATGGCTAAGATTAAAAACTCAGGTGATAGTAGATGCTGGCGAGGAAGTGGAGAAAGAGGAACACTCCTCCATTGTTGGTGGGATTGCAAGATGGAGCAACCACTTTGGAAATCATTGTGGCGGTTCCTCAGAAAATTGGACATAGCATTACCTGAGGATCCAGCTATACCACTCCTAGGCATATACCCAGAAGATGCTCTAACATATAACAAGGACATATGCTCAACTATGTTCATAGCAGCCTTATTTATAATAGCCAGGAGCTGGAAAGAACCCAGATGTCCTTCAACTGAGGAATGGATTAAAAAAATGTGGTATATTTTCACAATGGAGTATTACCCAGTTATTAAAAACAATGAATTCGAGAGGTTCCTAGGTAAACGGATGGAACTAGAAATTATCATCCTGAGTGAAGTAAGCCAATCACAAAAGAACACACATGGTATTCACTCACTGATAATTGGATATTAGCCCAGAACCGTGAAATGCCCAAGATGCAACTCACAGGTCACATGAAGCTCATGAAGAAGGAAGACCAAGTGGGGGTGGTTCAGTCCTTCTTAGAAGGAGCAACAAAATACTCAAGGGAGCAAATATGGAGACAAAGTGAGGGACAGAAACTGAAGGTGAGGCCGTCTGAAGACCATTCCACCTGAGTATCCATCACATGTGCAGTCACCAAAGGTAGATGCTGATGTGGAAGTCAGGAAGTGCATGCTGATAAGAGCCTGATATGGATGTGTCTCCTCAGAGGTCTTCAAGAGTCTGACATACTCATAGGCAGATACTCACAACTAGCCATTGAACTGATAATGTGGTTCCCAATGGAGGAGTTAGAGTGAAGGCCATTGGAGCTGAAATGGTTTGTGGTTCCATGAGGAGAACAACAATACCAACCAACCAGAGGTCCCAGGTTCTAAACCACCAGCCTGGGAGCACTTAGGAAGGGATCCAGGGCTTCAGCTGAGTGGAGGGCCCTGCTGGGCATAGGTGGAAGAAGAGATCCTTGACCTCATGAAGGCTGGATGCCCCAGCGGGTGGGGATTTTGAGGTTGGGGAGGTGGGAGTATGGGGGTAGGTAAGGGTTACATCTGCAGAGAAGAAGGAGAAGAGGTGAGGGGATAGGGGGTTCCTGGGTGGGTGGGGGATGGGACAACATATGAAATGTAAATAAAACATCCAATAAAAAAATAAAAAATAAAAAATAAATTTGAAAGAAGGATGCATCAAAAAACATAAAAAAGAAAAACAAAAGAAAGAATGTGCTGTCAAGGATGTGGACAAAAAGGAGTGCTTACATATTGCTGGTGCATGGGACTGTAAAAGAATCCAGCATCCACGTATATAAATGTAGAGGTTTCTAAAAAACATAAAATAAATCTACTATATGACCAGTTATACTGTTGTGAGCATTTAGTTAAAGGAATCCTGTCAAAGTATCATAGAGACATTTGCATATTAGTGTCTATTTTAATGTTATCCACAACAGCTATGTTAGAGAACCAGGTACATGTACAAAAACAGAAGTGGATGAAGGTAATAGGGGCTGTATATGTAATTTTCCAACTATAAAGAAAAGAGTTAAAACACACACACACACACATGCACATACACACACACGTGGAAAATGGACATAACAAAGACAATCATATTAAGCTAGAAATATAAGTATTCTGTGTATTCTCTCATCTTGGCTTCCTAGATTTTACAGAGCTTTATAAAATTATGCCTGTATTTTTGACATGAAAAGCCAAATTGGCTAGGGTAACAAAAGGGAGTAATGGGAGGAAGCAAGAAAGGAGAGGAGAATCTGGCCAATGTAAATATATGATTGTATTTTAAAAATATTTTTAAAAGTAATGAGTTTTTTCAATCTTCCTTATGGTACTTTATGTGTTCATGAAGTTTGTTTAATAAACTATAGGTACTATTTTTTAAGACACAAAGTATGATGTTTATTCTAATCATGTCAGTGAACTTGAAGTGACAAATATTTGACACTTTAAATCTACCTATTCTGATTAGTCATCTTGGCTTGTCATAACAAATACCACAGGCTTGGTAAGTTATACACTATTAATTTATTTTCTTATTGGTCTAGTATCTGGAAACTTACCTCAAATTGTTGGTAAATTTGATTTTACCAGAGACAACTCTCCTTGGCTTACAAAAGAATTCCCTCCCCCACCAGCCCCCGCCCAATTGGATGGTCAAATGGCCTTTCTTCTGTGTGCATGACCATCCCCAGAGTCTCTTGCTTTTCTTGGAAAAAAAAGTCATATTGGATATGACCCACTTTTACCATATTATCTCATAACTTCTTCAAGGCCCTAACAAAAATCACAGTGAAACTAGAGGTTCAGGTTTCCACATATAAATTTGGAAGGCCATCATCAAGTCCATGTAACCACCCTGCTTGTTTTTAACCTAACCCCTTGCTCTTTTTCAAGCTTTTACCACAAATGCCAGCTCAGCAGGCATCTCCTGCCACAGGCTAGAAAAATATTTGACTAAAGATAGCAGAGAAAGAAATTAAACAAGACCTGCAGGTGGAATTAAAATTAGTGAGCTGAATGACTAATAAAAGTGGAACAATTGAAGGTTAAATAAATTTCAAAAGAATTAAGTAGCAAAATTCAGTTGATTATATCAAGCTCACTATTCTTCCAGAATAACTGGAAGTAAGTTCAGTGAGTTCAAATAAAGAAGCTGCACATTTTAAATTCAGATTCTTCCAGGCTACCCAGATCACAAAGTAAATGGTCTCTCTGTGTTTTAAAACAAAATTTAAAATATTCTTGACACCAGATAATCTCACTGTCCTTCTCAAACAAAACCTTCAGAGGGTTTGTTTTTGCTTCTTTTAAAAGATAAAGTAGAAAACAATGAAAGAAAGGAAGTTTTTGAATTAGATTAATTTTAGAGTGTGAGTGTCCTTTAACAATGTTTTTGTTAAGCTTTAAGATAAAAGGAAAAAGGAAAGAAAGGAAAGAAGGAAGGGAAGGAGAGAAAAAGGGAGGGAGGGAAGGAGGGAGGGAGGAAGGAAGGAGTAAAGAGAAACATACAATGTGGTTCTATATACAGGAACACAGCAAATCAACACAACCATGAATGTGCCAAAATATTCATGAATAAATCCCAGAATTGGTAAGAATTGAATGGTAATAAATGAAGCATAATCAAATAGTAGTAAATGAATTATTTAATGAATCATAGAATGTTGATCAAATATTTAAAGAGTAATTTGTGGAGGATCTAAAAATTGAGCATATGTGTAATGGTAATATATAAAATAAAACAAGGAACTGATTTATAGAAAGGTTTCTGAGCACAAAAACTAAAGGAAGAATTCATAAGAATAATATTAATAAATATCACTTTATTAAAGTAAAGATATGGAAAGTTTCTAGATCAAACACTGTGGGACTGTGTAAGGGTATCCTGGTTCATGGCTGGACATGGGCCTAGAACCCCGAGACTCTACGTGAGAACTGTCAGGAATTCAGAGCCCCCAGAACCCAGGGTCCTGAAAAGCAGTCTAGTCTCCATAGAACTACATTGTTCAGCCATGTAGGCCATTACAGTCTCTCCCCAAAGTGCACAGGTAGAGGGTGTGACTAGAGATCTCAGGCCCTAGGGATTTACATACTAATGAAGGCCAGAGAGTGGAGCAAATTAAGCATGCCTTCCCAGATCCTCCCCCAATCCTCCCCCTTTCTCTCTCCCTATTTAACTCGGGACTGCCCTGAGTTTTACAGGGGTACACCCAGATCCATCCACCATCCGCCATGACAATAAACCTTTTGGAACCAAGGACTTCCTAGTGTCATTGGAGCCTGCTGCCACCAAAGCCTCCAGGCCGCCAGAACCCTAGACATCCTCCTGCATGTGAGACCCTCCAGCAGCACGGAAGCCTCTGGGAGTCCTCTGCTGTGGCCCTATTATTTCCCACAAAACACCAGTGTTAAGAACCAGAATCTAAAATGGAACAGTTTTCTTCATTTATATCCATTATTGAATAAAATCATATAGATGTATAGCTTAAGAAACAGGAAATCCATAAGGAAAGACAGAAAGTAAATATGGTAGGAATTAAATTTGTATGCTATCAAGCAAAAAGATTATGGACAACAGACAAAATAGAAGTTTGACAACAGATGAGGAAGTGGAGACACAGGTTGATTAATTTTGCAGACTTCCAAGACTAGGTTGGTGCTAAAAATAGCAAGAAGCAGTTAGCTGACATGGTGGTGGTATATGTTTGTAAATTAGTAATTTATATATTAGAATGATTGAGGCAGAAAGATTTTAAGATCAAGGCCAGTCTGAGCTGCAAAAGCCCCTGTCCCGCAAATCTCCCAGTCAACTTAAACTATCCTTCAACTATAAGCACAATCATGCTAAAAGCAGGCAGGATAAGCAGATGCACATACAAAGTATTAAAAATTAAAGCAAAACAGAAACCTGTCTTATCCCTTGCATATATCAGGTGGAAATTTTGGGTAGAATAAATCCCACTACCCCTTTCCTTCACTGTGGAACAACGCACCATCAAAAAGGGAATCTAGATATATTTACTTCATCAGCTCAGTACCATCAACATCAGCAACAACAAAATCTGCTCTGCCTGTTACCCTCCAAGGCCTGTTACCCTCCAAGGAAGCCTACAGTAGGGACTGCATGTGCAGAAGGATTCCTATCATTGCTTAATTGTCTTCTAGCAACCTGATAGACAGCTAAGTAGAACTAAGTATCTCGAGAAAATATAAATATTGATCACAGGACAGGAGTAGAGATACTCAAAGATGACCTGGTGGATACAAGAACATACAGACTCAAAGACTATAAACATAAATATTTAGAAAAACTTCCAGAGTAAAAAGAAATATGATCCATAAGAAACATCATTGTACTTAAAAGAAAAACAAGAACTCTACTAGTAAAAAGAAGTAAGGATGGTAAGATGGCCTTGCAGTTAAGAGGGTTTTCAGTGCTTACAGAGGATCTGAGTTTGGTTCCTGGCACTCACATGTAGCTGCTCCTGCTAGCCTCTAGCTACAGCCCCAGAAGCCTGGACTCCCTCTTCTGGATTCCACATGCATCTGCATATATATCTCCATATATACACAAATACATAATTTAAAAAGTAGATTTTAAACAAGGAATATAAGGAAATACAGTATTAAAATGGGGCATAATAGAAGAAAGATAGAATTTGTTTCCAAAATAAAAAATAATTTAGTAAGAAAATTTTAAAGTAAAAATTTAAAATTATAGGGTAAGCATCTTTTGTTATCTATGAAATAGGTATTAATGTAAAGAAACATCAACTAGAAAAAGGGTAGAAAAATAAACAAAATATATGTTAATAAAAATTTCTCTGAAGAACAAGTGCAGTGAGCACTCATTATGTGGCTGAAAATAGAACCCTACAACTTAATTAAATTCTCTGTGGACTAGATGGAACCCCTAAAGCTTTCTTTATGGGAAGAGATTAAATTACAAGAACAAGGCATTGGACGTAAGGGAGAATCTCAGCAGCAAAATCTTTGGCTAAAAGAATATCCAGCAAAGGCATAAAAAAAAAAATCCAGGGAGCACTTGTGGTCTATGGGGAAGACTTTGGGGAGTTTTCTTCATTTCATTACTGAACTCAAGGCTTCACTGTCTTCTTTTAAAAATTTCTCTCCCTTGATTCTTGAGAATTTTATATATGTCTGCCATAAAAATATTATCATTTCCAGTCCCCACATTCCTCCTGCAACTGCCCTGTCTGTCCCTACAAACCCAGTCATTTGTGGATAGTGTGGCCACTTGTGGGTTTCTCATGCTCAAATGGATCCCTCCACACTCATATACTCACAGGTACGACTAATTTTACTAAGTAATTTTAAAAAGCCAGACTGCAATTGATTGGAGGTTCTAGGACTCTCTTGGAATATTAAAATAATGGACATTCATGGTTTTTTGTATATATGAAGGAACTTTTACACTACCTGGTGACTTAGACCTAATGGAGAAGTAAACAAGCAAAAAGCAACAAATAACTTACTCTAGAAGAAACAAAGAGATTTAGAGAAGATTAATAATAATCATAGATTCTACCTACATAAGGCTTAACTATGCACACCAACACACACATGTGGTAATATAGATCCTAAATGTTGACCTGTGCAACATTACTGTTGGGTTAGTATGATCAGAAAAGCAACATGGGCAGGCAGAATGTGTTTGATAGGAACAAAATATTTGCCTTCATTACAGACAGTCCAAAGGTAAGAACTGATATTAAAAAGCAGGAAGTATTTACATAAGTATTTAATATTGTATATACATGTGAAAACAAATTCTAGAACAGATACTCCTTATAAAGAAATTGTTTGTACTATAAGACACGGACTACACGGTCACAGAGGGAGGCAGAGCGAAGAGAGCTAACCAACAAGAAGGATAGAGTCTGATTGAGTTTTACTAAATGATTAAAATGCAATTTATATAAAAATATGAAAGATGCCTAAAACTAAACGTAAATTCTGGAAATTAGAAAACAACAGAAATAGAAAACCACTTAAAAACAAGAATTCTTCATGACTCCTATATAAATAAGCGGTGTTTCCATGTAAATCACTGAAACTGTTTAAAAATGAATCAATGCAAGGAAAGAGAACTCATGTACCAAGGTGGAATGCAAATTCACTTTTAAAAGTTATACAAGTTATAACAAAAATTAGATTCCAAATTGGAAACTATTGATAAGATAATAACTACACTGGGATGGTTCTCTGTGATCTTTTGTTAATACTATAACATTCTCCCTCCCAAAAGGCACTTACTAATATATATAAAGAATTTATTATGCTATTTAATTCATAACTCATTTTCTGGGACACTTTCCAAAGGAAATAAAATCAGAATTGTAAATAAAATTTTGTGCCTTGGGAGCTTGAGCGTATGTTAGTGTTTCTTGGTCTAGGTACTGAGGTCATTGTACAATGTGACTGCTTCTCAGACTGTTGACTAGTGATTTGTGTGCTATTCTAGATGCAAATTGTTGATATAAAATGAAATAGAAGAAAATGGTTAAAATGTTAAAAGCATACTTTTTTAAAAAAGTCAATAAAGTGAAAATGTCCGTACATGGGAAAGCGGGATTGTCTGAGCCTGTTTTCACACAGGGAACTGTGCAGAGATTCCGAACCTTTATTTTGTATTATAGAAATATGTGGCATTTATTTTGCCATAGCATTTCAAATAATGACTTTGAGAAAATGTTTGTGTAGTAAGCATGGGCAACACTATTTCACAACTATATATCTTTCCCTGTGGAAGAGATGTTTCATTTGCTTCGGTGAGTATCCTTTCTGTTGATGTGCTTTCATCTACATGATGATGTAATGCTGCTTCTAACTGTGCCTGTTGAATACATACATGTAATGAGACTGTAATGGAGTTCAGTAATTTCATGATATCCTCAGAACAAATCCATTTTTAAAATATTTTCTTTTTCTGCATTGGAATCCAGCCAGTAATATGAAACACAGTGCAAACAAACTTTGAGTCAAGTGCTATGAAACTGAAATTTAAATAGACTCAAAAATGTCAGCAACACCCTTAAAAATCCACAGAACTATTACCACAAAATTTGTGAAACTAATCCAGGCCGCTATGGCAAAAAAATCCTCAGAAATTATTTTATATGTGCAGTATGGCAATATGCATAAGGTATCCTTATGTTTGTTTATTTTTGCAACAAGATACTCAAATATATATAAATAAACAATGTTACAAAGAAATTTGCTTTTGAAATAAAGCAGAGAAAAAAACTTCCTAAAGAGATCTAGACATAATATAAAGTCACAGTAATTGATGTGCTATGATCCTGTAATAGGAAGACAGGCCTATTGAACAGAATAAAGTTCAGTTCTTTTCACATCCATAAGGAGAACTTGGTACCAATGGCATTACCTTTGGAAGTAAGCAACTATTGCATAGAAGCATTGGGATTTGTCCATTTATACCATGGAGAAGATATGCATCACAGTGTCTCACTATGAAAAGTACACACAGAAAGCTTTGAGTCTGAGAGCATACATAAACATAGGCAAACTGAAATTTGGCAGTATCAGAATTGTAAATTCTATTCAACAAAAGGCATCAAAGGGGAAAAAAACAGGAGATGGATATCAGAATAGGACTTTGCAATCTCAAAAACTATGCAATCTCAAAAACTGGAGATTATTCAAAAGCTAATGTAAATACATGTTTTTTCCTTTGTTTAAGTTGTGTGGGCTTGTTTACTTTTGAGTTGAATTCTATAGGCCACTCTGGCCTAGAACTTATGATTCTCTGCCTTCAGCCATGCTAGTAGCACTGATCCTAGTATATTGTTTTTCTTCCTTCCTGAAGTTGTGAGGATGGAAGACAGACAGTTGTTTGTGCGTACTAAACAAGCTCCTAGTCTCTGAGCTAGTCCCTAACCTGAAACCAAATGAGACACATGGTTCAATCCAAGGCTTTGCATCAAAACAACAAGAAAGGAAAAAACACTCAAGAAAATACAGGGCAAAGAATAGTAAAATATATATTTACCTCACTAGAAATTAGATAGATGCATTTTAATTTACAAGATCACCTTTTATAACCACTAAAGTGGCAAAAGTTAAGTGTTTTCAATACCTACCAGAGGAAAATACCTACAGAAGGTGATGTTTCCACTTCTTCTGATGGGAGCTCTGGTGACAAGTTTGACAGCATTTAATAGAAATGTGCACCTGCCTTCTGCCCCAGTAATTCCACTCCTCTGTAAGTATCATAGAGAACTCACTCACAAGGAGACAGAAGATGAGATCAGGAGAAGGTGGGGACAATCCAGATTTCAGTCTCTGGAGAGCATTTGAGTGGAGTGTGATTATTGCAGGACTAACACTTAGCTTTAGCCAAGACCAGTGAATACATAGAAACCAAGTAAGGCACATAGACAAATGCCATATCTGAAAAATCCAATAAAAGGATCAGTAAGCCACTGTGACTCTTTCTGGAATATGCATATACTTAAAGAATACTCAGAGCTCATTGTGTTAATAAGACACAGTATGAGGCATGGCTATGATTGTGGCTCTTGAGCGTAGCATAGAAGATGGGAGGAAGAAAATTAATATAGCACAATGGAGTTATTTTCTGACAGTTCTCCTTTAATATGTCAGTTGCAAGTATACCATATTACCATGAAATTTTCATAATACATTAGAATTGTTAAATCAAGTAATTCTGTGTGTGTGTGTGTGTGTGTGTGTGTAAAAGGCCATCAGCCTCTAGAGCTGGAATTACAAATAGTTGTGAGTTGCCTAACATGAATATTAGAGTCTGAACTCTAATGTTCCAGAAGAGCAGCAAGTGCTTTAACTTATGAGCCATCTTTCCAGCATCCAAAAATTTATATATTAAATTAGTCAACACAAGAATCTATCACCAGGTAAGAAATCAGAATGAAATGGTACAACTTTAAAATGTTAAATATTTGAAAGTTATGAATTGAAGCATGTTAAGAACATGTGACAGTGGTTTAAAACTCAGCCTTATGTTCTTGTTGGACTCTAAGATCCAAATCGGGGGATGCACTCCCACAGGAACACTCACGGACGGGGATTTGATGAAATAACAAAAGGTTTATTGATAACTGATAACCAGTGCACTGAGGTTCCCTCACACACAGGCAAGAGGAACCCCGAGCCAAAGCTGAAAGCAGTTTTTATACAGAGTTCATGAGGGCAACCACAAAGGCTGACCTTAATAGCCCTTTCCAGGTCCGGTCACTAGGTGACTCAGATTTGCACATTATTTTTATGACAATGAGTGTTAACTAAGTGGCTTCTGTTTGCCCAGGTTTATTATATTAAGGGCCCAGCTTCCTGATTACCTCTTATCTTGGGCCCTTTCCTTGGTATGTGTATGTAAGTCTTTGGAATGTGCTCCTCCCAGGATGTGTCCTAGGGCAGTTAATTCTTGAGTTTAAACTGAAACCTGAGATTCTTTCAATTTTAAGTCCTGCATTCATATATTCTCATGTTAGAAAATTTATTCAGATTTAGTAATGTATACATGTAGTTCATAGAACTAAATCTGAATGCTAATATGTCAAAAATATACATGGAAAACAATACTAATAAACTATAGAAAAGATGTGTAGAGGAAAAAACATTTACAAAAGGCTTTGGGGAAAAAAGCATCATAATGATGAAGCTCGAAAAAAAAAAAACAAATGACAATTAAAAATTTAGGTAAAGTATAGATTTTGCAAATCAGTACATCACTCACCAGAGAAGATTCTTCTTGTAGTTGATGGTAATTGACATAGAGACTAGACAATGCACAGAATGCAAAAGACTTTGCAACGCTCTGTCCTAAATGGGATGTCTTCATCAAATTCCTGCCCTCAAGGTTCAGGTAGGGTATGAAAGAGGAGGCAGACAGAATGGAAGAGCCAGAGATGACATGTGACTCTGAAGACAGAGAGTCTTCCAGACACCAGAGGGTTGATACATGTATGAACTCACTGAGTCTGTGGCAGCATATAAAAGATTGCACAGTTTCAAGTCAGATTGCGTCCAGAACAAAGAAGGGAAAGAGAACATGGGATTCCTTCTCTGAAAGCTAATTGCAATTGATACTGTAAGGCTCCTGGAGTGGGGAGACCCCCACTCAAGCCACAGGAGATTATGATTACCCAGAATCACAGAACTTGCTGAAAACCACAAAAAGCTTTATTTCCGGATTTCGGGATATCAGCCGGCTCGCAAGAAGAGTGTCAACCCCGAGGCTAGGAAGCAAGGGGTATTTAAAGGAGAAAACCACAAACTAAGGGGGTTAAGGGGGTGAGGGGGAATCATAAGAACATCAGCAGACAGTATCATAAAAACAGTGGAAGGTCCCCAGGCCATTCGATCATGTGGGAAACACACCCTGTGTATTTATTTTCTAAGAATTTAATCTTGTTTAATCATCTATCATGTGGTCAGCCAGTCCTTGGAACAGCTCAGATGACTGGTATTTTCTTTATGGTCAACCAGTTTCTAGAACCCAGAGCCCAAAGCCTATGATCCAGATGACCTGCATTCTTGGCTCTGCCCTTTTGTAGTCAGCTAAGTTCCTGGAGCACAGATGACCTGGCTTCAGCCTCTGTATGCCAGGGGTCTCAAAAAAAGGTTTATTCTTTTCAATACCTATTGACAATGGGAAAATCAGCCTTTTCCAGTGAAGTGCCACAGACAGAATTAACCATGTTCCAGGGCAGGCCCCATGCCCAGGAGTAGGGTGCCAACACCAAATGAATTGGTATATGTGTGTGTGATTGCACACTCACAAATTTGTGAATGTGTGTGTGTTAAACATTTATTCATATTGCTTTTTTATTTGATTTGATTTGTGTGTATGAGTTTGTGTTTGTCTGATAGAGAAAGAGAGATCCAATGGCTGGCAAGTAGGAAGATGGAGAGGATCTAGGAGGAATTGGGGTAAGGGAAACCATGATTCAAATGTATTATATTTGGTCTCAGACCTAAAACAAGGGACTGAGTTTCATATTTTATATACCAAAGCAGACCTGTCTTTCCTGCCATGCCCTGACTCAATCCTAAACTTTCCAACCCAGGGGCTGGGCTGTCCATCTCCCAGAGGCTCCTCCGTATATACTCCAGACATTTTGGTCTCTCCTCTCCTCTCCTCTCCTCTCCTCTCCTCTCCTCTCCTCTCCTTTCCTCTCCTCTTCTTTGTGCAAGTGCCCCCCCTTTTCTCTTCCTTCCCTAGCCACCCCATTTTCCCATATCAACTTCCCTGATTTTGATCATTGGAGCCACTGAACTTGACCACCTGAAAGTATCTTCCTAATAAACCTGCCTTTAATATAATCTAATCTGGCATAAATTGATTCATTTTATTTCCAGCAGAGAAATAATGTGCCATATTATATAAAATATTTTTAATTAAAAAAGAAATTTAGGTAAAATACATCTCAAAAACTTATTTCACAATCTGACTCAAAAAATGAGATGATAACAACTTACAGAACTGGCAGTGGCTAAGATGTAGAGCTTTGAGTGATTGGTTAGTTACCTATGCCATCATCATGGATGTGCTTGAACACAAGCTCCCCCATATTATCTCTTCTTGGGCAAATTATCTAACCTTTCTCAATCTCAGATTGCTTCTTTGCAAAAATGAGATTAATAATAACTTATCCTCTCAGATAGCTTAACTATTAATTTAGACAGTTCATGAAAAGATATAATTGCCTGTAGTTAGGCAATTAATGTCAAACATGAATAATAATCATTGCCATCAATCTTTCTAGGACATAGTGACATCTCAAAACCTCCCCTTTGTTCTTTTTGGCAACTTCTTTCATGTTTGCAAGCTTTTACTTTTTATATTTCAGTTGTGTTCTTTGGCAAAAATATCTATGCTTTTTATATTTCTCTCATGAACAACACATCTCTAAAATGTAGAAGAGAGTAGTGTAGGTTCCCCTTCCCCCGGGGTCATTGGTTATCAGCTCACAAATGTGAGGGGAACAAAGGTTCAGGGCAGGTTTTCTTGGTGAGTACAAGGAAAGGACTAATTTCTGGGATCAGGCAGATCACTTTTATTTGGGGGTGAAGAAGGACTACATAGCTTTTGGGAAGAGGATAGGGGTTTCCAGGGTGGGTAAGTATCATTGGCTAGAGATTAAGGTACTAGGAATGCCTCATTCACATGAAGAGGCATTCCAGAAATTCCAGATACTTGCTAACCAGGTTCTTACTGGGAGAAAGGAAGTTGAGCATGTAATCTTACTAAGCACTACAATAACATTCCTCAGATAGAGGATGTGGGAGTCTGGACTCCCCTGACAAGGTCAGACAGGAAAGAGGAAGCTCTGATGGGAAAGGGACTCCCCCATTTTGTGCCAAGCTCAGAGGAGCTGTCTGGACAAGGTGAGTAGGTGTCAACCTTAAATATCAGGGTTTCTGCAACAGAGTGGTTGGATGAATAGAGTTTCTTGGAACTCATTTCCTCCATTAAAAAGCCTGGCAGCCTGGGGACAGGGGGACGGTGCCACTCTGAATGAATGACCTTTGGAGAATGATAGACCTCAGCAAGGAAGAGTCTGAAACCTTGTGAGACTTGGAAACTTGTGATTGAAGCATAAAGGAAAGAATACAGTAACTCAGTTACGTTATCTCTGGTCTCTCACCTTATGAAGACTCCCTTTGTTAGTAGAAAGAGCATGTGAGTAGCTCAAAAAGCTCCACCACTGTGGATGACGATGATGATCTTGGCTACTGGGAAATTTCACATTTGCCACAGACTTGTAATCCACCAGGGGAAGCAACTTGGCACTGATAGAGTAACTTTGCTTCGGAGAAAGAACTTACACTGTCTCTTTGGCCTTCTCTGAAACCTAAGTTTCTACAATGAGGCAACACATTGAGAAGCATCTTTTGACTAAATTCATGTTCTCTTGAGAGTTAGAAATCTATGTGTCTCACTTACTGTAATCCCAGAGACAGTATGCCACAGTATGTAGAGGACTGTAGCTTCATCATTCCAACTTGGCTCAATAGTTGGATGAGCCAAGTATATTTCATCAAGTATATTTCATCATACTTGCCTAGAGTATGCTCACCCTAATGGATGACAGTGACAAAGTATTCAAGCATCCAAGCCTATGCCATGCTGCATATTATAAGATATAGGTGTTTTAACACACAAGAGACTGAAGGATACTATATTCAACAAAAGAAAGGTGAGGGTAGTTGCCCCAGCCTGCAGGGATTCGACGAGACCCTAGGGAAAGGGGGCAAAAGAATAAAGGGACAAGAGACACAAAGGATGAGAACAAGTCTGGGGTTCTGATCAAGCTCTGCAACTTTAATTTCAGGAGGCAGGTAATGAAGACACAGCAAAACGGGAAGTTTAGGCAAGGGTCATTGCTTAGGGCTATTCCACTATTGAATCCTCATTGTCTAAGACCATCCCACTAACTCCCAGGAAACACCAGATGTTCTTTAAGTTCCTGGGACCTGAGACAGTGAACATCATTTCTTATCCTTGTACTGACTAGGCTTTCCAGAACAGCAGGTAATTTCCTGAGGTTCTCTTAGAACAGCAGGTAATTTCCTGGGCTTGGCTCCCGGCAGATAGTTATGTTCTGGGATATGGAGCATGTCCGGTTGCATGAGGGATTCTAACACTGCTAGAACTTGGGGTAAGTTCAACAGACTAGGCATCTCCAGCACATGTCATGTTTCCTTGCTGGCGCTTTCACTCATGGGCAGGTATATGGAGTCCCTTACCATCTATTGAACATGGAACAAGCAGCATAGTTCCCTACTGTTACCTCACCTTACTCTATATGTAGGAGTATACCACTGTTAGAACTGAAAGTGGGTATCAGAGGAAGTGATGAGCCTCACCACACATGTAGATTTGTAGGCTTGTGTTGCTCCTGGACTAGGAGCAAACATAGGTTGCATGCCTAGTCAGACTTAGGTAAGAGACTTCAGAAGCTCCACCACTCCAAGGTCAGACAGTATCAGACACCCTTTCCAGTGTTTGTCTCTGTTCATATGTAAGAAAACAATGCCCACTAGTAGGCATCACTCTCACTCTGTCATTGATAGAATCTAGCAATATAGAACATACTACCTGTATACCCTATACCAGTTTTAAGGTATAGTGTATTTCATCATACTTGCCTAGAGTATGCTCACCCTATAATGGATGACAGTGACAAAGTATCTATTTTGCTTTCCATGGCATGCACTGTGCCTCATACCATTTATTAAAGTTCCATAAACTATAGAGAGACTATTATGATGCCCACCTAGCATCAACACCAATATTGCATACTCTTAGACATACTTTCAGAAGAAGGCGGTTTCCTATGAAAGCAACCTTATAAAAGAAGTAGAGATAACTAATTTACCAGTTGTGTAAGACTCAGTGTGGTATCATAAAATTATTTTAAAAACAAGGTGAATGATGCTTCCAGAATAGCACAACAACCTTGTAAAGAAAAGATTATAGGACCTGGAAGATGGTTCAGCAGGTAAAGGTGACTGCTACTAAGCCTGGAGACCTGAGTTAGATCCCCATGACTCCTTCAGCTGTCCTTTGATCTCTATATACTATCTGGGAGATGCTTGGATGCATGGGAGTCCTCTGATTTGCACACGTTCACTTTTTGCCTTTTATTTTATGTAGCACATTCAGGGACACACACATACACAAACACACACACACTAAAATACAATACAATTTTTAATAGAAAATTTAAAAGCATGATGAAATGCTTCTAAGGAAGCTGATAAGATTAAAGATGATACATTCTGTTTAATGAAACTAGAAAAAAAATCATGATATAAATGAGAAATACAGCAAAATGTCAATAACAGCAGGCTCGATTAAACAGAAAAAGAATATTTAAGCTTGAGACAGCTCTTCCTATTATTCCAACCAGGTAAAGAAAAAAGGAAAGAGAGAAGGAATAATAAAGACAGCTGTTACCTTTGCCACATTATTAAACAACTCTATATCTACAGTTCTTAAAATCCCCAAAGAAGAAAGGAGATGAAATACTTTGTTGAAATAAGAGCCAAATAATTCCTTAATCTCAGGAAATCTATAATAATCCAGGTACAAGGGGACCAAAAACATGACAGTGCTTGCCAGACATGCCAGAAAAGATCTGTATTATAGTTATTATCATAGTTAAAATGTGAAAAGTACAAGATATAAAAAGAGTGTTTAAAAGTATCCAGAGTACCAAATCCTACTCTGGAGAGCTTTTGTTAGACTAACTAACTGCCCATTTCTAAGCCAAAATTCTACTGTCCAGGCGTGGGTGGAATAAATGAATCCAATTCTCACATAAATTATTGTCAAGAGCACTGTGCCTAGCAAAGCCATAAGTGAAGGAGAAAGAATGACTCTTCAAGATAAGAGGACAAGGGAATTCATTACCACTAACGAGTGCTTAAAAGATTTTATAAGAAAGCTGTACCAATAACAAACAAACAAAATCCTCATCAGGAAAACAAAAAACTCGATGTAGAGAAGATGCATAGGAGAAAAAAGGAAAAGAACTTTTCAAATACAATAACCCTAAGATACACAGCACACAAAACAAAGAATGTTAAAAAATAAAAGAGTATGTATTAACCTTAATTATATATAGCAACATTAAAAGTGAAGTAGTTACTAATCAAAGACAATGATGCACTGGATATGAGCCTCATTTTACATGTAGGCTGAAAATGAAAAGTTGGAAAATATTTCATACATCCAGACACTGGAAGCAAACAGAAATAGTTATGCTTATTGTAGGATAAAATATACTCTAATGCAAAAAAACATAAAAAATTTAAAGAGGAGTCAAGGGCTCAAATAGAGAATAAAATAATGGTAAATGTATATAATATATCTAGCAGCACAGATTCAAATTATGCAAAGCAATCAACATTATGTTTCAAGGAAGAAATTGAATCCAATATAATAGTAATGAGAGACTTCAAAATCTGATTGATATTGATGAGCAAATAATCCATACAAAAATTATGAAAGATGTTCCTAACTATAATAAAGATCAGGAGAGTTTTTAAAATTCCTGTAGTGTAGTTCATGCACCATCTCCAGAATATACACATTTCGTCAGCATGTCCAGTGTTCTCTAGAATAAACCATGTGCTAGATCACAAACAGAATCTCAAAACATCTTTAAAACTCTAATTTTTTATATATAACTGTAAGTAGCACAATAAATAACCTGACCACAATAAATTAGAAATAGAAATAAACAAAAAAACCTTTATAGAATATAGGAATCAGTGAGGGCTTATAAAAAGAAATTGGAAGAGAACTTAGAAAAATTCCTTAAAATAAATGAAAATGGGTACAAAATATACCAGCACTTAATAAAAACTACTGATAGGGACGTTTATAGGAATAATTGCCCATCTGAAGAAAATGGGGATATTTGAATAAGCAACCTAATAAAATATCTCAAGAACACAGTAAAGAAAGGTCAAGACAAAACAAAAATCAGCAGGTGGAAAGAAAGAGAGGATTGAGGTTAAAAAAAAAAGGAGAGACTATAAAGATAACACAAAATATCAATGAATACAAAAATCTAAGAAAAACAGTAAACCTGGCAATTTTTACCTAGGCCAAATAAAAGAAGACACAGAGCATGAAATCAAAAGGACAGTAATGAGTCATGGCAAAGGATATGACAGAAATATATATGTAGAGTAGAGCTTATGAACAACTACATTCCAATCAAGTAGAAAACCTAGAAGAAATGAATTAATTTCTGGCCACTCAGAGCCAATAAAAATTGAACTATGAAGTAATAGAAAACCCCAGCTAATACTGAGAAATGAGACTACACTGTATTAAAATCCATCCCTGCACATACACACACACAAATCTCAAGACTATACAATTCAATTGAATTCTATGAAGTTTTCAAAGGGAAATTGTCATTAATTCTTATCAAAGTATTCCAAAAATTTGAAAGGAAAGTGATTCTAAACTCATTTTTTGAGACCAACATGGTCTCTATAGTGACATCAGACAAGGATACAATGACCAAAATGAAAACCACAGATAATCGTTTCTGATGAATTTAGATGATCAATAAAATGCTAGCAAACCAAATGCAATAGTCTCAAAGAATGACCACTCATAACCAAATGATATAAAAACAGTTCAATGTACAGAAATGAAATCAATCATATTTTGCTAAGTTCCTCTTCCTATCTTCCTCCTGTCTCCATGTTATGTCTTTACACTTCTACAGGTCCTCATTCTTTATTAAACACAGAAATCTAAAACTTCCAATTTAGGCTCCACATATGAGGTGAACTGGTGCCTCTTAATGCAATATTGACCAGGGAACTTTCAGAGGCTCCCAAAACAACATAGGCTGTGGCAACTGCTCTGGGTTGCCATGGAACTAGTTAAGGCACTGTTACTGAAAACAATGTGTATTGTAGATGCAGGAACAGATACCTGGACCTAAGCTGAAATCTTCCTCCCTTCTGGTTATTATTTAGAATATATTAAGGTTAACTGTATATATGTGACATCTCCCTCTTTGTCTTCTGTTCTCGTCGTACAAAATTAAGAGCCTATCAGTGTATTTTGTCCTTTATAAGCAAGCTTTGCCACTCAATGTCTCTTTCCATTCCCCACCACACTCCCTCCCTTGTGCCCTCCTTCCCTCCTTCCCATCCTCCTTCTCTCTCTCCTTCTCTCTCTCCTTCCCTCTCTCCTTCCCTCCTTCCTTCTCTCCCTCCTTCCGTTTGTGCTCTCCTCTTAGCTACCCTCTTTACCCTCCTCACTCTTCTCTACTAAACAAAAAATCCTTTGCTTTGTTGGAAATTGGCATTTTAACCTAACTGGTTACTAAAGCAAAGAGTGGTTAAATTACAAATGATTTTAAACTTCTGTTATCAATTCTAAGAAAGCCTGGTCAATCTATGCTGATCCCTCTGTTCAAAGTACAAACTCCCCAAATAATTACACTTGAATCTTCATTCAGGTTTTTAAAATATCCCATTGCAGACAAATACAAGAAAAACTCATGACATCAACTATTTTGTCAGTTCAACAATTTAGAAATGGATCATCAAAACCAAATGTAAATTGATTTTTGCTATTAATAAAGAATACAAAAAGCCTAGAGAATAATTCTCTGAGCTTGATAGGAAGAAAGACATTATCAGCTGAAAATTCATTTGGATTCATCAAATTAAATCAAGCAAGATGAAGGAAGCCTCTGTTGATATTTCTTGCTTTTGTGAAGCTCATAATTTGAGGTTAAATTAAAAGAAAGAAAATGCAGTGAAAATCTGTTCTTCCTTTTTGAATCTAGGAAGAGTGGCTAGGTGCATTTGAGAGCACACAAAGCAGCTAAAACATGACTTTCCTCCTTTGGTGTACTGGGGTACTGTGGGAGAAATTTTTTAATGTGACAGAGTGGGCGACACAGAAAACATCCAAAGCCCACCAATAACTTTTTTGCCCTATTTGGTAATTCTTTGAAATAGCTGCCCTGATTTTTCCCAACAGAAAGCATTTTCTTTGACATCTTCAACTGGGAGTCTACAAAGATTTCTTCAGCATGTTTATCAAGGGGAACATTTTCAAGTGTGATTCAGTGCACTGTTTGGAAAGTTAAAACTATAAAGACAACAATTTTTACTTTATCCCCATATAATACATTGCGGCTGACCACACAACTCTTCTGAGTGTATCACAAGTCATGTGATGACCTTTTAGCTGAGCTGTTCCCAGATCCTACAGAAAGATGGATTCCCATTGATGTCTGCAACTTGAACTGATCTTGTTTAACAATTTGATGACCCACGATAACATAAAGTTTCATCTCCTAGTATCAATAGCATCTTCCTGGAAGATGAATTTGTTCTGGCATGAAGTGGAAAGGATATTTTAGTCCTGTCTCACTTGAAACTGGATGTCTCTTTCTCAGAATCTTTCATTTCAACTTCTTCCATATTTTGCTGTTTCTGCTGATGTCTCATGAAATTATTTGATGCTTCCTGAGTCTGTTTGTAACAAAATGGGCATCAATTTAATGTCACTATTAGGCTTATAGCTTGAGAGTCTAGTAGGAAAAACTTAATTAGAAGAGAAGAAACCCAGGAGTGCCAAGCATGAAGCAGCTAGGGGGAAAAACCCTACTGGATGATGTCCAGGCCTTTTGTGCTCACTTCTTTGTGCTAAACTCAAGAATTACCTCTCAGAAGGTTGACGCCTGACATTCATCTTGCTTTCTTCATTCAGGCTATAGGTCATTGAACTTGGGTCATTCTTTGTTTTCTATGGAAACATCACAATAGTGTCAGTGTGTCTGGGCCACACAGGTGAACATTCTAGACATACCTCTTATCCCTGACAGGCAACACAGGTAATAATACAAAGGGGTTTTCAATATTGTATGCCTGTCATTTTAGGCTCTTTGGTATTACAACATTCCTATGAATGAAATCTAATTCATAATGAGTGGCACAAAAGAGGAAAATGAATTCCAGAAGCATATTGTCAAGACAAAAGAAAAATTCAGTCTTTCAGTGAATGTCTTATTCTAGCCTATGTTTAGACTTGCACCAAAGGTGTCAAAGTTCAGGAATTCTAATGAACCTCTTTTCAAAGAAGCCCTAAAAGTTCCTACCCATCACTTAAATAGACATAAAATATATCAAGATTATGCAGTAGAGATAGTGATCAAAAAATGATTGAACTCACTAGTTACATTCCACAAAATGATAGTGAATCTCTATAATTTTCCCAAGAAATTATTTTCTCTTTCTGTAATCTTATTAATTAATTATATGAACCCTTGTAAATCTATGCTTGAGAATGCTAGAAAAAAAAAACTCCATAATGAAAATAAATCCTTTGGCCTATGATGTTTATCACTTCTTTGTCTCTTCAATATGTCCTAGGACCATGTCATATATGTTGGTTCCTCCAGTCCTAACTTACATTGTAGGCACACTCACTGAATAATCACTGTTTTTAAATTTTTAATTCAATAAATGCCTATTAAACATCTATATTATTTAACTATACAACAAGGGCTGGTCATGTTTTCTAAATTAACAACCTTATGAGAAAGACAAGACTTACTCATGTCAAACCAGGAGCAAAGAAAGCTCACTTTTAATGGAAGAAAGAATCTGTGTACATAATAGTTTCATAGTGACATTTCATATATGTGTATCATTGCACAGGGCTTGTACTGACTGTCACCCCTTCATTGTCTTCTTTCTCCTGCACACTGCTCGTCCTGACTCCATTACCCCCCATTCATTGTCTCCTCTCATGCACACTGCTTTCTTCTCTATAGATCTTTGGTTTTGCTTTTATAATTCTGAATCTCCTTATGGGACCCAAACCTTCTTTAGCATTTGTCTTTATTTATCTCAAGACCTCCATTAGTCATCCTTCTTAACATCTCTTCCTCTGAGAGGCTGAGAGGCTGAGAGGCTGAGAGACTACAAGATCCAGTGGGGACAGAAGACAACAAGGAAGCAGTGGTTTTCAGAAACAACAGGACTAATGACTGATGAACTCACAGAATCTTGGCAGCATTCACAGGGCCTGCACAGGTCCCACCCTGAGAGGAGAATATGTATCTGAGATCCCACCCTAATCAAGAAGCTATTTCCAACTGACAGTCACCCAAAAAGGAAAAAGTATTTATTTTCAGTGGACTCTCACTGGATATACAAACCATACTTAAGGGCAGGCCCATTTCTAATAGATGGCCAACACAAAACTAATTCCATGTAGGTTTTTTTGTCTTGTCTTGTGCCCATTTTTTTGGTCTTAGTAGTCTTACGTTTGTATATTATGGTATCTGATCTTGTGTTTCTGTGGGTTTTTATTTTACTTTATTTTTTGTATATGTTTCCCATTTTGTAAAAGTTTGGGGTTTTAATAATTTTTGCTTTTGCTTTGTTTTCTAAAGAAAGCAAGGAAAAGAGCATGGTAGAAATATATCATTACATTTGATTGGCAGTCACAGACTCTCCAAGACAAAGAGAAAAATATAGCAAGTAGAAGATTAAATTCAGAGTTGGTATTAATTGATTAACAGACAAAGTTTCAGAGGGCATCTCTGAAAGCATTTGAAATCTTGGTTTTAAAGGAAACAAATTATATATCAATTAGATACTTTAATTCTATTTCCAGCTGGGAAGGCCCCAAGTAGAAGACTCTAATGCATCTGAGAGGTTGTTTAATAGCATGCTGCTCTATCAGTCGCCACTGTTCAGTACTCTTCATGACCGTAATGATCTTAGCACTTGTGCTAAAGGACAACCTCTAAAGGGGGCAATGTGTCTGTGTAGCTAATCACCATTAAATACAAAATAATTACACTTTCAAAAGAGATAGAGAAGGTGCTGTCAGCTCATCAGCTGCTTGTGCTGTTGAGCTCTCTGTTAAGTTAGTGTGTTTTCTGGTTGAGTGAGATATTCCATTTTCCCAGCAGATGTTAAAACCACACTCACTTTCTACTCAACTCAGTTTTCATCTTTCTGGAATCATGTATGATGGGATGAGGATATTCCACCCACACAGCTCAAGTAGGAAAATTGAGAAGGAAAAGGAAGCCACAAAAAGCCTAGCTCCTTCCCAAGACTGCAGAGTCCTCACCACAGAACCAGAGAGTCTGCCAACACTGAAGATGTCACATACGTCATAAAGAAAACAGTTACTATACAGTCAACTACTGGGACTTACCTCATGCAAGGCATTATTTCTTATGCTTGTATTCCTACTCTTTTAAATCTCTGATTCTAAAAATTATTCATGGAGAGCTCATGGAAATTAGTTACTAAGACACAGTAGCGCCCTTCTGCCCCTGCCTGGTCCTCTGGGCTGGAGCAGACACAGAGTC
>NW_021604566.1:14105871-14110183 GCF_004785775.1 Grammomys surdaster
TCCCTTCTGCCCCTGCCTGGTCCTCTGGGCTGGAGCAGACACAGAGTTGGTCTGCTCCTGTCCTGTGGAGAAACTGAATCCTGAGTCATCCAGGAGCCACTGCACTCAGAGCAGCTGACACAGAGTCGGTCTGCTCCTGTCCTGTTGAGAAACTGAATCCTGAGTCATCCAGGAGCCACTGCACTCAGAGCAGCTGGAGCCACTGCACTCAGAGCAGCTGAAACTGAATCCTGAGTCATCGAGGACCCACTGCACTCAGAGTAGAAGGATTTCCAGATCCAAGAGGTGGCCTGAGTCCCAGGAGTTACTCCACCCAGGAGATTAGGAGCATAAGACCACAGAGACCTCTGGACTCTGAGGAGCTCTGCAATAAGCAAGATAACTGGAAATACAGACTCCAGTTTTACACAGTGAGGGCAGGTACCACTAGAGTTAACTAGATGGCGAAAGGCAAGCGCAAGAACATAAGCAACGGAAACCAAAGTTTCTTGGCATCATCAGTGCCCAATTCTCCCAATATAGCAAGCCCTGAACACCCCATCACACCTGAAAAGCAGGATTCAGAATTAAAATCACTTCTCATGATGATGATAGAGGATTATAAAAAGGAATTAAGTAACTCCCTTAAAGAAATACAGGAGAGTACAAGTAAACAGATAGAAGCCCTTAAAGAGGAATCACAGAAATCCCTTAAAGAAATGGAAGAAAACACAAAGAAGGAATTAAACAAAAACATTCAGGATCTGAAACTAGAAATAGAAACAATAAAGAAAGTTCAAAGGGAGACAACCATGGAGATAGAAAACCTAAGAAAGAGATCAGGAGTCACAGACGCAAGCATCACCAACCGAATACAAGAGATAGAAGAGAGAATCTCAAATGCAGAAGATACGGTGGAAAATATTGACACAGTTGTCAAAGAAAATGCAAAATGCAAAAAACTCCTAACTCAAAACATCCAGGAAATCCAGGACACAATGAGAAGACCAAACCTAAGGATAATAGGTATAGATGAGAATGAAGATTCCCAACTTAAAGGGCCAGTAAATATCTTCAACAAAATCATTGAGGAAAACTTCCCTAACCTAAAGAACAAGATGCCCATAAACATACAAGAAGCCTACAGAACACCAAATAGACTAGACCAGAAAAGAAATACCTCCCGTCACATAATAATCAAAACATCAGATGCACAAAACAAAGAAAAAATACTAAAAGCAGTAAGGGAAAAAGGTCAAGTAACATATAAAGGCAGACCTATAAGAATTACACCAGACTTCTCACCAGAGACTATAAAAGCCAGAAGAGCCTGGACTGACATCATACAGACACTAAGAGAACACAATTGCCAGCCCAGATTACTATACCCAGCAAAACTCTCAATCACTATAGATGGTGAAACCAAGATATTCCATGACAAAACCAAATTTGCACAATATCTTCCCACAAACCCAGCACTTCAAAGGATAATTGATGGAAAATGCCAACACAAGGAGGGAAACTACAACCTAGGAAAAGCAAGTAAGTAATCTTCCAACAACCCCCAAAAAAGATACAAACATAACTTTACCTCTAATAAAAAAAATAACAGGAAGCAACAATCATTTTTCCTTAATATCTCTTAACATCAATGGTCTCAATTCCCCAATAAAAAGACGCAGACTATCAGACTGGATACACAAACAAGACCCAGAATTTTGCTGCATACAAGAAACGCACCTCAGTGACAAAGACAGACACTACCTCAGAATAAAAGGGTGGAAAACAATTTTTCAAGCCAATGGTGCCAAGAAACAAGCTGGAGTAGCCATTCTAATATCAAATAAAATCGACTTTCATCCAAAATTAATCAAAAAAGATAAGGAAGGACACTTCATACTCATCAAAGGAAAAATCTACCAAGGTGAACTCTCAATTCTGAACATCTATGCTCCAAATGCAAGGGCACCTACATACATAAAAGAAACTTTACTAAAGCTCAAAACACACATTACACCTCACACAATAATAGTGGGGGATTTCAACACCCCATTGTCAGCAATGGACAGATCATGGAAACAGAAACTAAACAGAGACACTTTGAAATTAACAGAAGTTATGAACCAAATGGACTTAACAGACATCTATAGAACATTTCATCCTAAAACAAAAGAATATACCTTTTTCTCAGCACCTCATGGTACCTTCTCCAAAATAGACCATATAATTGGTCACAAAACAAGCCTCTACAGATACAAAAAGATTGAAATAATCCCTTGCATCTTATCAGATCACCACGGACTAAGACTGGTCTTTAATAATGACAAAAACAATGGAAAACCCACGTACACATGGAAACTGAACAACTCTCTACTCAATGATGACTTGGTCAAGGAAGAAATAAAGAAAGAAATAAAAGACTTTTTAGAATTCAATGAAAATGAGGACATATCATACCAAAACTTGTGGGACTCCATGAAGGCAGTGCTAAGAGGAAAGCTCATAGCTCTAAGTGCCTACAAAAAGAAACTGGAAAGAGCACACACTAACAAGTTGACTGCACAACTAAAAGCTCTAGAACAAAAAGAAGCAAATACACCCAGGAGGAGTAGAAGGCAGGAAATAATCAAACTCAGGGCTGAAATCAACCAAATAGAAACAGAAAGAACAATACAAAATATCAATAAAACCAGGAGTTGGTTCTTTGAGAAAATCAACAAGATAGATAAACCCTTAGCCAGATTAACCAGAGGGCACAGAGACAGTATCCAAATTAATAAAATCAGAACTGAAAAGGGAGACATAACAACAGAAACTGAAGAAATTCAAAAAATCATCAGATCCTACTACAAAGGCCTATACTCAACAAAACTGGAAAACCTGGATGAAATGGACAATTTCCTAGACAGATACCAGGTACCGAAGTTAAACCAGGAGCAGATAAACCATCTAAATAGTCTCATAACCCCTCAGGAAATAGCAGCAGTCATCAAAAGCCTCCCCACTAAAAAAAGCCCAGGACCAGATGGTTTTAGTGCTGAATTCTATCAGACCTTCAAGGAAGACCTAATACCAATTCTCTTCAAACTATTCCACAAAATAGAGACAGAAGGAACACTACCCAATTCGTTCTATGAAGCTACAATTACACTCATACCCAAACCCCACAAGGACCCGACAAAGAAAGAGAACTTCAGACCAATCTCCCTTATGAACATCGATGCAAAAATACTCAATAAAATTCTAGCAAACCGAATCCAAGACCACATCAAAACAATCATCCATCATGATCAAGTAGGTTTTATCCCAGGAATGCAGGGATGGTTCAATATTCGGAAATCCATCAATGTAATCCACTATATAAACAAACTTAAAGAAAAAAAACCACATGATCATCTCACTAGATGCTGAGAAAGCATTTGACAAAATTCAACATCCCTTCATGATAAAAGTCTTGGAAAGATCAGGAATTCAAGGCCCCTACCTAAACATAGTAAAAGCAATTTACAGCAAACCAGTAGCCAACATCAAGCTAAATGGAGAGAAACTTGAAGCAATCCCACTAAGATCAGGGACTAGACAAGGTTGCCCACTCTCCCCCTACCTATTCAATATAGTACTGGAAGTCTTAGCCAGAGCAATTAGACAGCAAAAAGAAGTCAAAGGGATACAAATAGGAAAGGAAGAAGTCAAAATATCGCTATTTGCAGATGATATGATAGTATACTTAAGTGACCCCCAAACTTCCACCAGAGAACTCCTAAACCTGATAAACAACTTCAGCAAAGTGGCTGGTTATAAAATCAACTCAAACAAATCAGTAGCCTTCCTCTACATGAAAGATAAACAGACTGAAAAAGAAATTAGGGAAATGACACCCTTCACAATAGTTGCAAATAATATAAAATACCTTGGTGTGAATCTAACCAAGCAAGTGAAAGACCTGTATGACAAGAACTTCAAGTCTCTGAAGAAAGAAATTGAAGAAGATCTCAGAAGATGGGAAGATCTCCCATGCTCATGGATTGGCAGGATTAATATAATAAAAATGGCCATCTTGCCAAAAGCAATCTACAGATTCAATGCAATCCCCATTAAAATCCCAACTCAATTCTTCACAGAGTTAGAAAAGGAAATTCTCAAATTCATATGGAATAACAAAAAACCCAGGATAGCGAAAACTATTCTCAACAATAAAAGAACTTCTGGAGGAATTACCATCCCTGACCTCAAGCTGTACTACAGAGCAATAGTGATAAAAACTACCTGGTATTGGTACAGAGACAGGCAGGAAGATCAATGGAATAGAATTGAAGACCCAGAAATGAACCCA
>NW_021604566.1:14115183-14198970 GCF_004785775.1 Grammomys surdaster
ACAATCATTTTTCCTTAATATCTCTTAACATCAATGGTCTCAATTCCCCAATAAAAAGACGCAGACTATCAGACTGGATACACAAACAAGACCCAGAATTTTGCTGCATACAAGAAACGCACCTCAGTGACAAAGACAGACACTACCTCAGAATAAAAGGGTGGAAAACAATTTTTCAAGCCAATGGTGCCAAGAAACAAGCTGGAGTAGCCATTCTAATATCAAATAAAATCGACTTTCATCCAAAATTAATCAAAAAAGATAAGGAAGGACACTTCATACTCATCAAAGGAAAAATCTACCAAGGTGAACTCTCAATTCTGAACATCTATGCTCCAAATGCAAGGGCACCTACATACATAAAAGAAACTTTACTAAAGCTCAAAACACACATTACACCTCACACAATAATAGTGGGGGATTTCAACACCCCACTGTCAGCAATGGACAGATCATGGAAACAGAAACTAAACAGAGACACTTTGAAATTAACAGAAGTTATGAACCAAATGGACTTAACAGACATCTATAGAACATTTCATCCTAAAACAAAAGAATATACCTTTTTCTCAGCACCTCATGGTACCTTCTCCAAAATAGACCATATAATTGGTCACAAAACAAGCCTCTACAGATACAAAAAGATTGAAATAATCCCTTGCATCTTATCAGATCACCACGGACTAAGACTGGTCTTTAATAATGACAAAAACAATGGAAAACCCACGTACACATGGAAACTGAACAACTCTCTACTCAATGATGACTTGGTCAAGGAAGAAATAAAGAAAGAAATAAAAGACTTTTTAGAATTCAATGAAAATGAGGACACATCATACCAAAACTTGTGGGACTCCATGAAGGCAGTGCTAAGAGGAAAGCTCATAGCTCTAAGTGCCTACAAAAAGAAACTGGAAAGAGCACACACTAACAAGTTGACTGCACAACTAAAAGCTCTAGAACAAAAAGAAGCAAATACACCCAGGAGGAGTAGAAGGCAGGAAATAATCAAACTCAGGGCTGAAATCAACCAAATAGAAACAGAAAGAACAATACAAAATATCAATAAAACCAGGAGTTGGTTCTTTGAGAAAATCAACAAGATAGATAAACCCTTAGCCAGATTAACCAGAGGGCACAGAGACAGTATCCAAATTAATAAAATCAGAACTGAAAAGGGAGACATAACAACAGAAACTGAAGAAATTCAAAAAATCATCAGATCCTACTACAAAGGCCTATACTCAACAAAACTGGAAAACCTGGATGAAATGGACAATTTCCTAGACAGATACCAGGTACCGAAGTTAAACCAGGAGCAGATAAACCATCTAAATAGTCCCATAACCCCTCAGGAAATAGCAGCAGTCATCAAAAGCCTCCCCACTAAAAAAAGCCCAGGACCAGATGGTTTTAGTGCTGAATTCTATCAGACCTTCAAGGAAGACCTAATACCAATTCTCTTCAAACTATTCCACAAAATAGAGACAGAAGGAACACTACCCAATTCGTTCTATGAAGCTACAATTACACTCATACCCAAACCCCACAAGGACCCGACAAAGAAAGAGAACTTCAGACCAATCTCCCTTATGAACATCGATGCAAAAATACTCAATAAAATTCTAGCAAACCGAATCCAAGAACACATCAAAACAATCATCCATCATGATCAAGTAGGTTTTATCCCAGGAATGCAGGGATGGTTCAATATTCGGAAATCCATCAATGTAATCCACTATATAAACAAACTTAAAGAAAAAAAACCACATGATCATCTCACTAGATGCTGAGAAAGCATTTGACAAAATTCAACATCCCTTCATGATAAAAGTCTTGGAAAGATCAGGAATTCAAGGCCCCTACCTAAACATAGTAAAAGCAATTTACAGCAAACCAGTAGCCAACATCAAGCTAAATGGAGAGAAACTTGAAGCAATCCCACTAAGATCAGGGACTAGACAAGGTTGCCCACTCTCCCCCTACCTATTCAATATAGTACTGGAAGTCTTAGCCAGAGCAATTAGACAGCAAAAAGAAGTCAAAGGGATACAAATAGGAAAGGAAGAAGTCAAAATATCGCTATTTGCAGATGATATGATAGTATACTTAAGTGACCCCCAAACTTCCACCAGAGAACTCCTAAACCTGATAAACAACTTCAGCAAAGTGGCTGGTTATAAAATCAACTCAAACAAATCAGTAGCCTTCCTCTACATGAAAGATAAACAGACTGAAAAAGAAATTAGGGAAATGACACCCTTCACAATAGTTGCAAATAATATAAAATACCTTGGTGTGAATCTAACCAAGCAAGTGAAAGACCTGTATGACAAGAACTTCAAGTCTCTGAAGAAAGAAATTGAAGAAGATCTCAGAAGATGGAAAGATCTCCCATGCTCATGGATTGGCAGGATTAATATAATAAAAATGGCCATCTTGCCAAAAGCAATCTACAGATTCAATGCAATCCCCATTAAAATCCCAACTCAATTCTTCACAGAGTTAGAAAAGGAAATTCTCAAATTCATATGGAATAACAAAAAACCCAGGATAGCGAAAACTATTCTCAACAATAAAAGAACTTCTGGAGGAATTACCATCCCTGACCTCAAGCTGTACTACAGAGCAATAGTGATAAAAACTACCTGGTATTGGTACAGAGACAGGCAGGAAGATCAATGGAATAGAATTGAAGACCCAGAAATGAACACACACTCCTATGGTCACTTGATCTTTGACAAAGGAGCTAAAACTGTCCAGTGGAAAAAGGACAGCATTTTCAACAAATGGTGCTGGTTCAACTGGAAGACAACATGTAGAAGAATGAAAATTGATCCATTCTTATCCCCTTGTACAAAGCTCAAGTCTATGTGGATAAAGGACCTCCACATAAAACCAGATACACTGAAACTAATAGAAGAGAAGGTGGGGAAAAGCCTCGAATACTTGGGCACAGGGGAAAAGTTCCTGAACAGAACTCCAATGGCATATGCTCTAAGATCGAGAATTGACAAATGGGACTTCATAAAATTGCAAAGTTTCTGTAAGGCAAAGGACACTGTCAATAGGACAAAACGACAACCAACAAATTGGGAAAAGATCTTTACCAATCCTTCATCTGATAGAGGGCTAATATCCAATATATACAAAGAATTCAAGAAATTAGACTCCAGACAACCAAATCACCCTATTAAAAAATGGGGTATAGAGCTTAACAAAGAATTTTCAACGGAAGAAACTCGAATGGCCGAGAAGCATCTAAAGAAATGTTCAGCATCCTTAGTCGTCAGGGAAATGCAAATCAAAACAACCCTGAGATTCCATCTCACACCAGTCAGAATGGCTAAGATTAAAAACTCAGGTGATAGTAGATGCTGGCGAGGGTGTGGAGAAAGAGGAACACTCCTCCATTGTTGGTGGGACTGCAAGATGGTGCAACCACTTTGGAAATCAGTCTGGCGGTTCCTCAGAAAATTGGACATAGCATTACCCGAGGATCCAGCTATACCACTCCTAGGCATATACCCAGAAGATGCTCGAACATATAACAAGGACATATGCTCAACTATGTTCATAGCAGCCTTATTTATAATAGCCAGGAGCTGGAAAGAACCCAGATGTCCTTCAACTGAGGAATGGATTCAAAAAATGTGGTATATTTACACAATGGAGTATTACTCAGCTATTAAAAACAATGAATTCGAGAGGTTCCTAGGTAAATGGATGGAACTAGAAATTATCATCCTGAGTGAGGTAAGCCAATCACAAAAGAAGACACATGGTATTCACTCACTGATTATTGGATATTAGCCTAGAACCTTGAAATGCCCAAGATGCAACTCACAGGCCACATGAAGCCCATAAAGAAGGAAGACCAAGTGAGGGTGATTCGGTCCTTCTTAGAAGGAGCAACAAAATACTCAAGGGAGCAAATATGGAGACAAAGTGAGGGACAGAAACTGAAGGAGGGGCCGTCTCAAGACCACCCCACCTGAGTATCTATCCCATGTGCAATCACCAAAGGTAGATGCTGATGTGGAAGACAGGAAGTGCATGCTGATAAGAGCCTGATATGGATATCTCCTCAGAGGCCTTCAAGAGTCAGACATATTCAGAGGCAGATGCTCACAACTAGCCATTGAACTGATCATGGGGTTCTCAATAGAGGAGTTAGAGTGAAGACTGAAGGAGCTGAAAGGGTTTGTGGCACCATGAGGAGAGCAACAATACCAACCAACCACAGCTCCCAGGGTCTAAATCACCAGCCTGGGAGCACTTAGGGGGGGATCCAGGGCTTCAGCTGAATATGTAAAAGTGGAGGGCCCTGCTGGGCATAGGTGGAAGAAGAGAACCTTGACCTCATGAAGGCTGGATGCCCCAGGGGGTGGGAATTTTGAGGGTGGGGAGGTGGGGGTGGGGGGGTGTAGATAGAGGTTACATCCACAGAGAAGAAGGAGGAGGGGCGAGGGGATTGGGGGTTCCGAGGGGGTGGTGGGGGATGGGGTAAGGGGACAACATAGGAAATGTAAATAAATCATCCAATAAAAAAAAAATGACAAAAAAAAAAAAAAAGACACAGTAGCTATAATTTTGTCTGATATCTGACAGGTTGCAAGGACAGGAAGCTGGATGGCCATGAAGGAAAAAGAGGACTGTTCTGTTTCTATGACCATGCATCAGACCTCCCCTGCTGGGCAGTGTTCTGAGGCCAGAGTTATTCTTATGACTATATTCAATATCTGCCTGGCAATGACAAGGCATTTTTATTATGGAACTTGACAAGTGAGGATCAATCTTCATTCAACCATGATCAATTTTTCTCACTGTTTAGACTTTTCTTAGCATCCCCAGACATTGTAAAACTGACCTGTCTGTGAGGCTTTAGCAGGAGAGTCTGTGAGTTAGAGTAGGACCTTCCTATTTGCAACAAATAATTTTACAATGATATCAATTCAGCTTGTAGCTGCCTTCACTTTTCACCAATAATCTCAACTTGTTAATTACCAGAGTTGTGGACTTTTCATAATGAAACATGTTCCTTTCCTTCATATGAAAAGCCCAATGTTAACTTAAATCTAATTCATTCTCGCTCTCGCTCTCGCTCTTGCTCTCTCCTTTCCCCCTCCCTCCCTCCCTCCCTCTTTCCTTCCCTCTTCATATATTATAGACTCTGTTTCTCCTTATAGATTCTGTTTCTCCATATGCCATAATATTCCATAAATTTTTCTACCCAATATGCTCAGAAATAGTTTAATTTTGATGTTCATTTTAAATGCTTTAAAGTAAGCCTCACTAAAATGATATATAATAGCACAATATTTCTATTATAACTTTAAGTACAGCAGTACACTTCTGTTCAAACATTCTATGGAGAAATATGCTTTCCTCATGACTATCCTCTAACTAGAATGGGCAGTCTTCGTTGTGGAAACCAAAGTTGCATCATTTGCAAATTTAAGAATTGACTTCTTTAAAGTAGAGAAATGTTTTTAAGATACTTTGATTCTAAACTTTTACAGTTTTCTCTTTCATTCACAACTTGGTGATGATATGTGTGTGTGTGTGTGTGTGTGTGTGTGTGTGTGTGGAGAGAGAGAGAGAGAGAGAGAGAGAGAGTCAGTTAGTGTGTGAAGTTTCAATGTCAATATTTTAAAAAAATTACTTTTCATTATCTGTTAAAACTTAATATTTAATCTCAAAAATGTTGTTTATTTTTCATTACCCACTCAGTCCACTAGTTAAGCCAGCGTTTAATTAGACTATGTAAGTAATTATGTAGATTGGAAACCAAATACAAATAATTTTGACAAGCTTATAATTTACAGTTCTCATAGGAGTTTCTGGGCTGATAGCATGGCTCTGTGCATGTCCAGGGACTTGTGTTTGATCTCTTTCACAAGGACGGAAGGAAGAAAGGAAGGAAGAAAGGAAGAAAGGAAGGAAGGAAAGAAGGAAGGAAGGAAAAGATAGAAGGATAGAGAGATGGAAGGTAAGGAAGGGAAGGGAGGGACAAAAGAAGGAAGGAAGGTTGGTTTCAGAATGGCTTACTAAGCATGACTGTTCCATGTATTTTCTGATATCAGTCAAAATTATGAATTATGTTCATTATATGTTTTATCTACTAGTCTGAGTCTGGTGATGGGAAATGTCTGTTCTTATAGGCAACATAAAGTGGATTTATGACTTTACAAAAGATGACATAGGGCAAAGGAAGGCCACAGCAAGCTGCTCTTCAATATTTAAGGAAGCTTCCACAGTAGATTAAGTTTGGGTTGGACAGGTCCCACTTGTTGAGGAACCCTGGAAAATAGCTAGTCCTGAGTTTTACTTGTATAGAGCCACAGGAATCTCTAGTCAAAACACTGAGAGATGTAAGGTAATGCTGGGCCAGATGAAACTCTCTTCATCTTCCCATCTCAGCATGATGACCATGGCTTATTCTACTGTTTCTATTGGAAACCACACACAGAAGGGGTAGGGGACAGAGTTGGTCTAGCTAGTTCTGTAAGTTTTACAGAATACACAGGATTTACTACTGGAATCGACCAGGTGTCCTCACACAGGATATAAAAGGGCATTGTCTCGATCAGGTTTGAACCTGATTGAGACAGTTGCTACAAAGAAGCAGCATGAAATAATGGTCATTTGACGGGTTCTACATTATGCTGGAGTCCTCATTCAGAGACTTCATTTTGCCACTAATTGTCATGCAACTTTGATTTATTTACTGTATCCTATAGAGTTCAGTATTTGTAAGAATGAAATTTATTTTCAGTACAGCATTTAGGAACTGAGGAAAATTCTCAATATTGATCTTTCACCAAACTGAGGGCAACTAAAATTCAGGGAGTCTTGGTTCAGAAATAACTGACTTAGATATTCTCATACGTTCACATAGATCCTACAATACACACAGTCTCTGGCTCTAAGCTAAGAAGACATCAGAAAGCAGTTTACAAGAAATGAGGCACTTAGAACAACAAAATTCTCTTGGGTTTCTAAAACTGTTCTTTAGGTCTGCCTATGTTTCAAGTTTCACTCCGAAGTCAGTCAGCACCACAGTAATTCTTTTGGGTTCCTTGTGGGAAAGGTTAAAATTTACATGTCTCTGGATATATTAACTAAATATCATACTAACAATTTGTATTCCCAGCAGACAGTGCTATTGATTTCATAAGTGGGCTAGATTATGAATAGTAGAAGCTAGCATCCATAGTGGCCCCAGAAAACAAATGTTGTTTTCACTTGCATGCTTTCCTTTCATTGTCAAAGTAGAAGTTGTCACCCTGTTCAGAACCTGCCCTGCACTTCTTGGCTCATGTAAATAACACTCCTGGGGGCTTGGAGTCTCAAACTTTTAAGGCATATTTGACTTCATTTATTTTTCCTTTCATCAAACGTGATTTAAACATATGAACCACAAGATTATAAATGCAAACTTTCAGTGGGGGATGAAATTGAACATTTCAAAAAGGCAGGTAAAAATTCAGTTCTTTCTGGTGACTTCAGGTCAGGGCTTTGCAAGAACAAAAGTCTGAGGCTGAGCTGTGGTGATATACACTTGGGAGGCAGTGACAAAAAAAAAAAGTGCAGAACACAAATCTGGTTTGAATAGTTCTGGATTAAAGAGCAAAGTCTTATGGGATTGTTTGCTGATTCCCATGAGTTCTCCTGTGCAGTGTGTTGGCTTCATTTCCTGTTGCTGTGATAAAATACTATGAATCAAGTAACCTAAGGAAAAAGGGTTCATTTTAGCACATGCTTCATGGTACAGTCAGTGAACCATGATGGAAAGATCAAGGCAGCAGGAACCCATGGCATCTGTTCATATCATCTCCAGAATCAGGAAGCAAAGCAGGAGGAATAAGTACACAAAGCCGTTTGGTTTCCTTTCCACATTTATAGACTCTAGGATCCCAGCTAAGAGTAAAGTTGCCACTCATAGTTCATAGAGCAACACATCTCAGTTAATGTAATCATGATCGTCCCTTACAGGGATGGCCAGAGGTCCAGCTCCTGTGTAGTTCTGGATTCTGTCAAACTCACTATCAATATTGATTATTAAATGCAGTTAGCTAATCTGAGAAACATGAATTAATCGTTGGAGATCTGTGTTTACTAATCTTTACAATGGCATCAAAGTCCTTGTCTGTCAACATGTAACTGTATTGCAACATTTGACTCAAGTATCACTTGCTCTGTGCAGTTTATCTCTTGTCCTGGCTCATTCGTACCTACATCATGTAAAGTTCAGCATGATTCCTTTACCATCCCTCGTGTGGAAACAGAGATCATTGTTTCTGCTCAGCCTACACTTTTCTTCTTAATCAGCCCGAGGTCCTTGCCCATGGACTAGCATTGCCCTTATTTAACATGGTCTTCCCCATATCAGTGAACACAGTCTAGAATCTCTGCTAGAGAACATCCAAAGCTTTGTTTCCTACCTGAGTCTAGATCCTGTCAAGTTGACAATAAATATCAATCATTACAAGTTAAGCCAAATATTTCTCAACTTGTTACCCAAACATGCCACTTTGAAACCATAACTTTCTACACCTTGGCCTTACAGATTCATGGCCACTTTGTAATGCAAAAAATTCATTAAACTGAATTCAAAACTCCTAATAGTCTTGTGGGTTAGGAGTGGGACTTGGTGCCCACTTCCCCTTCTTTGTTCTGTAATATTGTCTGGCCTGAACTTGTGTAGGTCTTGTGCATTCTGTCACAGTCTCTTGAGTTCACACATGTCTCAGCCTTCTTGTTTCGGAAAAATAATAAATAAATAAATAAATAAATAAATAAATAAATAAATAAATAACACACTGTTTCCATAGAGATTTCCTTTGCCTCTGTCTCTGACAATCTGCCTCCTGGGCAGGTCTCCTGCTCATAAGGAGATGGCAAATACAAAATGGACTCTATGGAGGTATTGCGAGTGAGACTCTGTGTCTGCCTGTCTGTCTGTCTGTCTGTCTGTCTATTTATCTCTGTGTCTGTGTGTGTGTGTGTGTGTGTGTGTGTGTGTGTGTGTGTGTCCCCTTTATTCACTTTGTTTCCTTCTTGTTTGGCATTGGCTTTGGTGGCTTGTTTTTATGAAGTGAGAGAAAGAACCTGAAGTTGGGTGGTTAAGGAGGGGATGAGGACTTGGGAGGAGCTAGAAGAAGAGAAAGAATATAATCAAATATAGTGCATGAAAACAATAAAATATTTTTTAAGGATCTGATAGTCTTTAAAACTTCCAAACTGTTTAAAAGTATGTGTGCAAAGTCTCATTTGAAACTTGGGTAATCTCTTACCTTTGAGTCTTTATAACACCAAAAAGGACAGTTATAGGTTGTTGAAATGCTCAGTAGGTAGAGGCACTTGTTTCCAAGTCTGATGATCTGAGTTTAATATCTAGAGTTCATACTGTGGAATGAGAAGACTAAGTCCCACTAAGTTGTCCTCAGACCTCTCTCTATGCATGTGCCGTGCCAAATAGGACACACACACACACACACACACACACACACACACACACCTAAAAACAAAATACCAAATTAACTGTTTCCAACATACAATGGCACAGAGTAAGCATTAGCATCCTAAAAAGGAGGAATGGGGGCATACCAGTGAAAAATCTAAACAAAAAAAACACTGAAATACAGTATGGAAAACACCAAGTAATGCCACTATGTCAGGCATCTGCATCTCATGATGCAATAATTATCTACCTGGACTCCAACTGGCTGCAGTAGACCACTCTCTAGGTCTTTATCCTGTAGTAACATTGCCTTTCTCAGGCCATGTTTACTCCATGTCTATCGCTCTCCTTGGTGAATATCCTGTGGTCCTGGTACCTGCAACACCTTGGGTATTTATTATCACTCAGACTTTGCCTTAATGAACTTATGCATGGTCTCTCTTAAAGGCATGCCAATCCTGCCAGACATTGCGCACCCTCAACAGCCTACTCCAACTTAGACACAAGCTTTCATGACCCATTCATTTTTGCATCAATAATAGCTATAAAATCAGTGTCAACAGACAACCTTGCGACATTTGCTGGAAGCTCCAGAAATAGCCTGGTCTCATTGAACTTCTGTTACCATGGCATCTGCCTACCTGGGCATTTGCTCTTAGACACAGCCCCCTTGAGTGGTTCTTTCAGTTTAAATTGTCTTGTTTCAGACAGAGTTTATTCTCAGGAGGTAGAGACATGGTTGGTTGGGGTCTTGCCCCTCCATGTGTCTATCCTGTTGTTATAAGGACGGTGAGGTTTGTCTTTAACTCTTAAATTCATGTGGACTCTCATTGTCAGCAACTTTAAACTTGTTCACACACCTATGCTCATTGAAGTCCATAGGGTTTTAGATCTTCCACTGCCTCTCAATTGATAAGGGCAGCAAACTTTATCCTGAATGCTGAGCTATCTTGGAATTTCCCCCACCAAACAACTCAGTCTATTAATTTAGAAATTAGCCTCATTTGAGTTCTCAGGTGATGGATGGAAAGAAGCCAGAATCCTCACTAGAATGTATCAAAAATGACTGCTAGCCCAATACACAATAGATTCTAGTTTCTCCAGGAAACCTGGGTTTCCAGGAAAGCTGGGTCTCCATTGATCACATTTGTTATGTCATCCTGATCATCCCAATTGCCACCAGAATGACACATTTGGATCTGGTTATAGTATTTAAGGACTCTTTAAGTTAAAGTCCAAAATTCCTCAACTTTCCTCCCAGAAACCTATTGCAAAGACTTAAGAATAACATGATCGAGTTCATCACAGCAAAGACCTCTCTTTTTAGAACTGATTTCTGTATTATTTACATATTTTGTTCCTAAGACAACATATCTGAAAAAAGCTGCTTAAAGCATGAAACTTATTTTGGCTTACTGTTTGAGGGAACAGCCCACTAGAGCAGGGAAGGTGGCAGGAACCTGAGGTCTTGTTGAAGTCCGGAAACAGAAAGAGATGAATGCTAACACTGTACTTACTTTCTCCTTTTCAGCCAGTGTAGGATGGCATCCTGTGGGATGATGTTGACCAAATTTAGAATGAATTTTCCCATCCTAATTAATATAATCTCGAAAAACCTCTCACAGACATACCCAGAGTTTTTAATTCTATGTAATTCAACATCAGGTCAAGCTAGCAAACATTATTAGCTACTATAGTTGGTAAAGAAATAAATAGTGAACAAAATGTAATAAATATATAATAAATATAAATAATAAATAAATATAAATAAATGAAATAGTATAAAAGTTTAGCATATAATTTTAGCTGAAGTCAGTAAAGGAAGGCTTAGATAATTATGAATTTATATAAATATCCATATGTAACATGTAGTGTATGTTATATATAATTAAACATAAATTGTATTTATATAAATGACATGTTTACCTTCACAATGAGACACAAACCATTTTGCTATAAGAAGTTGTTATTTTAAGATCTACAAAGATGGCTCCAGCCAATAAGAACACTTCTTGCTCCTCCAGTGTACTCCAGTTTAGCTTCTCACACACATATCAAGTGGCTCACAATTGCCTCCAACTCTAGCCCCAGGAGGTCTAACGCCCTCTGCTGGCCTCCTCAGCAACTCACACACATTTTCTGTAAAGTCACCCAAGCACATATGCATACACATAAATTAATACAAAAATCTTTTTAGAAAATCATTTTGATTTTTAAAGCTATGAAGATAAATGACTCCTTTTAGTTTACTTTGGAATAAATTTAAAAAATAACATGGGGAATCCTGTACTTAATCAATCAATTGGTTCAGCTTCTACAACAACACTAAACTTATCTTGGCTCTTCCTTGCACATCAAATTAATTTAAAACTCTGTAGCATGATTTTCCAGAGGTTTCCAGTCTTGCTGTATCCTTTCTTACACATAATGTGGGTGTTAGTTATGCTGAAGTAAATTCCATTCTGAAGTGTACTATGTGGGTTCACCATACTGTCTCTCTGCTCTTAAGGTTTCTTCACTATTATATTCATAAGACAGTAGGTAAAAAAACTGTTCTACTATCTTATAAATGCCAGCTCTTACTACAGATGTGAGCGCTGGGTGTGTGGGGGGGTGTCTCACGGATTTGAGGAGCTAAACGCTGAATGGACGTAGGGTACAAGGTTCCTTACAAAAAGGAAATGGAAAAGTGGTGGAGCCTGTTACATAATTTTATTTTGTTCATTTTTTTCTTGTCTTGCAGGGATTTCTCCCTAATTCAAAGCCCCTGTTGGAGCTTCTCACTCTTGAGTGACTCACAAGTGCTTACTGCTGGCTCACTTGGTAAAATATTAATTCTACATTTCTTACCCAAAAAACTGTCACTTTCAGCATACTCTGGATGTTAATACTTAATGAATTTCAAAACCAATGACTTTTCTTTGTGCAGCTTATCTCCCATCCTTACACGGAACATTTGGACACAGATGCCATTCAATTGGTTGGAATGGCTCACTGTGTTAGCACATTTAAGCTATTGAAAATCCTCATCAGATGGAGATGGCAAAGATAGGGTTTTACTAGCCTCAGCACCGATTATCAGAAGCCCAAGACCTAAAACATGTAAGGGTGTTAGCCATTACTGAGAGCCAAATGGGCTTTAAGTAATGTTAGTGAATATATTTTGCCTCCAAAAGAATGACTGCTTAGGAACCGAGTACAAAGTCACACAATCTACTTGAATATATTTGGCTCTGACAATACAAGCGTATCTAATTAAGCCTGGGAAGACTTTGGAAAGCATCTAAAATATGAAGCATTAGGGGTAAGAGACAGGTAGATGACAGAAGAGGTGACCCTGGAAAGCTGGTTGTCACTAGGTATCTCCTTTCATACTGGAGATATTTAGAGAAAACAGAATGCTGAAGATAAGTCAATGCACGTGTGTGTGCACACACATGTGTGCTGTGTGCCTGTGGTGTGTGTGTGTGTAGATTGTTGGTGATTTAGTAAGAAGAGAACACAAAGAAAAATAAAATAAAAAATCAGGGACAATGGATAGGAGGGTAGTTTTCTAAGGGAAGTGAAATTCTCAAGGTTGAAATGATGGAAAATGATGGAAGGGGATATCTCAGTGGGCCCATGTTGAGGCATCTCTTCCCCTTGAAGGACCAGCCACACGATGATATAGCATAGAATAGAGTTTATTCAGGGCATGAAGAGGGGAGCCAGGAGGGTAGTAGAGGCAGAGGGAGAGGGAGAGAGAGAGAGAGAGAGAGAGAGAGAGAGAGAGAGAGAGAGAGAGGAGGAGGAGGAGGAGGAGGAGGAGGAGGCCGGCCATGACCATGTGGAGAAGGGGGAGGGGTGAGGGACAGAGGGATCAAGAGAGATCAAGAGAGCAAGAGAGAGAGGAGGGGGCAAGCAGCCCGTTTTATAGTGGGCAGGCCTACCTAGCTGTTGTCAGGTAACTGTGGGGAGGAGCATACCTGGCTGTTGCCAGGTAACTGTGGAGGTGGAGTTTAGACAGAATACTAACAAAGGTTGTTTAGGAAATCCCTGTCCCACTCATAGCCCAGACCTTTTAGGCTAGTGTTAAAATGATCTTGCCATGGCTGTGGTGATTATCATTTATCTTCTGATGTCCAGAGGCTCCTGAATCCAGCAGGGTTTTCGATTAAAGAAAATGCCACTAAAGTTGGGCAAGGTGGCACATAGCTACACTCTCAGTGCTCCTGAAGCATGGCACACATTCCAGGGACTTCAGCGATACTTTGTCATAGAAAGAAAGAAAGAAAGAAAGAAAGAAAGAAAGAAAGAAAGAAAGGAAGGAAGGAAGGAAGGAAGGAAGGAAGGAAGGAAGGAAGGAAGAAAAAGAGTAACAATAAAAATTCCATAAAGTGTTATGATGTTCTGAGTTGTTTCCTTTTAACAGCGAAAGCTAGGGTGAAAGTGTTGACTGTGCAAGTCAACAACCCAAGTTTGATCCCCAGATTCCATGGAGGGAAAGAACCGGCCCAAGCCCCAAAACATTGAAATGAGCCACTAATATAAGTCAGTTTGTTGAGTGCCTTCATGACATATTCAAAGCCCTGGGTTCCGTCCTCAGCACACATAAAACAAGGTGTCCTATAATCCCAACACTTAAGAGGTAGAGGTAGGAAGATTAGAAGTTCATGGTCATCCTGGGCTATACAAACCTATCTCAAAAAATTTTAGGAGCTAGAGGGATTGCTCAGTGGTTAAGAGGACTTGCTGCTGTTGCCAAAGACCCAGGTTCAGCTCTCGGCAGCCACATGGCTTACAATTCCATTTTCAGGATCTAGTCCACTCTTCTGGTTTCTGTAGCACCACACATGTACATGGTACACATACATAAAGGTACTTACACATGCATAAAATAAAACCAACTTTTAAAAAGTTATAAAAATTGAAGTGACATTCACATCACATAAAATGAGCCATTCAAAAGTTCAATTTAGTGTCATTTAGTTCATTCCAATATTGTAAAGCACTGACTCTAAAAGAAAAACATTGTTTTTCTCATGACAAAAAAAAATTCTACAGTCACAGTTGGCTCCTTCAGACTCTGCCATTCAGCAGTAATCTATTTCCTGTCTCTGTTACTGGTCATTTTAGGTATTTGATATGAACAAAATCATAAAGTCTTGGCATTTAATGCCTGGTTTATTTTATTTAGTAATGTGTTTATGAGACTCTTGAGTGCCATAGTACACTCCATGTACACACCCTTAATTTGTATAGCTAAAGAATATTTCATTGTAGATATTCATCTCAATTTACCATCCATCTATTGATGGATAAACATGGGAAACATCCCAAATGTGAATTTCATATTTTGCTGATTCTGAGTGATAATGCTGTGTCTGTTCTTTTGTAGAAATTTTCATTTGAATGCTTGTTGACTTTAAGTTCAGGAGAAGAATTGATGGGGTAAGTTGCAGTTTATTCTCTATTCACTTATTGAGGAGTCACGTGACACTCTTGTACCTTGGCTGCCATTTGATACAACTGTAGCTCTGTGGCTGTGTGTGGTAGGCTCCTGTCACCACATCTTCACAAATGCCGACTTTTCTTTCTCTTATTGTTTTGTTTATAAATATGCCAGAGTGTGAGTCTTATTGCCCTTTGAGTTTTCAACTATTGATTAATTGTGCTTAACATGTGCTTGTTTGCCATTTGCATTTCTTTTCTTTAGAGAAACATTTGCCTAGTAGGTTAGAGGACAGCTTTTGCCTTTGTTCTCTCCTTCACTGCAGTTTCTGGTGACTTGGATTCAGGTAAGCAGGTTGTGCAGCAAGTTTTACTCACTAGGATGTCTTGTCAGCCATCATGTTCTTGTTGATGCAAAATGTTGCTTACTTTATATATTGTACACACTGGAACTTTGCTAAATACGTGGTTTTAATTGTTTTCACCATGCTCTAGATTTTTTTTACTTTATAGATACAGAAAAGTTTTAAGATTTAAGTATAGGTTTTTTTAAAAGGCTAATTATATATTTTTAAAAATCATGTGAATGTACATGTGATCATGTATGGGTATGTGTTCATGAATATAGGTGACTGAAGAGGCCACAGATGTCAGATGTCCCTAATATCTGTTTGTTCTCTTTGATATGGTTCAAATCCCATTTCTTGCATGTGTATAGTAACTTGTATTTATATGAACACCAGCATTTACAGAAACGTTTGTCGAAGAAATTACCTTTTTTCCACAATAATGGGCATAGGCAGCTTTTCTAAATTAATTAGTCATGGATATATAAGTTTGCTTTTTGGACTCAACTCTACTTGATTTTTCTATGTTTCTATATTTATTCTAGTACCATGATTTGAAAGCTGTAGCTAAGGAGCATGCTTTGAAACTAAGTGACTTTCCTAATATTGTTTTCCTCTGTCTATGTATCATTTTTTGTGTGTCTATGTATATATGTATGTATGTATGCATGTATCTATCATCTATAAATCATCTATCATTATCATCCATCTATCTCTTGATCTATCTGTTTGTAGACACATCATCACTATCATCTATCTATCTATCTATCTATCTATCTATCTATCTATCTATCAATCATCTATCTATCTATCTATCATCTATCTATCTATCTATCTATCTATATCTATCTATCATCTATCTATCATCTATCTATCTATCTATCTATCTATCTATCTATCATCTATCTGTCTATCTATCATCTATCTATCTATCTATCATCTATCTCTCTCTCTCTATCTATCTATCATCTATCTATCTATCAGCTATCTATCTATCTATATCTATCTATCATCTATCTATCTATCTATCTATCTATCTATCTATCTATCAATCATCTATCTATCTGTCATCTATCCTTCATCTATTAATCATAGCTGTCTTAACTGCCTTGTATGTCTACAGTCTGTTTCATTTTAACTGGAATGCAAAGATAAGTTTTCTCATTTCTGTAGGAAAGTTCTTGAAATTTTGACATGAAATATATTGACTCTCTAGATCATTTTTAGAAGTATTCCTCTCTTAATATTAAATCTTACAGTTTATTGAACAGGTTATATCTTTCCACATACTTATATCTTCTTTAGTTTCCTTTACAACGTTTGGCAGTTTATAAGGATGTTACCTGTCACTTCCTTGGTTAAATTAATTCTAGATATATTATTCTTTTAGATAGTAGAATAAAAGGTATTGTTTTCTTGATTTTCTTATTTTTTATATGAATTTGATCTTTACTGTACTATGTTACACTCAACTCACAGTCAGTTTTTAAGAGCATTATAGAACTCTGCCAATTTTCATATTTCATTTGCAGATTTTAATGGTAGAATAGGAAATCAGTATCCAACTGGAAAGGTACAGTATTTTTTCACACAAACTATATTTTTGATTTAAAAAAAATTGTCCAACCTTTTCCCATTCTACAGGCAAATAGTTATTTTATTGATGGTTCCTCTAATGGTGGGAGAGATGCGTGCTCTAAGTATCCATCAATTAATACTTTTTTTTTTCAGCACAACAGGTAAAACTAGGTGTTTAATAAATCTATTATGGTTAATTCATAAACAAATATTGTTTTCAATCCTAATTATTATTTCTATCAATAGACTCATATTTGTGCATACTCTAACCTTGCCTTGTTTTGTTGCAGAAAGAAATTAGCAAGCTGATGCATTGAGATGCCTTATTTTTACTTCTCCTGAATTAAATTGGGGAGGGATATACATCTGTCATTGCAGATAGATTCAATGAAACTTTCTGGATTCCTCTTCAACTCCTCTTGTGCTGGGACTTCAATGAATATTGTGGGAAGTCCAGAGACAGTGAAAGTCACCAGAAAGATAGTAAACCTCCAACTAAACAACAAAATGAGATATTGATCATATCATCAGAAGTCATGTCTGATTACCAAGTTAAAGCCCTGTGCACCACAAAGAAGTTATTCTATCAAACACAGAGCCTGTGTCACCTGAGACTATTTCTGGCAATGCTTTGACCTATGCATCTGCAGTGAGTACCTCTAAACATAAACATTGGACCTCAGCCTCCTTTGCTTCAAGTTGTAGATTGGATGGGTCTAGCTCCTATCATCTTTTTTATTATTATTATGTTTATTGGATATTTTATTTACATTTCAGATGTTCTTCCCTTACCCTATTTTCCCCTCATCTACTCAGGAACCCCCTATCCCATCCCACCTCCTCCTGATTCTATGAGGATGTGACCCCACCTACCCTGCCACTCCCATCTCTCCACCCTCGAATTCCCCTACACTGGACGTCCAGCCTTCATGGGACCAAGGATCTCCTCTCCAACCTATACCTGACAGGACCATCCTCCCTCGCATACATTGCTGGAGCCATAGGTCCCTCCCTAAGTGCTCCCAGGCTGGTGATTTAGACCCTGGAGGCTCTGGATGATTGGTATTGTTGCTCTCCTCATGGGGTCACAAACCCTTTCAGCTCCTTCAGTCTTCACTCTGACTCCTCCATTTGGAACCCCATGATCAGTTCAATGGTTAGCTGTGAGCATCTGCCTCTGAATATGTCAGACTCTTGAAGACCTCTGAGGAGACAGCTATGCCAGGCTCCTGTCACCATGCACTTTCTGACATCCATATCAGCAACTACCTTTGGCACATAGAATGGATACCCAGGAAAGGTCTGAAGAGGGCCCCTCCTTCAGTTTCTGTCCTACAATTTGTCTCCATATTTACTCCCTTGAGTATTTTGTTACTCGTTCTAAGAAGGACCGAAGCACCCCCACTTGGTCTTCATTCTTCATGAGCTTTATGGGGTCTCTGAGTTGAATCTTCGGTATTTCAAGCTTCTGGGCTAAAATTCAATAATCAGTGAGTGAACACCATGTGTGTTCTTTTGTGATTGGGTTACCTCACTCCGGATATTTTCTAGTTCCATCCATTTACCTAAGAATTACTAGAATAAATTGTTTTTAATAGCTGAGTAATATTCCATTGTGTAAATGTACCACATTTTGTTTATCCATTATTCTGTTGAAGGACATCTGGGTTCTTTCCAGCTTCTGGCTATTATAAATAAAGATGCTATGAACATAGTGGAGCATATGTCCTTGTTATATGTTAGAGCATCTTCTGGGTATATGCCCAGGAGTGGTATAGCTGGGTCCTCAGGTAATGATATGTCCAATTTTCTGAGGAACCACCAGACTGTTTTCCAGAGTGGTTGCACCATCTTGAAATCCCACCAACAATGGAGGAGTGTTCCTCTTTCTCCACTTCCTCGCCAGCATCTACTATCACCTGAGTTTTTGATCTTAGCCATTCTGACTGAGGTGAGGTGGAATCTAAGGGTTGTTTTGATTTGCATTTCCCTGATGACTAAGGATGCTGAACATTTCTTTAGGTGGTTCTCGGCCATTCACATTTCCTCGGTTGAGAATTCTTTGTTCAGCTCTATAGCCCATTTTTTAATAGGGTCATTTAATTGTCTAGAGACTAATTTCTTGAGTTCTTTGTATATATTGGATATTAGTCCTCTATCAGATGTTGGATTGGTAAAGATCTTTCCCGATCTGTTGGTTGCCATTTTGTCCTATTGACAGTGTCCTTTGCCTTACAGAAACTTTGCAATTTTATGAAGTCCCATTTGTCAATTCTTGCTCTTAGAGCATAAGCGATTGGTGTTCTGTTCAGGAACTTTTCCCCTGTGCCTAGGTATTCAAGGGTTTTCCCCACCTTCTCTACTGTTAGTTTCAGTATATCTGGTTTTATCTGGAGGTACTATATCCATCTGGACTTGAGCTTTGTACAAGGAGATAAGAATGGATCGATTTTTATTCTTCTACATGTTGTCCTTCAGTTGAACCAGCACCATTTGTTGAAAATGCTGTCCTTTTTCCACTGGATGGTTTTAGCTCCTTTGTCAAAGATCAAATGACCATAGGTATGTGGGTTCATTTCTGGGTCTTCAATTCTATTCCACTGATCTTCCTGCCTGTCTCTGTACCAATACCATGCAGTTTTTATCACTATTGCTCTATAGTACAGCTTGAGGTCAGGGATGGTGACTCCTCCAGAAGTTCTTTTATTGTTGAGAATAGTTTTCGCTATCCTAGGATTTTTGCTATACTAAATTTGAGAATTTCTCTTTCTAACTCTGAAGAATTGAGTTGGGGTTTTAATGGGAATTGCATTGAATCTGTAGATTGCTTTTGGCAAGATGGTCGTTTTTACTCTATTAATCCTGCCAATCCATGAGCATGGGAGATCTTTCCATTTTCTGAGATCTTCAATTTCTTTCTTCCGAGACTTGAAGTTCTTGTTATAGAGATCTTTCACTTGCTTGATTAGATTCACACCAAGGTATTTTATATTATTTGTGAAGGGTGTCATTTCCCTAATTTCTTTTTCAGCCTGTTTATTTTTCATGTAGAGGAAGGCTACTGATTTGTTTGAGTTGATTTTATAACCAGCCACTTTGCTGAAGTTGTTTATCAGGTTTAGGGGTTCTCTGCTGGATGTTCTGTGTCATTTAAGTATACTAACATATCTGCAAATAGTGATATTTTCACTTCTTCCTTTTCTATATGTATTCTTTTGACTTCTTCTTCTTCTTCTTTTTTTTTTTTTTTTTTTTTTTTGGTATAATTGCTATGACAAGGACTTCCAGTACTATATTGAATAGGTAGGGAGAAAGTGGGGAGCCTTGTCTAGTTCCTGATTTTAGTGGGATTCCTTCAAGTTTCTCTCCATTTAGCTTGAAGTTGGCTACTAGTTTGCTGTATATTGCTTTTACTATGTTTAGGTATGGGCCTTGAATTCCTGATTTATCCAAGACTTTTATCAAGAAGGGATGTGAATTTTGTCAAATGCTTTCTCAGCATCTAGTGAGATGCTCATGTGGTTTTTTTCTTTGAGTTTGTTTATATAGTGGATTACATTGATGGATTTCCGAATACTGAGCCATCCCTGCATTCCTAGGATAAAGCCCACTTGATCATGATGGATGATTGTTTTGATGTGTTCTTAGATTCGGTTTCTAGAATTTTATTGAGTATTTTTGCATCTATATTCATAAGTGAGATTGGTCTGAAACTCTCTTTCTTTGTTGGGTCTTTGTGAGGTTTAGGTATGAGTATGATTGTAGCTTCATATAACGAATTGGGTAGTGTTCCTTCTGTTTCTATTTTGTGGAATAGTTTGAAAAGAATTGGTATTAGGTCTTCCTTGAATGTCTGATAGAATTCTACACTAAAACCATCTGGTTCTGGGCTTTTTTTGGTGAGGAGACTTTTAATGACTGCTGCTATGACGTTAGGGGTTATGGGACAGTTTAGATGGTTTATCTGCTCCTGGTTTAACTTTGGTACCTGGTATCTGTCTAGAAAATTGTCCATTTCATCCAAATTTTCCAGTTTTTTTGAGTATAAGCCTTTGTAGTAGGTCTGATGATTCTTTGAATTTCTTCAGTTTCTGTTGTTATGTCTCCCTTTTCAGTTCTGATTTTATTAATTTGGATACTGTTTTTGTGCCCTCTGGTTAATCTACCTAAGGGCTTATCTATCTTGTTGATTTTCTCAAAGAACCAGCTCCTGGTTTTGTTGATATTTTGTACAGTTCTTTCTTTTTCTACTTGGTTGATTTCAGCCCTGAGTTTGATTATTTCCTGCAATCTATTCCTCTTGGGTATATTTGCTTCTTTTTGTTCTAGAGCTTTCAGATGTGCTGTCAAGTTGTTAGTGTATGCTCTCTCCAATTTCTTTTTGTAGCCACTTGGAGCTATGAGTTTTCCTCTTAGCACTGCTTTCATGTAGTCCCAAAAGTTTTGGTATGATGTTTCCTCATTTTCATTAAATTCTAAAAGTCTTTAATTTCTTTCTTTATTTCTTTCTTGACCAAGTCATCATTGAGTAGGGCATTGTTCAGTTTTGACACGCATGTAGGTTTTCCATTGGTTTTCTCATTATTAAAGATCAGCCTTAGTCCGTAGTGATCTGATAGGATGCAAGGGATTATTTCTATCTTTTTGTATCTGTTGAGGCCTGTTTTGTGACCAATTATATGGTCTATTTTGGAGAAGGTACCATGAGGTTCTGAGAAAAAGATATATTCTTTTGTCTTAAGATGAAATGTTCTATAGATATCTGTTAAATCCATTTTGTTCATAACTTCTATTAATTTCAATGTGGCTCTGTTTAGTTTCTGTTTCCATGATCTGTCCATTGCTGAGAGTAGGGTGTTGAAATCCCCCACTATTATTGTGTGAGATGCAATGTGTGCTTTGAGCTTTAGTAAAGTTTCTTTTATGTATGTGGGTGCCCTTGCATTTGCAGTATAGATTAAGAATTGAGAGTTCATCTTGGGAGATTTTTCCTTTGATGTGTATGAAGTGTCCTTCCTCATCTTTTTTCATTACTTTTGGTTGAAAGTAGATTTTATTTGATATTAGAATGGCTATTCCAGCTTGTTTCTTGGGACCATTGGCTTGGAAAATTGTTTTCCATCCTTTTGTTTTGAGGTACTGTCTGTCTTTGTCACTGAGGTGCGTTTCCTGTATGCAGCAAAATTCTGGGTCCTGTTTACGTATCTAGTCTGATAGTCTACATCTTTTTATTGGGGAATTGAGTCCATTGATGTTAAGAGGCAATATAATAAGGAAAAATGATTGTTGTTTCCTATTACTTTTGTTATTAGAGGTAGAATTATGTTTGTATAGTTATCTTCTTTTGGGGTTGTTGGACGATTACTTCATTGCTTTTTCTAGATTGTAGTTTCCTTCCTTGTATTGGCATTTTTCCTCTATTATATTTTGAAGTGCTGTGCTTGTGGGGAGATATTGTGTAAATTTGGTTTTGTCATGGAATATCTTGGTTTCTCCATCTATAGTGATTGAGAGTTTTGTTGGGTATAGTAGTCTGGGCTGGCATTTGTGTTCTCATAGCATCTGTATGATGTCAGTCCAGGATCTTCTGGCTTTTATAGTCTCTGGTGAGATGTCTGGTGTAATTCTTATAGGTCTGCCATTATATGTTACTTGACCTTTTTCCCTTACTGCTTTTAGTATTTTTTCTTTGTTTTGTGAATTTGATGTTTTGATTATTATGTGATGGGAGGTATTTCTGTCCTGATCTAGTCTATTTGGTGTTCTATAGGCTTCTTTTACCTGTGTTCCCCTGAACTTCTTTAAGGGAGTTAGTTATATCCTTCTTAAAATCCTCTATCATCATCATAAGAAGTGATTTTAAATCTGAATCCTGTTTTCCTGGTGTGATGGGGTGTCCAGGGCTTGCTATGGTAGGAGAACTAGATTCAGATTATCCCAAGTAACTTTGGTTTCTATTGCTTATGTTCTTGTGCTTGCCTTTCACCATCTGGTTAACTCTAGTGTTACCTGCACTCACTGTGTCTGACTGGAGTATGTCTTTCCAGTTATCTTGCTTGTATCAGAACTCCTCAGAGTCCAGATGTCTCTGTGTTCCTATGATCCTAAGCTCCTGGGTGGAAGAACTGCTGGGACTCAGGCTGCCTCTTGGATCCTGAAATCCTGCTGCTCTAAGTCCAACAGCTCCTCTAGGATTGCTCAGGATAAGGTGTCTCTACAGGAGCAGACTGGCTCGGTGCCTGCCCCACCCAAAAGGTGTTTTCTTTATTTTCTTTCCAGATTTTCTATAACTCTATATTGAACTAAAATTAAATTATATTGCTCTTGAACTTTGATCCTTTCAACTGTTTTATTGTCTGTAGCTGCTATCTGTCCCAATTTGCCTTTTATTGTTTTGATAAAAAACTATGAGCATATTTACATCTTTAGGAACACACACACACACACACATCTGTGTGTGTATCTAGCAACAAAATGAAGAGACCATGAATTTGAGAGTAAGGGTGTGTGTGTGGGGGGGTGGGTTTGAAGTATGAAAAAGGAAGGAAAATGATGTAATTATTATCATAAACTGCAGAGAGCCGCGGTGAGTGGTGACGGCACTCGCCATTACAAGATGACACTGGCATCCGGTGCTCCCGCAAGTACAAGTGAACTGCGAATGTGCAAGTGGCGAAAGCGCACCAAGTCATGGCCCATCTCGGGGCGTAATATGCGTTCCTGAGCAAGCAGCCAATCAGATATGAACACGACGCTTCAGGGGTATATAAGCAGTGCCTTTTCGGGGCCCAGGGTCTTCCTCCTTTCATCACAATAAATGTTTGCTGCAGAAGGATCCTGGTGTCCGCGTGCATTCTTGCTGGCGAGACGATTATAAGCGGGTCACAGCTGGTGCCGAAACCCGGGAGACTCACCATCACCGGCGCCGAGGAGACCCTCCACTCGTGGAGAGGATTCAGAACTGCAGGACAAAGGTAAGCTCTGAGAGGCATGTTTGGTCTTGATCTATCTCGTCTCCCTCCCCAGTTGGTAGGAACTCTAGAAGCTCTCGCTATTGTGCTAGCGGCACTCGTTCTCTTCCTTCTGGTTTTGCAGGATGAGAAATGCCGCTCGACTGTAGCGGCGGGCCAGGGAGTGCTAGAGGAGTTGCAAGACAGCATGTAAGAAACGGAGCGGGATAAATGGTTGGGAGCTCACAAAGAAAAACGAAAAGGCATGCCTAAGAAAAAAGACCCTTCCAAAGATGCACAGTCTGTGGAAGCGAAAGATAAGAGAAAGGACGCGCTGGTAGAGGGATGTAGGAAAGGAGAAAAGGCCCAGGAAAGAAACCTCTTTATCTGATAAAAGAATGGAGGCCTTGGGGCTTGGTGGCTCTGAGTCGGAGGAGCTAACTTCCTCTGACGGGGAGGACTTAGATGAAGAGACAGCCTGCTATGAGGAGGAAAGATACCATCCAGATGAGCGGCCGCTGCCGCGAAATCAAAAGCAAAGGAAAATGGGAGATAGGAGCCGCACAGCCTCTCAGCCTGTCGGGCCCTCCCAACCTATTGTTCCCGGCGCACTTCTGCCTTATGCGGACAAGTGCTGTTCAGACTCCTTCCTTTCAAAGGAAGACAAAAGAAGGATGTTACAAGCCTTTCCGGTATTTGAGGACGCGGGGGGAGGCCGTGTCCACGCACCTGTAGAGTATGCCCCTATCAAAGAACTTGCTGAATCGGTTAACAAATATGGAGTTGATGCTAATTTTACAGTCATGCAGCTTGAGAGACTCGCCACTATGGCGATGACCCCGAATGATTGGCAAAATACAGTAAAAGCTGCTCTCCCTAATATGGGACAGTATATGGAATGGAAAGCTTTATGGCATGATGCTTCTCAAGCATAGGCAAGGGCCAACGCTAATGCGGAAGGCAACCAGAGACAATGGACTTTTGAATTATTAACAGGGCAAGGACAGTATGTTGCCGACCAGACAAACTATGATTGGGGAGCATATGGCCAGATCTCCACTGCTGCTATTAAAGCATGGAAAGCCCTCTCTAAGAAGGGGGAGCCTGGGGGAAATTTAACGAAAATATTGCAAGCCCCCCAGGAGTCATTCTCAGATTTTGTGGCTAGAATGACAGAAGCAGCAGGCAGAATTTTTGGAGACCCAGAGCGAGTTAAACCACTGATAGAACAACTGGTGTATGAAAATGACTTGCCAGAATGCAAGACAGTTATTACCCCTAGAAGAAGCAAAGGGTTGACAGATTGGATAAAGGTCTGCCGAGGACTTGGAGGCCCACTGACCAATGCTGGCCTTGCAGCAGCTATTTTGCAAAGCCAGAACCGCTCAAGTCCTGGCAGCCGTAAAGTATGCTATAACTGTGGCAAACCGGGTCATTTGAAATGAGAATGTCGTACTCCCATGCAAAGGAGAAGCCCTGGGCTATTCACTAAATGCAGGAAGGGCTATCATTGGGCCAATGAATGTCGCTTGGTTAGGGACATTCAAGGAAAGATTATTCAGCATGATCCCTCCCCAGCAGGAAGAGATGAAGGCACTCCAAAAAACGAATATCAGGGCCCCAGATCCCAGGGCCCCAAAAATATGGGACACAAGCCTGCAACCGGGGGACACTTCTAGCTGCAGAGCTACAAGAGGCTCCACAGGGTTGGACCTCTGTTCCACCTCCCAATTCTTACTAATGCCACATGAGGGCTTGCAACCTGTCCCAGTTGATTTTAAAGGTCCCCTGCCTGAGGGAAGTGTCGGCCTTATTTTAGGTCGCTCCTCTCTTACCTTGAAGGGGCTTGTGGTTCATCCTGGTGTGATAGACCAAGACTATACCGGGGAACTTCAAGTTCTCTGTTCTTGTCCACAAGGCATATTTTCTATCTCCCCTGGAGATAGGATTGCTCAATTGGTTATTCTTCCAAGTTTGAATAATTGTTTCCCATCCACCGGGGTGCCTAGAGGCACCAACGGGCTTGGTTCTTCAGGAACTGACTTTGCTCATTTGGTAGTGGATCTCAAAACTAGACCCACTTTACAATTAACAATAGAAGGGAAGAGTTTTACAGGGATTTTAGACACAGGAGCTGATAAAAGTATTATTTCCTCCAACTGGTGGCCTAAGGCATGGCCTGTTACACAATCATCCCACTCCTTACAAGGGTTGGGATATGAGGCCAGCCCTGCAGTCAGTTCACGCTCCTTGACTTGGCAGACACCAGAGGGTCAGACAGGAAACTTTATACCTTATGTGCTTCTTCTCCCCGTTAACCTCTGGGGAAGAGACATTTTGCAAGACTTGGGACTGACATTAACTAATGAGTACTCTCAACAAGCTATTGATATTATGAAAAGGATGGGATATAAGGAAGGAAAAGGCCTTGGCAGATAAGAACAAGGAATGTTAAACCCAATTTCACAAGAAAGTAATACAGGAAGACAAGGTCTGGGTTTTCCCTAGTTGCCATTGAGGGCTCTATGCCCATACACTGGCTTACGGAGGAGGTCGTGTGGGTTCCTCAGTGGCCCCTATCCTCTGAGAAATTAGAAGCTGCTACAAGGCTGATTGAGGAACAAGCACAGCTTGGTCATTTAGAGCCTTCTACTTCTCCTTGGAATACCCTTATTTTTGTTATAAAAAAGAAATCAGGAAAATGGAGACTTCTCCATGATCTAAGGGCCATTAATGCGCAGATGCGGCTGTTTGGCTCGGTGCAGCAAGGCCTACCTCTACTCTCTGCTTTACCTAAGCAGTGGAGGATAATAATTATAGACATTAAGGATTGTTTTTTCTCCATTCCCCTACACCCGCAAGATAGGCAAAGATTTGCATTCACCTTACCTGCTGTTAATCACCTTGAGCCAGACAAGAGATATCATTGGAAAGTTTTGCCTCAAGGCATGGCCAAGAGTCCTACTATGTGTCAACTGTATGTACAAATGGCCCTTGAACCCGTTAGGAAGCAATTTCCTTCCCTGCTCTTGATTCATTTTATGGATGATATTCTTATGTGCCATAAAGAATTGACCATTTTGCAGAACTCATACCCTTTATTAATTGCTACATTAGGACAGCGGGGTCTGCATATTGCCACAGAGAAAGTTCAAATTTCAGAAATTGGTTCCTTTTTAGGGACAATTATTTACCCTGAGAAAATAGTTCCTCAAAAATTAGAAATTCACAGAGATCATTTACATACCTTAAATGACTTTCAAAAGTTATTAGGTGATATAAATTGGTTAAGACCATTTTTGAAAATTCTCTCTGCTGAATTGAAACCTTTGTTTGACATTTTGGAAGGAGGCTCTCATATTTCCTCGCCAAGAGCACTAACACCAGCTGCAAGCCGTGCCCTGCGAATGGTAGAGGATGCCTTGCAAGAGGCCCAGCTAAAACGCATTGATGAGACCAAAACATTTAATTTGTGTGTCTTTAAAACCAGACATTTACCAACTGCTGTGTTATGGCAGGATGGGCCATTATTATGGATCCATCCTAATGCATCTCCTGCAAAGATTATTGAATGGTATCCAGATGCAGTCGCTCAGCTTGCCCTTCGTGGGTTAAAAGCAGCTATTACCCATTTTGGAAGGGAACCTAAGGTTTTAATAGTGCCGTATACTACATATCAGGTTCAAATATTAACTGCTACCTCTGATGTTTGGGCCGTGTTGGTCATCTCCTTTAATGATCAAATAGATAATCACTATCCTAAACATCCCATTCTACAATTTGCCTTAACTCAAGCTATTGTATTTCCGCATATCATATCTCAGAAGCCGCTCCCAGATGGAGTGGTTGTTTACACAGATGGGTCAAAAACAGGTGTGGGTGCCTATGTAGTTAATAATAAAGTCACTGCCAAACAATACCATGAGACCTCACCTCAAGTTGTGGAATGCTTGGTAGTATTAGAGGTTCTTGAAACCTTTCCAGGCCCTTTAAATATTGTTTCAGATTCCTTTTATGTAGTAAATGCAGTTAAAGTCTTAGAAGTGGCTGGGCTAATTAGACCATCTAGTAGACTTCTGGAAGTTTTTCAAAAGATTCAATTTGCTTTAGTTAATAGGAGATTCCCTGTTTTTATTACACATATTAGGGCTCACTCAGGTCTACCAGGTCCAATGTCTCATGGGAATGACCTAGTGGATCGAGCCACAAAGTTGGTTGCTATCGCCCTATCCTCAAAATTGGATTTGGCCAAAGATTGTCATAAAAAATTTCATGTGACAGCAGAGACGTTACATCGTTGGTTTGATATAACTAGAAAAGAACCTAGAGATATAGTTACTCAATGTCAGAATTGCTGTCAATTTTTACCAGTGCCTCATGTAGGAATTAATCCACGAGGAATTCGGCCACTACAGATTTGGCAAATGGATGTTACTCACATCCCATCCTTTGGCAAATTGCAATATTTACATGTTTCCATTGATACTTGTTCCGGAATTATATTTGCTTCTCCATTGGCCGGAGAAAAGGCGGCCCATGTTATCCAACATTGCCTTGAGGCATGGAGTGCCTAGGGGACGCCTAAAATTCTCAAGACTGATAATGGAACAGCTTACACTTCTCAAAAGTTTGGACAATTTTGTCGCCAAATGGAGGTGACCCATCTGACAGGTCTCCCTTATAACCCTCAAGGACAAGGCATTATAAAATGGGCTCATCACACTCTTAAGTCTTATCTAATAAGACAAAAAGGGGGAGTCAAGGAGGTTCTACCCTCAGTGCCACAAGTCACCGTTTCTATAGCACTTTTTACCCTTAATTTTTAAAATCTGGACAGTCAAGGCCACACGGCAGCTGACCATCACTGTTTAGAGCTTGACAGGCCAAAAGAGATGGTCAAATGGAAGGATGTCTTGATCGGACAATGGAAAGGCCTGGATCCTATTTTAATAAGATCCAGGGGAGTGGTTTGTGTTTTTCCGCAGGAAGAAGACAACCCATTTTGGCTACCAGCGCGACTGATACGATGATTCGCGATATTAGAAGATGACACCCAGGCAGACCCTCCAAACTCTGATGACAGCCCTCGTGCTGATCCAAGGGATACAGGTTCCTAGCATATCGGGGGAACAATGATGGGCCATATTATCTGCCTTTCAAAAACCCATGCCGGTCAGACATAATGCAGCTAATCTGTCCAGGAAATTGTCTCAATGTCTTGCAGGAAATTGGTCAGAAAACTTCGATGAGACACTCAAAAAATTGAGAGCGGCTGTGGTGGACATCAACTCGACGTGCATGGATTTGTCCCTGACTGAAGGACTCTCCCCCTGGATCTCTTCAGCTTTCTCTTTCTTTAAAGAGTGGGTGGGAGTAGGCCTGTTTGGTACAGCCCTATGTTGCGGATAAGTGTTCATGCTATGGTTGGTCTGCATACTCAGAGCTCAACAGAAACATGACAAGGTCGTTATTACCCAAGCACTTACAGCCTTAGAACAAAGTTCATCTTCTGAAATTTGGTTATCCATGTTAAAGAAATAGCCAGTAGACAGATTCCTCAGCCGTTGCACCCCAAGGGATTTGCCCATTGCACTGTGTCGGTGAGGAGTCTTGGCCTGGCTGGCCCTTGTCTGTGTAGCTGTGGTACCTGAATATGAGGCAAACAGCCCTTGCACCCCTGGGAGATGGCTCCATTGCACAGGGACGGGTGTTTGCATCTCTCTCTGTTTCCCCTAGCCCTTGCACCCAGAGGACTTGTTTCCATTGCACCTGGTAGGGTAAGGGAGACTGTCTTAAACTATCAGTCCTTGATCGCTTATTCCCCCAAGATGGAATTTGCTTGATCAGGCTTGAGTTTGAGTCATGATTGATACCACACTAGACAGGCCAAGGACAGCTCCATCTTAATAAAACAAAAAGGGGGAGATGCAGAGAGCCGTGGTGAGCGGTGACGGCACTCGCCATTACAAGATGACACTGGCATCCGGTGCTCCCGCAAGTACAAGTGAACTGCGAATGTGCAAGTGGCGAAAGCGCACCAAGTCATGGCCCATCTCGGGGCGTAATATGCGTTCCTGAGCAAGCAGCCAATCAGATATGAACACGACGCTTCAGGGGTATATAAGCAGTGCCTTTTCAGGGCCCGGGGTCTTCCTCCTTTCATCACAATAAACGTTTGCTGCAGAACGATCCTGGTGTCCGCGTGCGTTCTTGCTGGTGAGACGATTATATGCGGGTCACAATAAACTCAAAAAAAAAAAAAAGAAAGAATTTAAAACTACCATTAACCCAAAGCATCTTGGGTTATGGTATCATAAAGGGAAGTCAGAGCAGGAATATTGAGGCAGGAAATGAATCAGAAGTCATGAAAGAATATTGCTTGTTCTTGCTTTCAGAGCTTGCTTAGGTATTTCTTAACTGTGAAACATTTGCCCAGGAGTGCCTCCATTTACAGTTGGCCTCACCCTCCTACATAAATCATTAGTTAAGAAAATGTCCCTACAGACTTGCTTATAGGTGAGCAAATGGAGGAATTTTCTCCATTGAGGTAGCTCTTCCAAGATGACTCTAGCTTGTGGTTAGTTGACAAAAGTCCAATAAGATCCAACAAGCATACTGTTTGTTCCATGGGATTTGCTGTATATAAAGTTATGATATCTTAAAAAAGTATGTTTGTATTCATATTGGTTCATTTTCTCTGCCTTTTTTGACTATATGTTTAAAATAGAACCTTTAGTACAAATTTAAATAGGGCTAAAAGAAGACATGCATGTTTCTTTCTTTATCTTAGAGGGAAAACTCAACGCAATACATTATTCTGTATTTTCTTAGTGTACTACAACTATCATAGTAGAATACCACAGACTGAATAGCTTCAAAGACAGAAATGTGTGTGTGTGTGTGTGTGTGTGTGTGTGTGACTGTATATGTGTTTAGTTGGATAAATATAGGGTGTTTGTTCTGGTATGTATTTGGGAACCAGAAATATTGGGTGTTGATCCTTGCATTAAAGCTTATTTGTGATAGAATCTATCTTCTTGTTGTGTGGTGCTGCATATGTGAGATTAATTGACCCACAAACACCAAGAATTCTTCTTTCTGTAGTTTCAATATTCCCATATGAGTCCTGGGAATGCAGATACACATGCTGCTGAGTCCAGCATTTATATAGGTCCTGGGAATTCACACCCAGGTCCTTACCACTTTTATAGTCAGTGCTTTTAGCCACTGAGATCTTTCTCAGCCTCAGTAACACTTATTTTATCATAGCTATTAAGCCTAGAAATCGAATATCTACACATGACCGGGTTTAATTCCTCCTGAGACTTTTAGCATTGCCTTACAAGTGGCCATATTTTTCCCTTCTTTTTTTGAATGTCCTTGGTGTTTCTTTCTCTTGTCAAGAGAAGGGTTGGAAAGATGGCTCAATAAATAAAGTTGCTGAGTCCAATCCTCAGTAGCTACATCGTGGAGGGAGAAGATTGATGACTGCAAGTTGTCCTCTGACCTCCACATGCTTTCCATAACACACACACACACACACACACACACACACACACGTATAACCATACAATGTTTTTTTTTTTCAAAAAGAAAGAGAACAGTTCTATTAGAAAAAGATCCCTTGATGACTTAATTTTCACTCATCTCATTTAAAACCATATCTCTGAATATAGCCTTGTGTCTAAGAACCTGGGTTTTCGGGCATTTAGTGCCACATAACTCAGTTATAACAAATATGATGTTAAATGTGGTAGTTCATGGAAGCCTGATAACACATTGACAAATTTTCCTTTTATTCCAGCTTTGCTGGATGTTTTTATCATGAAAAGTGGTGAATTTTGTTAAGTGTTGTCGGTAGTAATGGAGATAATTTGGTATCCCTACATAAATTCTGCCAATTTCGTATTGATTGATTTAAAATAGCTTGAATTATCTTCTTGGATAAGTATCACTTGGAAATAATATATAATATTTTCAGTTTACTGCTGAATTCTCTTTACTATAATTTTCTTTGTACTGTTACTGAAGCAGAGGGACTGGGCTGTAGGTTTCTTTAAACTTTGTGTTTCTATTACCATATATAAACCCCATAATAATAAACTTGCTTGTGGCATTTTATCTATGGACATTGTGTATTTCAATCATATTTACTTCCTATTACTCTCCCTTTTTAGTGGCCAATGCTCAATATATTATTCCCTTCCCATCCTACATAGCCCTACGTCTTCTCCTTTCAAGCTATTGTGGTGCATGCATGCTTGCATGTGTGTGTGTGTGTGTGTGTGTGTGTGTGTGTAAGGGGGTAGGTTTCATTAGGGTTGTTTATAAGAACAAGAGTTGGAGTTTATTTACATGAGCATATGCTCCTTATCAGTGAGCTACAGCACTAATGAAATGGTTCCCCTTCCATCATCAACTTTTGTACACAATTGTTCTGTAGCTTTGAAAGCAAGGTACTGCTTCATAGAACGTGTTAAAACATTAATTTTTGTTTGTTTATTTATTATAGAAGCTTGGTAAAAGTTAACTATGGTCCCTTAAATGTTTGGTAGAATCGAATAGTGAGATCAAAGACATGGATGGGGTGTTAGATCTTTGAATCACTTTTGATTTCTGATTGGACTTTTTATTTGTAATACTAAAAATTTCCATTTCTTCTTGTGTCAGTTTTGATAATTTGTAGTTACAGTAATGTTTTTGCTTCATCTGGGTTATTTAATTAACTGGCATACAAAGTTTCATAGATTTCTTTAGAATCCTTCTGATTTCTGGAAGCAGTGCTAGTTGATGAGTTATACTGAAATTCACTCTGAGAAAAGTCTACATATAAACACATACATTAAGTTTATATGCTGGAAGTGCTATATTAGAATAAGAAGGTGGTAATTGTGAGCTTATGGGTCTTTTGTTTAGCACTTGATTTAAAAAACAAACAAACAATCAAGTCAATTATTTCCATGAAGAGAAATATACTATTTTTCCACCTTGTCCTACATTCATGAAACTTGAAACCCAGATATCATAAAGTGTTGATATGAAGAAATGATAGAGTAAAAATATAATGATATTCAGTCTTTCTCTTTTGGAGATTTACTTCAGTATAGACACTATAGTAAATATTTTATTATATTTACTTTTCAACTACATTTGAAATACAAGTATAGAAAAGTGAAAGTAAAAGCAAACAAACAGGATTCACCCCACACACACATACCTCCCTAGCTACAGAGGACACTCCTTGAGAACCTATAGGCTACTCCTGCCATATTGTCACCTCTTTATCTATTCCTCTAAGTCCAAATCCAGAGCCTATCTCCACCTCTGCAGCAGAACACCTAGGCAGCCTCCCCCTCAACCATACCTTTAGTGCATCCTTCATATCTTCTCCTTCTAACCTCCCTCCCCAAGTCTTTGCAATTCCCTACCTCCAACAGACACTTCCTTTGACCACAAAAGCTCTTCTTGCCAGTGAATAAGGTAGCATGACTGTAGACCTGTACCTCTCCTGCTCTTCCAGGTCAAATCCCATGGTCTTATCCCCAGCTCTGCACCTGATGCTGCATCCCTTTCCCACTACTTTTAGTCACCATAGATAGAGAAAAGAAGATGTGTGATGAAACCAAATTTACCCAATATCTATATACAAATCCAGCCATAAGGAGGCACTAGACCTAAACTCTCAACCCAAATCGGTTCACTACATACAGGAAAACAAAGAATAAATAGTCTCAGACCAGCGAAGTCAAAAGAAGGGAAACATAAGCACCAGCATCACCAGCACCACTATCACCACTGGCAGCACCATCACTAATACTACCACTACCACTATTGTCACCACCACCACTACTATCAAAAAAGAAATAATAGGAAGAGACACTAATTTGTCATCATTGATATCTCTCAACATCAACGGTCTCAATTTCCAATAAAAAGATACAGACTAACAGAATGGATATGAAGCCAGTATCTATCTTTCTGCTACATCTAAGAAACACAATTAACATCAAGGATAGACATTACCTCAAGGTAAAAGGGTGGTAGAAAGATATTTCAAGCAAATGGACCTAAGAAGGAACCTATTAAAGCCTTAATATCTAAATAATAGAGTTTAATCAAAAGAGATAGGGAAGGATACTACATACACATCAAAAGAAAAAAATTCACCAGCAGGACATTATAATTCTTGATATTTATTTCACAAACACAAGGGTACCCAAGTTTATAAAAAGAAACACTACTACAGATTAAATCACATATTGACCTTCACATACTGATAGTGGAGAGTTTAATACCTGACTCTCTTCAATAGACATGTCACCCAGACAATAACAAAACAGAGAAATGACGGAGAGAACTGATATTGTAAACCAAATGGGTAGAACCAAAATTCACAGAATATTTCACCCAAACACAAAAGATAAACTTTCTCCTCAGGAGCTCATGAAGCCTTCTCCAAAACTGACCTCATACTTGGACATGGAGTAAGTGTCAAAAATCCAAAGAAAAATAAAATACCCTGCTTTCTATCAGAACACCATGAATGAAAGCAAGATACCAACAACAGAAACTGCAAAAAGCTTACAAACTCATGAAAACAGCATAAATCTCTACTGGATGAAATATGGGTCAATATAGAAATTGAGAAAGAAATCAAAGACTTTCTATAATTGAGTGAAAATGAATATATAATACACCCAAACTTATGGGACACAAGGAAGTCTATAGCCACAAAATGATATGAACTTGCTTGTTAGGTCAGATGTCATTATGTAAACAAAAGTGTATGTTGTCGAATGCATCATGACACACTACATCTTTCACAGTAAGATTTTTTTCTTTGATGAAGGGGAGATTGCAAGTACGGAGTGTGAAAATGAGGGAGGTGGAGAAGTGTGGGATTGAGATGTATGGTGTGAAATTCACAAACAACTGACAAAAAGGTTTTTTTTTTTTTTTTAAGCAATATAATGAATCTGTGAAAAAGAGAGTTGGTCTTTTGAGAAAATCATTAAGATTGGTTAACCCTTATTCCAATTAACTAGAAGGCAGGGATAATATATCCAAATTAACAAAACTATATGAAAGAGGAGATATAACAACAGATACTATGGAAATCCAAAGAAACATAAGGTCATATGTTTCTATGAATTGTACACCAAAAAATTAAAAAACTGTTAAAGAAATGGTTAATTTTCTGAATACAAGCCACTTACCAAAATTAAATCAAGATCAGAGGATTAGATGAACAATTTAAATAGACCTATAACACTAGTGAAATAGAAGTAGTTAAAATTTTCCTAACCAAATAAAAGCCAAGGACAAGATGATTTTAGGGTAGAATTCTCCCAGATTTCCAAAGAAGAGTTAATGCCAATACTTCCCAAATTATTCCATGAAATAGAAACAGAAAAATCATTGCTAAATTCATTTTATGAAGTGACACTTAATCTGATATCCAAAACACATTAAGATCCAACAAAGAAAGAGAATTATAGACCAATTTCCCTTATGAAGATAGATTTTAAAATATTCAATAAAATATTTGCAAAATGACTACAAGAACACATAAAAGAGATCAACCACCTTAATTAAGTAATGGCTACTCCAGAGATTCAGGGATAGTTCAATATACAAAAATTAATGAACAAAACCCACCATATAAAAATTGAAAAAAACCCCACATTATCAAGTTATTAGACGCAGAAAAGGCTTTTGGCAAAATCCAAGACTCCTTCATGATAAAGGTCCAGGAGAGATTAGAGATACAACAGACATACCTCAATATAATAAATGCAGAGAAACTAAAAAGAATGTCACTAAAATCTAGAACAAAATAATACTGTCCACTCTCTCTGTTTCTATTCAATATAGGACTTGAAGCCATAGCAAAGAGACAACTGAAGGAGATCGAGGGGATGCAAATAGGAAAGGAAGAAGTCGAAGTATCGTTATTTGCAGATGATATGATAGCATACATAAGTGGCCTGAAATATTTCCCTAGGAAACTCCTACATCTGATAAAAACATTCATCAAAGGAGCTGATACACAAAAGAAGAGCAGCCCTGTAGGAGAGGAGACGAAAAGAGTGTAAGAGCCAGAAGAGATGGAGGACACACACACACACACATTCACACACACACTCACACAACACTCACACATATACTCACACACACATGCACATGCACAAATCAAGACTCTCTAATCAACATGAGCAAAACTCATTTGAGCTCACAGAGACTGAGGCAGCATGCACAGGGTCTGCACGGGGCTGAACCAGGTCCTCCGTGTCTACACTATGTCCTCCAATTCATTGTTTTTACTGGATTCCTGAGTATGTGAATGAGTGGTTCTCTGGGCCTTTTGCCTTCTCTTGGGCTCTTTTCCTTCTGTTTGTCTTTCCCATCTCCAATATGATAGTTTTTCTTTTCTTTTATTATATTTTAAAGAAAGGAAGAATGAGTGAATGCTTGTAAGCTAACCAGTAAGGTGCTATAATTTATACCTACTGAGAGTGTAAACATCAGCTTCACCATTGTAGTGACACTGGGAACTTCTACTCCCTTCAGGTAGATTTCATGTTGACCTCAAGTAGCCCTCATGCGGTCGGTGACCAGCATGTAACGGTCTCCATGCAGCTTTCCACCCTCATTTTCTTTTCGGTGATGTTTAGATTTGGGGTATTTTGTTGTATTGGGATTTTTGATTATTTTTCAAAGAAAGAACATAAATTTTGGTAAGTAGAGAGGAGGGTAGGAGGAAGATGAACTTGCTTGAGAGGGAGAATATAATCAAATGTATTTAAACTTAAAAATTGTTTTAAATAATAAAAACAAAAAATGAAAAAGAAAGTTTAAAACAAAAACAACAATCACAAAACAGTCCTGTCCAAAGATCTTTCCAAGGTCACAGAATAGTCTTGATCCTACGTCTTTCTGTCACCAATGCCTGCCTTTCCCAACAATGAACTGCATAGTAGAAAAAAAAAAGATTCCTTGGTTCCTGGAGAACTGGGCATCCATTTTATGTAAAAAGATTCATGCTTTCCAGTGCTTACTTTGGAACTGAGAATAGTTTGAATTATAATAATTTTCTGCTTGCAAAAAGAGTAAAATCATACAGTTTTAAGTTTCTGACATGCTTAGGACATTTTGAGGAGAGGTGAAAGTTTTATAGCCTAATACTTTAGCTCTCACAAGGTAAGAAAGTTATGAAGTTCTCAAAATTTCAGCATAATACAAAGCACATGAGCTAAAAGTGAAAAAGCAAATGGAGCACAGTCCAGTTTTTAATAAGCCAATAAGGATTTTATTATTCCAAAGTGGATTTGCTTAGCCTAATAAATCCAATAATCTATATAAAGCACTCTTTTATTCCTCCTCCAGATAAGCATATCATTAAAATTTCTAAAGACAAATGTATTAAAAGAAGATAAATGTATTTTAAGGGAGGAATAAAGCTATGTATGCACTTATCAGTTGCTTTGCTGTAAACTGCACAAAATAATTTCTGATATTTTAAGAGTAAGACCAGCAGACTTCCAAGTCCTGAAACTAAAATGCCTGATAGATAGGGCATCTTGGTCGCACAGTGAGGGGCAAAGGAAAATGTAGGGTTTTAATTCAGCTTTACTAAAACTTGTGATGTTTAACGTCCAATTTCTAGCATCGACATCATGTTTGAATGTCAAATTTATGAAGCACATTTAAGATGATACTGAAATAAATAAAAAGTATTAAATCTGGCAGTAAACCAAGAGATTCCAGTACATGAAAACGTGTGCATGAAGTACCAAGAGCACAGCACCCCGATGATGAGCTTTCTCTCTCAGGGCGGATGGAAGACAATTACATTTTATAAGATATATAAAAACCCCTAGTATTTTATCACAGCTATATCTGGGCCTAATTAGGAGAGCAGACAAGCTGTGCTAGGCGGACATGAATGAAGTTTTGTTCACTGAATGTGAGAGGATAATATCACGACTTCTAAAGCATTGCTGTGAGAATCCCTTGTATGTAAGTCATGCCTCCTGCAGCACTTTTTCTTGGGAATCAGAGTAGAAGACGGTGGTAAATGTATTCTGGAAAAACTAGAATTTTTTCCAGACATTCCTTTTCATTTATCAGCATTATCTATTATAGTCATCCTACTGTACTATGTAAAATTAAACTTAGAATTTACAAGGACACACATATTCACATAACAAAGCAAAATTTAGTCTCAGTTAAATTAATGATTCTGAACAATAGGTGTTTGTTCTGATGGCTGCCATTGCCTCACAGTGTGATTTGAGGCAGAATTAGTCTCTTTCTGTTCTCTAGTCCATAATAGAGTTCTTTAGTTGGAATGAACTATTCTAAACTTTCTTAGCTCATCATGCAGCCAATTCTCCCAATTTACTTTATTCTCTCTTACTTTATTTTATGTGTGTTGGTGCTTTTACAACATGCAGGCAGTGCCTAAAGTGCCCAGAAGTGGCTATCAGATACTCTGTAACTGGAGTCTCAGACAGTTATGAGCCTCCATGTAAGTGATGGAAATCAATCCCAGGTCCTCTTGAAGAGCAACCAGAACTATGAACCAACCACTCACTGAGCTAAAGCTCTCCTATAATGCAAGTTTAATTTCACATGGAAAATATTTTGTTATAACAAAATATAAAAATGTATAGCAATGACTGTCACCATGTACAGCGAGCTAGAAGTCCATCTTGTTATGTGTGCAGCATTCACATAATATCAATAACCTTTGCAAAAACTCTTCTTGCATGGTTCTTTACAAACTCCAGTCAGGAGCTTGTAAACAATTCTAGGAAGCACCAAAAGAACTAAATAATGAACAAGGGAATATTTTATGCAACAGCTAGAGGCAGTGTTGGCTAATTTATTAAGTAAAATTTAATTTGATAATATTGTTTTGAATGTTGGCAAACATGCCTGTAAAAGGAACAGAAGCAAAGGGGATGGTTGCATGATCACTTGGGGGTTTCATTTATCCGTTACTCTTTTCCCTTTAAAATAAGAAAAAATTATGTGTACTCAAAAGATTATACGGTATTCCAGTATTATATGATATAGCCATTCTCCTCCCATTAATGTCAAAGACTGTACTTTGTTCAATAAATTAAAACTCTAAAGTGTCTACTAATTAGTTGCTTTGTTAATATGAGGTATAAAATTTGATTTGCCTGTTTTCTCTTTTAAGTGAAGTGACTCATTGTTTTGACATCTAACATATGACACATTGTTTCTTAGCTGCTTTGAGTGCCCTTTAAGAGACCTCTGCTTTTAAAAATCTTGTTTCATTTATAAACGAATAAACAAAGCTTGTTAGAATTTAGGGCAGGATGTCCAAAGGGCCATGGCTTCTGGGCTACACTTCATTATTAAATGTCATCCTTGAATCACTCTGAAGCAAATTGTGCTGAGAGATCCTGGAGCCTAAAGTGACAATTAACTTATCCGTGGCCAGATGATGAGCACGATCAGATTTGAAGTACAGAGTTTTTTACTCATTTTCACTGATTATATTTCTTAGACGTATTTGTTTAGATTGAGCCTTTCTTACATGACAAGTAAAGGATCTAAGAAATTCAGGGCTTCTTTGTGAGTGAATTTCCTCATGGGCTTCTGCCAGTCTTCTTGTAGGTCTGTGGAATTCTAAAAATAACATTAGACAGCTGCACTACCCTGTTCCGTATTACATGAGAGAACCCCTAATGATGCTAAGCTGTGATATTTAATTCATCAGTGATAACAGTTTGGATTTAGGAAACAGTTGCATAGTTTAACCAATATAATTTCAAGGAGTCACAGGAAAGCATAATTACCAAGCTCTGATCTTCCAAATATCTCTGTCCAGGTTGGACTGCCCATTTAGAGACAATTCCCTTCCTTACTCTGTGAAAGAAAAGTGGGTTAGGAAGGAAGAAGAAAGGGAGAAGGGGGCAGGGTGGAAAGGAAGACCACATGCCCTGGTGTGTAAGTTTTAATATTCAATATATTTTAAGTCTTATTGACATCTTCAGCTCTAATGACAGAGAAAGCTATTGCAATGGGATTTTAAAGAAAATAATACCAAATAACTAAATTAAAGAAATGAAGAATTTGGATAGTTGTGTTAGCTGGGCAAATATCTCTATCTTTCTGTTCTTCCTGTTTAATAGTGAGATAGTAGTAGAGATTCCATGTAAAAATCTTACAGTTGGTACTAATGCACAGCAAATGCTAAGGTGTAACTACTCTTTTATACCTATATCTGAAATCAGAGTTAAATGAATCTACTATTTGTATTTTTTAACTGTCAACTGTTACAGATTGTGAAAGACTTTGATGTTGGCTAGTATTACTAAGAACTTGAGACATATTCTCTGGAGTCTCATGACTTCAGGATACAAATAAGATCTACACAGTGATGGTTTACCCTTATAGTATCAACCTGAGAAGACAAGATGCTAGTTACAACAATGTTTGGCTTGTAAAAATTTACTATAAATACCGTAGATGTCACAGTAGAGTGGTGGAGTTTGCCTTGGGTAGGATGTGGGGGAGGTGGTCACTAATAACCAGTAGTTTGGTGGAGTTGTTAGAAAAGAATATGGAGGTGAGGAGAAGGGCTAGATGCTTAACAGAAGTTCTTCACAGTTTCTAGTTTCCTGATGAAAACGGAAGCAATGTACCCTTTACCTAGAGTGAACGTTAGAAAGCAAAAGACATATAAGTCCCTTTGTTTCTTGTCTACTGCTTAAGAGTTTTGTAGTTTTGTCTTTTTCTGAACTGGGTTATTTATTTGACACATTTATATCTTCTTTTTAAAGAAACTTATTTGGTAGTATGAGTATCCCATTTCTGATTAGAGTTTGTGAGTTCTCAGAGAACAGAGTTCTCAGCAGTTTGCTTGCGATGTCCTTGGCCGTATGGTATGAGCAAGGAAGGCTGATCCATCAAAGACTCGGGTTTTTAAAAACTGAAGTGTACAAATATGATAAGCACAAAAGACATAAAATTACTTGCTGTTAATGGTTTCTGAAGACTCAGAAGTCAATGTCATGGGCAGACAGAGTGGAGTAGGGTATTAGAGTTTGGAGAAAGTAGACAAGAGAAAGATGGGAAGAGGTTGCAGGAGCAGCAGAAATACATGATGAGGGACTGCTTCCTGGTAACCTTGGTTACAACAATCATTAAATATCTAATTACAGGAGTGTGAAAGGTTCATTTACATATAATACTCATGTTTGAGGCAAGGGAAGAGTTTCTCCTTATTTGATCACAGTAAACTCTACTCTGTATGTGTATCCATTAGCATATTGTCCTCTGGAAGACACAAAATTTACATCAAAATACAGTTATCCCAAGGAACTCTTATTTTTAAAGTGAATAAATGTTCCTCATCTTCTTAAAGAGCCCCTGTATATCATAGAAGTTTCAAAAAATTCAGTTCTGTGATCTTGCAGTTATGAAAGTATGAATTCTAGAAAGTAAAGTATCAAATGTATTAGTAATGGGTGTTGAGCCAATCAACCATGCCAGTGGTTAAATGATGTAAGTATCTCCATGACAGTATAAAGAGAATGACAGGTTCTTGGAGTGGGACCCCACAAATTCCAAACAGCGAGCAGCACATTTCACATTGAACTTCAAACCCAATTTAACAATAAAGATTTTAAAGGTGTTGCCTTTCATGTTCTTCCAAGTTATTAACCACATTAAATTATGTAGATATTTTCAAGATGATAAGGAAATATAAATAATTATTCTCTCAAGTGCACTGTATGTTAATGGCTAAAAAGTGTTATGCTAAAATATTTACAAATAAAATGATAGATGGTTATGTGCAGTAAAAATAAGAGGTGTTAACTTCAAAAGTATATATAATTATGATTCTGGTTTATTTTAGAGTATAGGTTTAACCACAAGGTATGCAAATTAAAATATTCTATTCAGTGTTTATGTAATTGCATAGTATTTCCTCTGAAATTATAGTGAAAATAGCTATAATTAAATAAATGATCTCTTCAATTATTGTAAAGTCCTGTAATCTTTTTGCACAGTATACAAAGACCTGTTGTAGCATCCTCATGAAAGCTAGGCACTCACGACAGTGACACCCTGTCATGGGCTATTAAATTATATGACCATACATTGATCTACAAGTCTCCAATAAATAGTGACATTGCTAATGCATGAGCCCACTATCCTAAAGACCAGAATTGTCTCTTGCATTCCATTTTGACTCTTGACGTGACACTGCTTCAGATATTTCCAAACATGAAAAGAATTCTGAGTTATTTTTATAATTGAATGATCTATCTTCCATTTGCCCATACATTCTCAATAACATCGAAGAAGCAAATACATCTGGATTCATTTTCACACTATTTCATGTAAGTATGTTCAAAAGGAAAGCGGTTAAATAAAATAATGAATCAACTTAAAGCCCAGACTTATTACAAACAGCTGGCTTGCAAACATGAGCCTGCAGAGAAGGATCATCTCTGTGTAGTTTGTCCCATTTACTTTCATTTTGTAGATGCATTCTTTTTACCTTTTGGAAAAGAATGATAGGCCATTATTATTATTATCATTATTAATTATTATTATATTCAGAACAAGTGAACTTTCACTCATACTTGTACACATTCAACATCAATTATTTTTTAAATTTCCAACATTTGTAATGTACCCACCCACTACGCTTTAGGGGGCCTGTTGTTATGGCTGTTCTCTTCCTCCTTGGATTATAAAGGTAAGGCACTACTTTGCTTTCTTTTGACTGTTATTTTAACTGCAACTCTCTATTATTCTAGCCATCTGTGACTACAGCTACAATGAAACTAGAGGCATAGCAGACTTCAGAATCTATTTTGCTCACTTACCTTATTTTATACCTGAAGGACATGTCATTTAACTTGTTTTGCACACTCGGTGAAGGGAACCAGCACATGATTTAAAAGCTGAAACTCTCATTCAAATGCTCCCATGTTTTATGTGCACTGGATTGGCACTTACTTTTCCTTCTGCAGGGCTTGCTGAAGGTAACTCATTTTGCTTCTCCACACAGGGTATTCTGCATTCAAAATCACTTTTTTTCCTTTAATTGGATCACATCCATGTCCCTGTATGCAACTCACATTTTACATGCATGCATTATGGGCAGGAACTATGTTTAAGTTTTTGTTTTCTTTCTTAAGCAAATGCTATCTGTGTGCAGACATTGTGCAAAGGATTCATACCCAGACACAAGTATAGATAGTTATCCTCTTTAAAGTAACTTTTTTCTTTTAAGTGTGAATGTGCATGAATATGTCTAGGCATACATATGGATAACTGAACACCTTGCGTTTTAGAGGTTGAGTGTTTCACTGAGACCTGGAAGTTTCCAAGTCAGCTAGGCTGGTTTGCCAGCACATTTCAGGAGGCATCCTGCCTTCACATCACCTACCCAGCCCCCCTGTACATTCCCCTCCCCAGGTGCTGAAATCACAAGCATAGGCCAGATTTTTATGAGGATGTTAGAGACTGAGTTTGGATCCCCTTGCTTGCATAATAAGCATTTTACTAACTGAATCATCTCTCTAGCCCATTCATTTCTCTTGTCTTCCTTCTACTTTAGAGTCTTGGACTTAGTGCCCTACAGAACAACAGGTAGCTATTGGACTTTTAAATGAGGCTGCTTGTGGGGGTACCAGTGTGCTGTCATTTACTCCTGAAGCTACATCTCAGCATTAATTACGGGACTGCAACTGCAGGTGAGACTTAAGTGTGGAAGAAATTATTCTGGGAAACACCATGTTCACCCATGTTGTGGGTTATGTAGGAAGAGCTACGTCAAGAGACAGAGGTAATAAGTGTATCACTACTTCTCATGTATATCCACCTTTCAAGTCTCAGAAAAGCAGGGAGATAGCATTGGAAACACTCCTTCCTCAGCTTGGTGAGCTAAGTGCTGATTTTCAGCAGGAACACACCCATTAACTTTTTACCTGCCTGAAGAAAGTCATTTGGTAGAGATCATGTGTCATGCCATTTGAAATGCTGAAAGAAAGTCATATTTTTTGATATACGGCTACAATAATGTCTTAGTTGGGGTTTCCATTGCTGTAAAGGGACACCATGATCCAGGCAACTCTTATAAAGGACAACATCCAATTTGGATTGGCTTACAGGTTCAGAAGTTCAGTCCATTATCATTATGGCGGGAAGCATGGCAGCGTCCTGGCAGGCATGGCGCTGGAGGAGCTGAGAGTACTGTGTCTTGATTTAACTGTAGCTAGGAGAAACTATCTTCCAGACAGCTAGGAAGAAAACCTCAAAGCTCAACCCCACAGTGATACACTGCCTCCAACAAAGCCACAGCCACCCCAACAAATCCAAACTCACTGCAACAAAGCCACACTTCTTGATGTTGCCATTCCCGGGCCATCCAAACCACCACAAATAAGAACCTCTTTTCATCAAGTCTTGTTTTATGTTTCCCAGTCTCATCATCTGTGGAAGTATTTATAGTCAGGTTTATGTTAAAGCAACCTTTATTGGCTCTTGTTCTGTATCATTTCCTGAAATGCTGAGGATCATAACATTATTAATTTCCACAAATACTATATAAGTGAGTTCTACTACTTGTGTTATTTTACACATGAGCTAAGAGAGGTTGAGAAAATTGTTCCTAACATTTATATAGTATTTATAGTATTTATATAGTATAATATCTACTATTATATAGTAAGGGCAGTACACAGATAGAGTTTCAGCCAAATCTGCATTACTCCAAGCCTCTAGTAAGTGTAGTAGCTACTTATTGTGTTGATGTGTTACACTAATTTTGTGGAGGAAGACTCTATTTTGGCTTAGAGTTTGAGGGTTCAGTTTATCATAATTGGGAAGTCACATTGGCACGAACATTAGGCAATTGCATTAATCACATTGGATTCACAATCAAGAAGCAGAAATCAGAGTTCTTAGATAGATTTTTCCCTTATATTTACCATAGATCTAAAGTCTAAGGAAGTGTAACGGCCCATTCTACTGCTCCGGTCTGAGGGTCAGGGCCTAACAAGAGAGAGAGTGGGGGCAGAGACGCGAAGAATGGAGACGAGACAGAGTCTGATCTGGAGATGAGGCAGAGTCTGCTGAGTCTGCTGAGTCTGCTCTGGAGATGGAGTCTGTTGAGTCTGCTCTGGAGACGGAGTCTGTTGAGTCTGTTGAGTCTGCTGAGTCTGCTGTGTCTACTCTGGAGACAGAGTCTGCTGAGTCTGCTGAGTCTGCTGTGCCTGCTCTGGAGATGGAGTCTGTCCTTTTATATCTCTTCTCAAGTCTCGACTTGAGTCTCGCCTTGAGTCTCTCAAGTGCTGGGATTAAAGGCCTGTGCCACCACTGCCTGGTCTTGATTTAAAGGATCAAGATAATTATCAGAGTGTGCTCAGCTGTTGTAGGCTGTTGAAAACAAGTCTCTTGTCAGGGTATATGGCTCAAGATGGCTGCAAAGATGAGAGCCGCTTTCTGCTCAGAGTTGGCTCCCAACAAGGAAGGCCACAATCCAGTTTGAGCAGGTCTTCCCATTTCAATCAACCCATTTCAATCAGTGTAATGAATATAATCCCTTACATTCTTTTGCAGATGTTAAATTAATTAAATTAATCCCTCAGGGGCTTATTAAATATTCTAGATACTGTCAACTTAATAATCAATGTTAAATATCACAAATCTATGTCTTTTTAATTTGATATCCAAAATATCATTTTTTCTAATTTAAAGTTTTTTATTATATTTAAAATAATTTAAATATTATATTAGTTAGAATTCTCTAGACTAGTAGAACTTATGGGATAACTCTCTCTCTCTCATATATATATATATATTATACACACACACACACACACACACACACACACAGGACTTACAGGCTGTACAACTAATTCAACAATGGCTGGCTTTAAACTGAAAGTCCAAGAATCTAGAAGTTGCGTGGTCTACAAGGCTAGATAACTCAACTGGTCTTCACCAGTTACTGGAATTCTAAAGAAGTAGGCTGTAATGCAGTGAGGGGATGAACTTGCTAGCAAGGTTACAGCAAAAGGCCAAGAGCAAAAGGAGTTCTTCTTCCAACTCTTTATATAGGCTTACAGCAGTGTGGCCCAGGTTAAAGACATGTGTATTCCTACCTCAAGACCTGAATTAGATATGAGTCTTCCTACTTCAAATTAAGCAAAAAATTCTCCACAAGTGTGCCCTCAATTTTTTTGATATTAGTTAATTCTAAATGTACTCAAGTTGGCAACTAAAAATAGCCATCACACATATAGGGACATTCTGCTTACACGTGGACATCTGTTTCAGCCCATGGGAACTGAAGTTCCAGTTGTTTATGAACTATCATGTGAGTCCTCTGTAAGAGTAACAAGTATTCTTTATCCTTAAGATATCTCTCCAGTCTTACATATCACTTTTAAATTATAGCCTTATACCCAATGCTCCCATAGGAATAGAACCATCTTATAATGTAAAATATATTCAATTTAGTTTCAAAAGTCCCCATAGTCCTTAACCAGTTTGTCATTATTTAAAAGAACAATTACAGACTCTCTTCTGAGATTCAGGGCATTGCTTAACTATGAGCCCCTCTTCAAAGAAAAAAAAAACTAAATGGTATAATTGCAGTTTTTAATGGCATAGAAAACATTCCTATTCAAAAAGAAATGAATGAAGACATAGGCGGCAAAGATGAGATGTAACCAAAGCAAACCCAAAATATGTCCCACAAAGCAAAAGTCCCACACTCTGTCTCAGGCATCTGAGACTTGTGATGAAGTCATCTCTCCACTCTTTCTATTCTGCTGCCTTCAGTTCACATAGATTCTCTCCTAGGGCAGTTCAGTGTTTGCAGCTCTCTTCAGTGGAAGTCACATGGTCCTTGCATAGCTAATATTCTGGAGTCTCCATGTGGTTTATCTTCACAGCTTCACATAGTGGTCTTCAAGGAAGTCTCCTTTTAGAACAGACTCTGTCACATGTCGTATGACCTGAGTGGCTCTCTAGATCTGTGACCCATTAATTCTGCATCTTTTATGCCTCCCAAGTTAATACAAGGTGGCCAGCACAGTCAAGTCCTGCTAATTTAGGATGTAGCTTAATTCTCTTGTATGACCCCTCTAATAGCTTGTTTGACTTCCAGGCTGACTTTGGCAAAATACTTCTTTAAGTAGTTGTTTTCCAGAAGGAAACACTGTAAGTTTAGGCTCTTCTTCATAGGCATGCAGAGAAGCTTGTTTCCTTGGTGGTTATAGATCGTGTCAAGTTGATTATTAATAGTAGCCATCACTATGTAAGAAACAATGAGATAGTATAACTGAGGTCACTGATGTGACTTCAATACAATCTTCATATTCATCAGTAAGCGTACTATCACTGAAAGAGAATACTTGGCACCATTTGTGTTATGTGTTTACTGTGATTCTCTAAGATTATGGCCAAGGAATGGCAAAGTGGCACCTACCAAAGGTATTGTTTGACTCTAGGTTTATTCTAGCTACTCACATTGTAGCTCTTTTGCAAAGTTCTTAACTCCAGGTCCCCTTTTCTCAACTTGAATGTAAGTTATATGGACCAATAGTAAATGATGAGTTCATACTTAATGTGAGATTAAGATTTAGAGATCCATTTCTATTCTAGACATTGTTCCACAGTGAAAATAGTATCAGACTTCTTCAATGAAAGTGCTAGTAAAAGGGTTTATAAGTGCTATAATAAAAAAAATCACAAAAACTGCACTAGAAATAACCAAAACTGTTTTTCAAAGGGTAAAATAATTTAATGTGTGTATATATTTGCATATAGTCTTTTTCCCTGAGTCTAATCTAAATGATCATGGTGGCAGCTATATGCCAATAAAGGTATGTTCTAATTAAAATGCAATTACAGGGATAGACTGCTAAAGGAAGCTGCTTTGTAGCAAAGCACTTACTTGTAATGATCAAAAGGATTTTGGGGGATTAGAAAAAGCAGAATAGGCTGTGTATTTTTAATTACTCTTACTCTAATCATTAGAAAGTTCTTAAAGATCTAGGGTCTTTGGTATTTCACTGTATATTTATATATTATTTTAATAGCATTGAAAATTGGAGACTTAATCCTTGTTATGATTTAAATATAAAATAATAGTAATTGGATTGAACAGTTTCTTCCAAGCTGCAGTGCTATTGAGGAAGGTTGTAAAACCTTTAGAGCACAGGGCTTAACTGGAGGATATGTGCCACTGGGGACATGCCTTATGAAGCTTATGTCAGGGCCCCAGTGTTTAACTCTCTTTGCTTTCTGTCTTCCATGAAACAAACAGCTTCCTTCTCCACATACTCTGAGTCTTCCTTGCATGGACTCAGGAACAATGGAGCTGTGGACAATGGACAGAATTCTCTGAAGCCATGGGTCAGGATAAAAATAAGTCACCGCTTCAGTTGTTTCTATAAGCTTGTTTCTATAAGCATCTAAATGGTAACTAATAAAATCCAGAAATTTAACTTGTATATACAAATATATGGGAAAAAGGATTGTTATAAATTATATATATATAATCTTTAGGCAATATTTATCCCAAAACTGTAATAATTAAAAGACACTTCCAGGAAACCAAGTAAAGGACAATTAATCAACATATGACCTACTAAAACAAACCCCGGTACTTTAACATAGGGTATTAAGAAAAGAGAGAGACTTTATTTAGATGTCATATATGTGTCCGAATGTGTCTTATAGGCTAACATTTGAATCTGGTCATAGTGAGTGATAACTTGATGATAAATACTAGACTAGTGTGCGCTGAGTGTCTATTATTAATGTTTCAGTCTAGAAGTATGTACTTTGACTATTTTAAAACTCTGAAATATTTACATATATATTCATAATGAGATATCTTAATGATCATGCTCAAGTTCAACCCTATGTTCACTTATACTTCAAAGAAACCTTTTTATGCACTTGATATTTGAGTATATCTATGTTTTATTCATCTCATACAACAGTTTTATGTTACACATATTTCTTGTGTGTCTACAAACTGTCACATGAGATCATGGCTGAAATTTGCCACTTGAGACATATTAGTCCTTAGCAAGCTTTGGGGTTCTTATCGCTTTAGTCATCAGACTTTCAGACGGGGATAGACAATCTGTATCCACCAGGTACAAAAGCATGTATTTTTTATTTACTAGCTGGAGAGGCACACAAACTTGTGTTTGCCACCTTTTCTTCCTATAGATAATGGACTAATTCTTACAAAATGAAAAAGGAGGTGGCACATGCCTAGAATCCAGCACTTAGGAGGCAGAGGAAGGTGGATCTCTGAGTTCAAGGCTAGTCTGAAGCTACACAGAGAAGTCCTGCTTCAAAACAAAACAACAAAAGTAAACCTGATTAAGGGAAAAGTATTTCAGCTGCTCTGGAATTGGGTCCATTGAGATCATTGTGGAAACCTAGAACTTTAACATGTTGTCAAAATGTCTTCATTCTTATATTATATATATATATCCACATAAGCTTATATAGGCAACCAGAAATGAAGAGATCCTTATTAGTCAAAGTAGCATGTTTTTATATAGGTAGTTCTGAGTGGTTGTTACAATTGCCTGCTTCTGGCCCCATACATCAAATCTTTATGAAACTAAAATACAAGACATGTAGTGGACTTAAAACGGCAGCCAGGTGTAGGGAAAGAGTGCTGAGTGGCATTTTGAGAGAAATTATTCTTATGACAATTTTAAGACAAACTCCATACTTCACCAGGGCAAGCCATTCAAACCTAATCAAGCAATGGAGAGTTCAATGTGTAAGAGGGCCCTCAGAAACTTACCCCATCAGTATTCTTCCACTCTCTGATCCTAGAACTCTCCTATGGCAACACATTTTGAAGTTAAGCAATTGTGTCCTGTATTTCTTATCCTAATCCTTTCATATTTTCCAGGGTTCAAATGCCTCTTCAATATAAACTAATGATTCTGTATGTCACCCAGGCCATTGTCTAGGTTATTTGAGATTGAACTGTATATGATGACCTGAGTTCTTACCATATTCCAGGTGATGGTCTGAGTGAACTCCAAACAAATCTGTAAGACAGTTAAACATAATGGCTTTTTATGAGTAAAAGCACAAACTCATAGGTAGTAGGTTACACAAAGCAAAAATGCTTACAAAAGAATATTCCACTTCCTCCCAAACCTAAACAGAGTTGCTAAAGCTCCCAGTCATTTCTTACTTAATTTTTTCACATCTTTTATCCATAAACATTTAGATGAGAGAGTATTTTATAGTGCTGAAAACATATAATGAGTATTTAAATCCTCCCCGGGGAGTGAGAAATTTTGTTTCTAGAAAAATAACTGTAAAGGCAGTTAGTGGCAGTTGGGGATCCTGGGACATATTGAAAAAAGCAGTGATCAGAGACAATATATCCACCACTTGGTTAAAGCTAGAGTGAAGTTCTCCCATGCTAGGAATGTGACAGAGTTTTCCATGTTGTCATGTACAAGGGAGCCTAGAAGGAACCTAGTGCCTTTTGATAACACTATTGAAAGAGACATTACAAGGGAACATACCTTTTATTCTCTGTCTCAGTGTGTTAGCAAGCAGTCACAGGGAGGTTGAAGCTGTATGAGATCATGGGGGTCCTTTCAGCAAAGCTTACCTCTAGTGCATAGCCCCCAATTTAGCTCAGCTTCTTGAAACACATGCCTTGTCTATCCAACTGGCGTATTTCTTGGTCCTATGCCCTTGATATCTGAGAGTAATTTTCCTGTTAAAATGAAATACTGAGCCTCATAATAGAGTCATATATCTCCCTCTCAAAATATTTGAGCAACAAATTGGGATTAAAATTGCACTGGCAAGTTTGGGTTATAATGATTTTTTACCTACTGAGAGCTATTCATGAGAATGTTGTCTTTATCATTTCAGTTGATGTTTATAAAAAGAGAATATGATTACTGGCCAAAATCTACATTATGTCATCTGCTCTATAATATAAACACATACCACAGATGTAAGCTACAGGCTGTGGTTAGCTAATTAAGTTTAATGCAAATACACATGCATGCACGACTCATTTTAAAGGAATTAATTGTAAGTGCTCTATTTTCATGACACAGTCCTTTGGAACACTTCACTGTGGCAGTCAGAGGAACCACTGAATGGTTTTATTTCTCCATAGAAACTATTTGGAATGCTATATGTGAAGCTAACTTTTGATAGAAATTCCACTATGTCACATACTGTGAGACAACCTGCTAAAAGTGCTAATCTATATTATAAATGTGTGGTCCAATTGGGGTTGTGGCCAACATGTTTTTATTTCAAATATGGCATTAAAACTACTTTAAACTCACTCATTATACTAATAAAAAGCAAATAGCAAAGCATAACACTTAACTCAGCAATAAATAATAATTTAGATGAAAATTTATAGCTAAAAGACTATTCCACTTTGGGACTAGTTTTTGTTTTTATTTTGTTTTGCTTTTCTTTTTTTTTAATTAAGCCTTTGGATGAAGAAAGCATTCATGCTGTTTATTCTGACTCTTGCTTACTGTCACATTTTCCTGTTTAGTCTTCTTTCCCACTTCTTATTCAGTAATATAACCTGCCTTCCACAGATACAGCATAAAGCCAGGTGCAAATGTACATTTGGTAACATCTCTTGTAGCTATAGGTGAGCATGTGATAATTCTGGCCAGTGGATGAAAGTGGAAGTTTCTGGGAAGAATTAAAGAAAAAAAAGGGCTTGATTCCATCAATGTATAACTTTTTCAAACCAAGAATGCTAGAAGCAGATAATTCATTCTCTAACTACGAGAGAATAGCCATGTAAAGAAACAGCGCAATGAGCACTGTGTAGGAAGGCAGGAAGGACCTACATCACTATCAAAATCACAAAGTCACCCTCATTAGTGATCCCCAGCACACTCTGGGGAACTTCATTCACAAAAAATAGAATTATTCATTGAATCTCTGTCAATTGGACATTTTATAAAAGGAAGCCTGGGGGCTGGAGAGATGACTCAGCAGTTAAACTGCTCTTCCAGAGGTCCCGAGTTCAATTCCCGGCAACCACATGGTGGCTCACAACCGTCTTTAATGGGATCTTATTCCGTCTTCTGGTGTGTCTAAAGACAGCGACAGTGTGCTCATAAAAATGAGATATTTAAATAAATCATTTTTTAAAAAGGAAGCCAGAATACACTTTTAAAGAACAGTATCAATTATAGCTGTTGACTGAAGTTTATTGTTTGTTAAATGTTAAAGTAAATCAAAAGCTGTCCTGTAAGAATTGTCCTGAAAAATTTCTGTTCAAGTGATTAAACCTAAAAAACCTCCTTTATCACACATATTCCTAATCCATAACAGAAAAATAGTATTAAGATTTCTCCTGAACTTCAGTTCTACTTTGGAACTAATGGAAAAAAATATGACTTATCAAATCTATTTATGATCTCATTTCAAAAGCCTAGAAGTTTAATGAAAAAAATCAATGCTATGTCCATGTATGTATTTAATTCAGACATGCTCTGTTCAGAGTCTCCTTTGAGAAATCATGGAATATAAAATATAAGAAAGGCCTTTTATCCTACATAGACATAATCATTGCATGTAATATATCTTACTTCAAGATTAAATATTTATGAAGAAGACTGCAAACTAAATGATATTTTAATATTTCCATCTAATTTAAAAACTTTTATTTATGTGTCTGTAATCCATACACTCCACATGGATTACGTATTATATTCTTTTGCCCTTTTTAGATGATTACCTATAACTTAGATAGGATTGTGCTTATTTTTTATTTCATAGATAAAAATTATGTTTTGTTTAAAATATAATGATGAACTTGAGCACTGAAACCAGGTAGGTATGACTGTGAGTGAGCAAGTGAGATTCCCTCAAAATACAGTGTAGTTCAAGAATTATACTTCTGTCAAATTATATATTAATAATAATCTTAACAACATGTTAGACTATTTTCTTTGTTTTCAAACTGGCACTCTGAAATATCTTTATGCCTTTTATAGAGGCTCCCTGTCCATCAGGTATTAGAAAACCACCAGGGAGTTTGAGTGAAAAAGAATCTGCATGGGTCAAAAAAAGTATACCTGTAAGCCACAAGGTTAGTCACTAAAACTGCTGCTATGCTATGGATGAGTTGCAGCCCCCCCGCCATGTATTGTTAACTAGGGAAGCCACTGATCTCCCAAACCCTCATAGGCTATTATTGCTGATTGCACACTAGGAATAGATGGTAAGACACTATTTATAAACATATTGCATACCTTGATTATAGAACATGGAGAAATTATGCTTGGACTAAGATGGTTTCTCCCACTCTTCTGTCTAGCATTTATGGTGCCTGAAAGGACTATGCCGGCTGTTTGGGAAGAGTTATCAACAATGGGCCTATTATCATTGTGCTAGGCAATGTGTGTTTCTCCTAGTGTAATAGTAGCAATAACAGTGGTGTAACCAACTATTTTCTTAATGGATTTAAGGCCTACTCAGCAAGTAGGTGCTTACATTGGCTAAAGTCAAAACCTTGTGACTATTAATATTATAGGCCCTAGTGTGGGCAGGTTTGGTGCCTGTCCATGGGATTTCTATTACTTTACTAAATAGATAAAATGTCAAATAGCTTTCTGAATATTTGTTTATGCTTATATGTTAGCAACACTGTTGGTCTTGGCCAGGAAATATTCTTTTTGCAATTGGTGGGTGTTAGTGGGTAGCTTCAACCCATAAAAGTGTTAAGGCTAAATGCCAGTTTCTATGGCATGGTGGTCTGATGCTCAGCCCTCAATGGAAAATAAATGTTATAGGTGTATGACCTTTTCTGATGCTCATGGAGCATCATGTAAGTGGTGGTGGAAAGAATCTGAAAACCAGAGGGAAAGGAAGTAACTTTTGTCATTGCTATCCTTTTTTTTATATATATATTTTAAATTAAATTATTTTTATTCCCATTCCAAATGTTGCCCCCCTTTTTGGTCTGCCCTCTCAGAGGTCTTCACTCCATTCCCCTTTGCCTCTGAGAGGGTACTCTCCCCACCCACCACCCATTTCCCCCACTCATCCACCCCTATCTCACTCCCTTCCCTGGGGCATCCTCTAGAGGAGTAGGTGCATCCTCTTTCATTGAAGCCAGACAAGGCAGTCTTCTGCTGCATGTGAGGGAGCCATGGATCAGCCCATGTACACTCTTTAGTTGGTGGCTTGAACTCTGGGAGATCTGAGGGGTCTGAGTTAGTTGATATTATTCTTCCTATGGGATAATCATCTCCTTCAGTTCCTTCCGTCCTTCCTTTAACTCCATTCATAGGGGTCCAGGACTCAGTTCAATGGTTGGCTGTATGTATCTGCTTCTGTCTCAGTCAGCTGATAGTACAGCCTCTGAGGGGACAGCCATAAAGCAAAAAAAAAAAAATTTATAGCAAGCCAAAATTAAACTTGTTCTTGAAAAGTGAATATTGTCTCTTATTTAATTTCCAACGCACATTTTTATTCTTGGAAGTGTCAAATATATATCTACCTGAATAATAAAGTTACTAACTAGTCTTGGGCATTGTGTGAACCTCAAAAAATTCTTTTTGTAAAAGGGAGACTCCATTAATATAATTCTGCTGAATGGGCAGAGTTAAACTGCCTCTAAGTATCTTTATACCCACAGATTAGTGTCTCTCTCAACCCCACTCAGAAAAGGCTATTTCTGCAGTAGATGGTGATTAATGCAGAGACTCACAACTTGTCCAAAGCAGAGAATAAGAAACTATGGAGAACTCTCAGTGGTAAATGGGAAATCTATATCACATTTCTCAGTTACAGTGGAAACCCAGGGCTTGAAGGGGTCATGGAGAGAAACTGAGACTGGCACTATGTGGGAGGGTTGGGATCCTTGAAGAAAGGCCAGGGGGCCATTGTAAGGGTACAGTCTGTGGAGACCCCAGCATACTGGAGATACTGGGACCGTGGAATGACCACCAATGACACTGGCAGTTGTAGTGTGAAGCTGACCTAATTAAAGCAGAAGAGCATTGCAAATTGCAGAATCAGAGAGGAGAGACATCCCAAGCCATTTAGATCCCAGAATATACTGAGTTACAGACCTAGGATGGTGACTTCAGAATGTTATTTATTCTGATGGAGTTTGGTTTTGCTTTCATTTAATTGGTAGTGTGTCCTGGTTCTTCCCTTAAAGTATGTAACTTATTTTTTTTAAGAGAGGCCCACATTTGAGAGACTTAACTTTTAAGGAAACATTGAATATTTTAAGGAGACTAAAATTTAAAGTGTTGGATTTATTTATTTATTTATTTATTTATTTATTTATTTATTTATTTATTGCAGGTGGGGAGATTTGCCATGGCACAAGTGTAGAGGTCAGAGGACAGCTTGTGGGAGTCAGTTCTCTTCTTCTACCACATGAGAAACAGATTGAATCAGAATCATAAGGCTTGGAAGTAGGTGCCGTTGTCTACTGAGTCATCTAGCTGACCTAAGTGTTGACATTTTAAAGATAGCATGAACTTTTAAAGTTATATTGTATTTTATATTGCGATATTAATATTAACATAAGATCTTGCTAATAAACAAGAAAGGAAAGATTCTGATTGAATATGGTTTATTGGTGAGAAAAGTTGGGAAGGGTTCAATTATGCTGGCTACATTTTCGTCAACTTGACAACAATTTGAAATCAGCTGAGAAGAACGAACCTCAGTTAAGATAATGGTTCCAAAAGAATTGCCTGTAGGGAACTCCAAGGGCCATTTCCCTGCTTAATAATTGGTATGGGATTTGTAGGTGGTCCAACCCCTGGACAAGTGTATTTGTATAAGAAGGCAAATTGACCAAGCCACAGAACACAAGCAGGTAAATAGCATTCTTCTGTGCCTCTGCTTCAGTTCTTTCCTAAAGATTCCTGTCCCAAGTTACTGCCCTGAGTTCCTTTCATGAGGGTCAGTAAGCTTTAAGATGAAATAAAATCTTTCCTTCCCAAGTTTCTTTGGCCATGGTGTTTCTTGCAGCAACAGAAGGCACGCTAGAAAGACCCACAGTCTCGGTTTGCTGTCTGTTTCATGCTTCTGGTTGAAGGTAGGAGCTCACACCTTCCCACTGCCATGCCTGCCTCTTGCTACCATGCCTTCTCTCCATGATGGACTCTCATTTCTCTAAAAACGTAAACTCAAATAAGCTCTTTCTTCCATAGGATGCACTTGCTCATGATGGTTTTATTGCAGCATCAGAAAAGTAACTAATGCAATGACATATAGAAATATATGAACTTATGAATTTATGTCTCAAGAATCACAGGGCATCTCTGAGATGTGTCAAGGTGGCCTTGTTAAGTCATATTAAATATACATATACTAAATTATGATGAGATTAGCACCTTAGGCTGATCAGAATTGTTGTTTGGAGAAAAGCAGTATCTATCATGGTTTGGGGACCCATCTTTTCAAATATATCAAACATATATTTCTGCACAGTCCCATTCATCAGTTTTAGTTGAAGCACAGCAAAGATATTAGTCTAAAAGCTGCCTCTGTGGAAATCAGCTGGAGACTCATCATCAATTATTGATCAACACTCTGTAAATAGAACATTATTCCACAATACTTTACCAATTTAAAGGAAAAGACACCTCTGGTTCTTCAAAGATATCTAGAGATACTAACAAAGTAAAAAGTGGATTTCCCTAATATTGAGTGTTTCTCGGTGTTTCAAAGTTCCTTTAGATATTTTTCACCACAAATATCTCTCAGGAAGTCCAAAGATTCAAACTGTGACATCAAACTATATTAGAATAGCATAAATAAGTCTTTAACAAAAAACAGTGATAGCTTTTTGAAAAGGTGACTACAAACTTTCTGACAGTGCTTTCATCTTCCCCAGATGACACGGGTCTTCATGAGACAGATCTTGGGATTACTCTGGCAAATTACTTTTCCTAGATGCTTTATAAATCCTCATTGTATGGAACAGCTCAGTGCTAGCTAATCTACATTGTGGACATATGGAAAATTGAGCCCTCTGAAGCTTTTCTCTGGGTCCGAAAGAGAAGATGCTTAGTCTGCATATGGAGATAAAATGTATCAAGAGTTACTCCACTAACTCCGGAACGACTGCCACGGAACACTGTGCCCTTTCCCAGATTCTGTAACGTAGAATGTATAATGTGTAGCATTAAATGACTAAGATTCATAAAATCCTCTCATGCATTTAATTAGGACTTTAATTTTGTACTCTGGAGCCCTCACAGGAATATAAAACTAATATAAGTAGCAAAACCTTTTTGTTGGGTTTTGACAGTCATGACAAAGAAACAATGTGTTGGAAGAAACTAAAGAGATGAGAACCCAGAGGAGAGCAACTCTAACAAGGTCAGCTCCCAGATGGGATTGGTCTAGGCCCTCCCTCTTTTTAATGTTTCTTCCTTGTGCTGGGAGCAAACACATCTTTCTTACAGAAATCTTTCCTCATGCTTCGTTAGTGTGCTGTGTTTCTTTAGCTCAAAACATCCTATGCCAAAGTGGCATGTCCTGTCACCTTCATCTTTCTGTTGAAAGAATTTTGAATTTTTTTCTCTAAGTAACATCTGTTACTGCTGTCTATTACTCTCCACATAATAGAGAGAGAGGATATATGAGAAGTGGAAGCTTCACTTTGATCCCACTTTTGAAATACAACTTAATTCCAAGTTTTCTCACATGTTAAAAATCTCAATGTTTCTGATGAGCTCTGCCATTCCTAGGACTTTTTTCCAAGCCAGTCTATCAGGCACATTATATATCTATATATCTATATCTCTATATCTTTATCTATATCTATCACCTATGATATGTATGTATAAATGTGTATACATATGTATAATATATAAGTATATTCATAATGTATATAGTAATATAAAGATACAAAAATTACATGTCTTCTGTTTCCCTTAATTTTTCTAAAATAAAACTTGTTTGAAGCATATATAATTACATATAGTTTAAAGTTTTGAATAATATATTAAATTTCTTAGCAACCTGAGGGAAAAATTAAAACAGACTATTTAATTAACAAATTGTGATACGTACATTAAGATGCTCATCAAGCAAATGCAAATTAAAACTACTTTGAGACAATATTGCTCCCCAGTCAAAATGTCTCTTATCAACAACTAACAAAGGTTGGAGAGGGTGGGGAAAAATGGAACCCTTATTCACTGTTTGTGGGAAGTGCAAAATAATGCAGGTACTGTGAAAATTAATTTCAAGATGCTTAAAAGTATTAAAACTAAAATGACCATATGTTCCAGTTCTTTAACTTCTGTTATACACCCAGAGAACTCCATGTTCTACCACAGAGATATGTGACCCACCATATTAGTGATTTATTTTCTACAGCAAGGAATAGGAGCTAATGTAGTTGTCCACCAAATGGATGAATGGATAATGAAAATTTCAAATATGTATAAAATGGAATACTACTCAGCCCTAAAGAAACATACAGTTAAACATTTTGAAGAAAAATAGATAGGCTTATAATATATAATATTAAGTTAAGTCACACTATCCTAGAAAAAAATATTCTCTCTCATATGCAGAACCTAGCCAATAATAGCCAATAATATATGTAAACAAATATTCATGTGGATGGAATAAAACACGAGGAAAAGAAGGGTCTGGGGAGATAGCTCAATGATTAGGGATAATACTTGTTGCAGAAGACCCAGGTAGATTCCCAGCACACATATATTGGTTCACAACCATTTTTAATTTCAGTTCCAGGGGATCCACTGCCTTCATCTGACATCTGCAGGAACCAAGTAAAATTTTTATACCAACACATACAAGTAGGCAAAATGCATACATAAACTCAAATGAATAAATCTAATTTTAAAGATTACAACATGCATAACAGGAAGGACTCAATTCACAAAATTGACAGGGGTTACAAAAAAGGGTTTAAGGCTTTTCTTTTGCTAGTTCTAATAGTGTTCTAGATTTTTGTTGATTTGTTTGTTTGGTGTGGTGTATACAGTAAATAATGAAAATGTAAAATTTAATATGAAGTTCCATTTTGAATACCTAGTTTAATTGTATAGATGATCATTGAGTTACATTGATATGGGGTCTGATTAACTCTGATATTTGACATTTTAATTTATTTGCAAGTTTTTAAGTAATAAGGTTTATAAAATTACGATAAAATTAAGGTGTGGCAAAGTTCATAGTAAATTTGTGTTTGTTAGCAAAGACATACCATTTCAATAAAAATGAAATTTGTGGTTCTTGCTTCATATATACTACAGTGTGCATAAAAGCAATCTTAAGATGCTTTCACAATAGCCTCCTATCTTTCTTTGGCTTGATGTTCCACAGTACACATAGGTACTGTTTCTCAGCTCATTTGATAGCTTATGTGTCAAATGTATTGCTCAGTAAATGTGCTCTTCAGCTGTCACGGATCTCAGAGGGATACAGGAATTATGTAAATGTGACATCAAGGAAGAAATACCTACATACACATCTGGGAGTTCATGAATGTTGACTGACCTTCAATAAATCTCAGCTGGCTAAGGTTTACTTCTTTGGCAAATATATATAAAGTACAGAAATTAAATGATTCTAATCTTATTTGCTACTGGAATTTGGTCTTGGGGACTCCATAATTCTTTTTTTTTAATTTCTTTTTTTTTTTTAACATGAAATGCTTTTTTATAGCATGTTTTACAAGGGGAGGGGGTAAGAGGGTCCAGGTGGTGGAAAACATAATTCTTAAGAATATTTTGAAAAGCTATAAAGAAAACCATTTCCTATAAGAAGTTGCAGTATTAAAACACTTAAAAATCTGGTTAAATATATCAAGGGTAAACCTTATTTGGAAGCTCAAATATGAAACAGAAAATAAGTGTCAACAATGGAAGTAAAATAGAGGCATGAACATTAATGAGGAAGTTCATTGAAAAGGGTAATTTATGTAGATAACAAAAAATCTCTTTTAAACTTCATGTAATGATGCACAGAACACATAGAACTGGTTATAAATCAGATCTTTCTGAGTTTCCTTATTGATTAGTGCCCATGACTTAAACAAATACAAATTATTACTGAAGACTTTGAGAAGCAGGAATGTATATGACTATGAACATAAATCTGAGAATGAGTGTGAATAATCTTTTACATAGTCATATATATATATGGCCATTTGAAATATATATATATATATATATATGCTATATATATATAATATCTACATATAAGATATGTAGATACATGGCTATATACTATATATATGTATATGTATATATATATACATATACATATATACATATGGCTATCTTTTCCATATATGCATATATATAGTTTTAAATCAGTTGTACCCCACATTATTATGAAATTTTAAATTTTTTAATTTGCAATATTTTAAATTGTAATTTATTTAAACAAAATTTTAATTTACTGATAGTTGAATCTATTTTACTTATAGGTTATATTAGAAACATCTCTTAATGACATCTTAAATACAAAGCATTGTGTTATACCACTATTCTACTAGATTTGCAAAGACTTATCAAGTAATCTCAGTTTACATGTCCTATAATTATGTTATTTTCCACACACCTCATTTAAGATTACTTGTATCTTCTAAGTTATGATTATATTTTAAGAGAAAATTTTTATTTCAGAATAATATAGTCATCTGATAGTTCAATAAGTAAACAAATCTATAATACCTATCTTTAATATCACTTCCAAAATAAAATATTTTCCATTTCAAATTTCCATAAATAAAAGACATCAATAAATTGAGCCACTATTCCCTTAAATTCATAAAGCAGAAATTCTTTCTATCTGCAGGTCAATCCTTTCTTTTATTCATTATCCAAAATTCACTGTCAGTAAATAATTTTTCTTTATGCCTAAGTGTTATCCTCAAGTTCTATTTTTAAAGCCATTTACTCATTTGCTACTTCTGTTGCTAACTTTGTTCAAACCATCAGTATTTCCTCAAGGAGTGCTGGAATTGCTTCCTTACTGGTGTCTTGGTGTCTAAATCTGACCTGTATAAGTGATGCAGTAGTAAGTATCTACTAAAAGCACTTTAAAGGCTTCCTATTGTATTTGTAATAAAAAAGGAAATGCATTGCTATGTGTTACTGGACCATATAAATCACATTACATAGTTCCAAAGCTCCACTTTTCCCACTCTTTCCCTATTTGTCGTCTTACTCACACTGCTGTTTTTCTAAGTATGTAGTACCTCCAGGTGCCTGTTCATAGTCTCCACAGAGCTGATTCATTCTAGTCTTTGGATCTTTGACCTGATGTCAAGAGTTTTTCTTGAACATTCTGTTCAAAGAGTTTATTGAAAGAGTGACTGTCACTTTCTTATTAATTTTCCTATTTCCCTTACAGAGTTTACCACAGACTCTAAGAATAAATGGGTTTACATTTCATTTTGATAACTTTTCAACCATCTCCACAGTGTTTATCCTCTGAGTGTATGATCACGTGTACAACCATCTCTTCCACCTAGCAGAGTACTTTCCAGAGTATAAGAAGCACAGACGATAGCCTTTCATCACCTTAAACAAAGTACCAAGGAGACTGTCCTAAGGAAGGGATAACATTTTTTGGCTCATGGTTTCAAAGATTTCAGTCCATTTTCCTTGGATTCATTATTTTTGGGCCCATGATGGAGTTGATCATCTTATAGTCTTATCCTGGAGGAATGTGGATGGGAAGTGTGTTTACCCTGTGGAGAACAGGAAGATGACAAGATGGCTAAAATACCAGGTACAATCTTCAAAGATACTCCCCTGTTGACCTACTTCCTCCAAACAAGCACTTTTAAATTTCTACCATATCTCAAAATATCACCATCATTTGGGGAATAAACATTCAACACATCAGCCACATAGTCATTTGAACTGTAATGTGGAAGTATTTGCTTAGCCAATATAATTTAATTTAATCAACTGTTAACAAGAAATATCTATGTTTTATTCTTTCTGAGAAAGTTAAATGACACTGTGTTGATGTTATTATGGGATCTGGAACATGTCAAATACTTTAGGAGCATGATAACCTCAATAGCAACCACTCATTATCAACAACAAATAAATCTACTCTCCACAGATCCTGGAGTTCTTCTACAATGCTGTAATGGCTTGGCAAGCTAGGATATGAATGACTTTATTCTTTAAGCCACTGAGAAGTAAAACAAAAGAAAATATGTCATAACACAAAGTCTTATAAAGTTCAAACTGAAGTATGCACAAGCTTTGTAATATATAGACATGCTAATACAGGCATTTTATTTATAAACTGTCTATGTCTAGTTTCATGTTTACAACAACAGTATTGAACAGTTATGATTGAACAGTTATGACAAAAGCCCTCTGATAAAGACTGGGTCAACATGTAAGAATGGATTATATAAATTCATTTCAATTTCCCTGTGGTGTGCATTGTTTTAACATCTCTTTGTTGAAACAGAAACTGACAGCAAATAAAATATGAACTTAGCTTTGAATTCAATGCTCACTACATCTCTCCATGTAATTTAATTTTCACCACATCTATGTGAAATAATATTATTAAAAGGTCTCATGGGTGATATTAGAAAAAGCCACAACCTACCTCCTCATCAATCAGAAGTTCATCATTCAACTTCCCTTTTCACAATTACATTATTAGGTATATGCTTAATCAATTTACTTTTCTTATTAATCATATAGATAGATGTTTTCCATCAACTCATAAACAATCTCTTGATGCACTGACATTTTAGCTCAAAATATTGAAAAAATTACTAAGCTTTCAAAGAAAAATATAGAAGTCAACAGCTCCAGAGATACAATTCACAAGCATAAAGAGTACCCTAAAGGCATCCTTGAGGCAGCATCAATGACTGATACTGGCCCACAGTAAAGAAGCCTTTTCATCTAAGATACTTTCTGGTATGACAAATTAAGCCCACCACAAATATCTACCAGCATGAGGCTTTCAAACATTTGTATGAACAAGGTGTCAAAACCTTTTTAAATTCAATATAGCTCTTGAAGCAAAGGAACAGAAATACACAAGTTGTACCTTTTGCAGACCCAATAGAACTGAATCCCAGGGTGCATTTGTTTTTTCTTCAAATATTCCAGGGAACCATTATCTTTACATCTTAGATACTTTTCAGGCTCTTTGCAAATACGTAGGACATATCACGTGACCATGTGGAGTTTGCTCAGTACCCAGTCCTCTGTTGGTTTCCGTGGGGATTGACCTATCTTTTATTAATTTCCAAATTATTCTGAATTACAGAACATTTTTCCTCTTGTGTTTATAAATAAACTTTAGTTTCTTCAAGTTTAATTGCAAGAATAGTAATTTCACAAAGCTTTGTTTTTCATAAAAAAAAATGATAAAACCAGAGATGAATTGAGGGATGCTATAAATGCAGACTGAAAAACAAGTTCAAATATTTTCAGGTCGATATGTTGAGCTTGAAAATATATGTTACTTATACAAAGTAATGGGCTTACTCATGACATTTTCATAAATGTATATAATGTGCTTTGAATACATTCATATCCAAAATGACTCCCATAATCCGGCCTTCTCTCAAATCCCTTCAATTCTGTTATTACAGCGTCCTTTTAATTTCACACATATTTTTCCTATTAGATTACATATTAATCAGGGTTGTCCAGAGGAATAGAATTGATAGAATAAAAATATATTAAAATAGAATGTGTTACATTGGTTCACATATAGTCTGAGTAATCCAGCAACGTCTTATATTGGAGAGGCTAAGAACACAGTGACAGCTCAGTCCATTAGACTGGGTGTCTAAGTGGTTCCGATCTTCTATCAAATGCCTATAATCTGTCTGGAGAGCCATTGATCTTCAGTAGGGTTGAAGCCCAAAGAAGCTGGGTTCTGATATCAGTGACAGAATGAAGCAGCAGCAACACAGTAAGTGTGATGCACATCAACTTGCCAGTGAGAGCAAAGGAAAGACTTGATCTTCCTTTTATCTGGGTTGCCACGGGGAGATGCTCCTCACAGTTAGAGTGAGTCTTCCCACTTCAAGTGACATGATAAAGAAAATTTTCAAATACTATGCCCTACAGTTTGGCTTATAATTTATTATAGAACTAGTCAAGTCAATAACTAAGATCAACAATTACATCACAAATATAAGAGAAAATATAATATTTCTCTTTCTGAGGCTGGCTTATTGCTTAACATGATCTATCATTCCATATATTCCCATAAAGAAAATTATTTAATCATTCTTTATGACTGAGTACTTCATAATGCATATGCATATATGTAATTTTTAACCCATTCCTTATTGACCCAAGCATTTATCTGTGGTATATGCCATCATAATAAACATGGGATTGTCCATGTAGCTGTCTTTATTGAATGCTATCTCCATTTCCTTTGCTTGTATACCCAAGGCAAGTTATTATTATGTTATCATTATCATTATTATGCTGTTATATTTTTAGGTTCAGGGAGAATCATACTGATTTTTCCAATAGCTGCACTGACTTACTTTCCCAGCAACAATGTATATATTCCTTACCCTACTTGTAATTGCTTATTTTTTGTATGTGTGTTTTCTTGATGATAGTGATGAGAGGCTGACGTGGAACATAAAAGAAGATTTGTATTTTCCTAACTATTCTTTTCTTTGAAGAATGTTATTGGAATTTTGATGGTGACCGCATCATGTCTGTAGATTGGTTTCTATTTATTGCATGGTAATTTTATCAATAGGATTCATGGCTGTGCAACTTTAGTGCTAGGATCACACTCATTCTTGTCCTCTGCAAGTTCATTATTTGCTCTCAATCTCAGAACCATCTCTATAATCCGTAGACAATCCATTAATTTTATTTCTATCACTTAGTTTGTGAATCTTTGCTATTGCAGCTATGGCAGAATAAAGCACATAAAATAGATAACTGAAAAAATAAAGAAACTAAAATCTGTAATATAGAATACACACAAACACATATATATGTATGTATGTATGTATGTATGTATGTATATGTAAAAATAACTGTGACTGTGGAGAATGTCCACTCTGGTTTACATACATTAAAATTTTTCAGTGCCACAGTGGTCCATGGATTGAACGCTACACATACTACCAATACAAAGCTTAAGAATTTTCTGTGGACACAATAGAAGAATGTAACTTCTTATTGATTAATTTTGCTGTTTGACAATTTCGTATGTGCATACAATGTGTTATGATTATTCCTCCACACTCTTGTCTCCTTCCATCCCTGCCTACCCTCTCCCACTGCCAATCTTTTTCTCAGATTCATTACTTTTACATTTTATGTCCCACTTAGTACATGATCATGAATGCACAAAAGTATATTTTGCTTCTCTATCCAATAAATACATAAAGCTTGGTATGGCTCAACTCAAAATGAAAATGAGCATCTACCATTAGACATTATCAACTTCATTTGGAAGAGTTGGCAAAGCCAGGGAGACTGAGCTCCAGTGGTTCTGGAGGCACATGGATTCTGCCCTAGCTTTTCTGCTGCCTGCATAGGCTTCCTCTAGACCAGAGCTAACATGTCTCTTACATAGAAGATTCCACCAGAGAATGCTGGTCAGTATGCTGAGCTATCAGAATTTATGAGCCCTTTTCTCCTATATTTTGTTTTTTAGATTAAAAGTGAAGCTAATATCAGAGTTCAGAAGATCCATGCATGTCAATACTCAGCTGACATTTTCCAGTTCATGTGGTATTCATCTTTCACGCCTAAAAGAAAGCCACAAATCATTGAGAGAAAATGACTGATTTGAAACATTTAGGCTTTAATGGATAGCAGGAACAAATCCTTGGCTTAAGAAAATACACATTGTCAACTTTTTGTGAGCGAGATTAAGATCTCTGAGCTGTCAGTGACAATTAGGGTGAGAAAATGAACTATAACTGTGTGTCAAAGTGAGAAGGTTAAGCAGGGTTCACAGGTTTGCTGTAGTTTGCACTGAAGATCATATGTCAATGACCTTGATCATTCTACATTATGAGGAGAATATAATTGTGTGATTTGTTCCTCGCAGTAGAAATAAACTGATGTAATTGCTATCTTCTGCAGGAAGTCCCTGCATGGGGACCCATGAGGATAACCAGTGGCTACTGGAACTGTAGATATTGGCCCTTTGTCTTCCACAACTCTGAAGAGTTCACTCAATTCTTTATTCCTTGACTTTAATTCAGGCTCTCATTAAATTTTCCTTCTTTGCTTTTACTCACCTTACAGAAGCTAAATCTCTCTGCTGATTCATGTGTCTTGAAATGAATACATCTTGCCAACAATAATCCACCTCATGAAAATGTCACTCTGACCACATCAGTGATAATTATGTTTTATTTATTCTAGAATGATGATAGGCTTCTAATAAACCAGAAATTTGTTTCATCTTATTTTGTTCTTATCACCAGTGGAACAGAAACATTGTTCTTTTCAATTTTTCTAATAGACAAAAACCTACACTTCAAGGACCCTCTGTGCATTCACTGCCATTAGTACTATAAAATTTTGAGCATCATTTTTATTTTTTCTTATTGGATAGCTGGGGTTAAGGGTTAAGACTGAAACCATGGCTTCACATGCTAGGTTAACTCTTTACCATTGAACCTCTTCTTCAGCCAATTAGCTATAGTTTTTTAAAAGCTGGAACTCTGGAATGTAGTCATGGAAACATGTATGTCCTGCAGAGGCATGCCACTCTGAATGAGTTAAGCTTTTGCATTGTACGCCATCTTCCCCATATATGAGGTCAATGAGTGATTCACTAATGAGACTTGTAGCTAAAAGGGAGGGAGGTATCAGAGGGAGGGAAGGAGAGAGAGGGGGGAGGGAGGGAGAGAGGGAGAGAGAGAAGGAGAGAGAAAGAGAGAGGGGGAGAGGGTGAGGGAGGGAGGGAGGGAGGGAGGGAGGGAGGGAGGGAGGGAGGGAGAGAGAGAGAGAGAGAGAGAGAGAGAGAGAGAGAGAGAGAGAATACATATAAATCCTTCGAACAAGAACCATGAAGGGCTGATACATGGAACCAGTCCAACATTGCTAAATTTCAAATAACATGAAGTTCACATTTTTTCTTATGACAGATTTTTTCAGTTTGTGGTTACTTGATAAAAAAAAGAGATTTCTACTTCATCAACATCTTGTCTATTGCTGGAAGAGTTGAACAGAGTATTTGAAAAAGTCTCAAGGAATTTTGTTCAGCAATACAGCAGCCTGAAAGGAGATCTGAGGAGACCTAGTTGCTTAGAGTCCTTCAGAGAACAATTCACCCAATCCTTCCTCATTCTTTAAATTGGAGCAGAGTGGCAGAAGCCATTCAACGCTTCTTATTTTCATAAATAAGCAGTTCTTTTGTATTTGGTTAAAGGTATAAACCAGATAGCTGGCAAATAATATCCCCATATCAGGTAACAAAGTGCACTGAGTTCACAAAGGAAGAACAATTAGCCTTTGTCAGAAAAGCACAGGTTGCCACTGCAGCTTAAGCTGGCTGAAAAGGCTCATGGATCAGAGGGATTAGTTCATTCAATGTTTAGGTCTCTGGTTGCCAAAAAAGCACCTGGTAATGTATAGCATTTCTTAAAATGTTGTAAAATGCTTAGTGGCTGACTTTTTTCCTTTGTGCATCTGTGAGCTGTGGCCCACCCACAAAAAGCCTTTCCTGATGCTAAACTAAGCAGGTGCCTCCTAGGTCAAGCTTGACCTGACTTTGGTATAAACCCATTTACCTTTAAATAGAACCCAAGGTTTAGTCTTACATGAAGAGATGTATGTAAAGAATAGATAGGATTGGGGAGAGGACATCCCAGAGCTGCTCTTAACACCAGTGTCTTCTGGCCATTTTTCATGACAGTGCCTGCCCAGGCATCTCACCACCTTTGTTTATTCTCTTTGTGTTAGTGCCATTGGAACCAGCAGCTAGATCCTGGGGTGGCCTTTTAAGGAATGCTGATTTCCATTTTGCTTTTGAACATAATGTATCACTTATTCTGTTTTCTTCCTAGGATTTTCCAAGTATGATTAACTGTGAAGCCTCTCTTGAGATTTTGGGCAAAGCATGCATTTAAACATTCAGTTCAGCTGTCTACAAAGTAGTGATCAATCCACTTCCAAGCCTGCCAAAAATGCATATACTTTAATAATCATGTTCAGCCTAGGACTATTTGGAAAGACTGTGTAGGTTGAGGTAGTCTTTTATCTTTTGTCTTTGTTTGAGGTACTTTAAATGTGCCTTGGGGTCATGCACTTGGGCAAATAAGCAGCACAGATCTTCAATTGGTCCTGACTCTCTAATTAAGGTGTTTTCAGGAGAATGCCTTGTTACATAAAATAAGGTTTTCACTCATTTATCATTTCCAGAAAGGTCACTGCAGCATGAGAAATCTCCCTTGGCCTTCATGGTCAATTAATCACAATTACTTTCATTACTGAGCAAGATTATTTGTACTGATACTTGATACCAATGAGCTTCTCTGATGTTCATTTTTATTTTTATTAGAATACTACTTCTTGGTCTGTATGGAGTAACTATAGCTAACCATGAGGCTGATGGCCGCCGTTCTGTCTCACTTACTTTCTAGAAGACAATAGCCATGCAGATCTATCTCTCTGAGGTCAGTCTAGGTTGTCTTCATAGCACCATCCATATAAAGGAACTTTTGCACTGTTGTCACTGATACAAGGGCTCACAGCTTTACAATCATTTTTATGGAATTAAAGTAGAACAGAGATACAATTTGGCTACATTATTTCTAACATTTATTTTGATACCCAGAATGACAGTTATTCAAATATAGATTCAAAAAGTGCAAGTGAAGCATGATCACGCAGATGTTTAATCCTTGCATTTAAGAGAAAGTTGGGAGTTTGAAGCCAACTTTGGTTTCACAATGTGATTAATCTCAAAACACAAAACGAACCAAGCCAACAAAGAGGAATAAGGGGCAAAGAGGAAGAAAATAAATGGCGTCTTATACAGGGTCTGAATGCAGATGTTTTAGCACACGGAGAGCCTATCCTCTTTGAAAGAACATAATCACATGTCACTGAAAAGCAACTATGTCCTAGAAGAGACAAGTTGCTTTGTGGGTGATGGGTAGAATGTAAACAATGAGAATACACTTTTTTCCTGGAGTTGAAATTCATAGCTCACAAGTACCACTACAGGTTAAACTCATAGGCACCTTATAAAACACCTCAACATCCGCACCTTTGGAGGTGAAACCCTACATCTGATAGATTCTAAGAAGTCTAGATGATCAGTACCGTGTACTGGCTTATTATTATCAATAGTCGGAGGAACTGTTTCAGACTTAAAGGAACCATGCCCAGAGATTCCCACCTGAACAGCCTTGTGCACTAAAGCAGTGGTTCTCACACTGTGGGTTGTAATCCTTTTGGAGGATCTCTATTTCCAAAAAAAAATACAGTATGATTCATAACAATAACAAACTACAGTTATGAAGTAGCAACAAACATAATCTTATGGTTGGGGTCAACACAAGAGAAACTGTAGAGCTCAGCATTGCAGTGGTATGAAGACTGGGAACTACTGTTTAAGAACTAGTTTCCAAAGTTCACCCAACTCCAAACTATTAGAAGCTTTGGATGGTAGTGAGGGCAAAGTTGGAAAGTCAGTGCTAACCACAAATTAATCACCACACAGTTGTATTTTAGGCTTAGAGCAGCCCTTGCAGGAAAGCAGAGTAGGAATCTTTCATAGGCTAAAAACTAAAATTATGGTTTTATGATGACACTTAAATATTTAAGTAATTGACTAATTGTGACTAAAGAAATAATACAAATGTAAAAATCTCTCTGAAACTTCATATAGAGGAGAGTTGAGCCAGAAACCAGTCATTTACTCTGTTTTTTCTGTTCACCACCGGGGAAGAATTCAGTACCTCTCTGTGAATGATGCACAGTTCTGCCGAGTCTGTAAAGAAAAATAACACTGTCCTTTCTCAAACAAACAACACCTAGCCATGTTAACACCTGCTACAGGGCTATGTCAAAATCAACATACTTCTTAGTAATGCTTTAAGGAAATTCCCAGTGATAGTAAAGACAGACAATGCCAAAAAATCATGAAGTGCTTGGTGAAATGATGGAAAGAAGCCTTCAGAAGAAATGGTTACAAAATTAGAAGCCAATAGTCAATTAAATAAATATCTTGGAGGAGCAGCCATGATAAATTACTCCTGTTCTGTAGCCTCTTTCTTGTTTAGAAGATTCTGACTGAGAGTGAGGCTGGAGGTGAGAAGGGCAGAACAACATATCAAGAGATAAAATGAGCAATGGTGCTACTATTTTGCTTAAAATTTGTTATAGAATTTTGAAATAAAAATATCATTTCAGTTTTCTTTAAAAACACTTGCATTTTGATTTGAAACTTAGAGATCTATCTATCCCTAGATAGATTAGATAGGTTGATAGATGATAGATAGATAGATAGATAGATAGATAGATAGATAATAGTTTTTAGCAATTGTAATTAAGAGAGTTTGGTTTGATTTTCATTTTTGTCCTGAATGAAGCTCTCACTGACCTTTGGAACATTTAAGACAGAAAAAAAAAGCTTTTGTAAAATGGAATAAATTTAATGGTCATGCTGTAGACAATTACAAATGTTCAGCTAATTTTGAAAGGTTGATTAATAACTACTGGCTAAAATTTAGAAAATCCTAGTAAATTAGATGATCATATTACTCAAAAACTTTCAATTTCCTTGAGAGTAGAGAAAGATGAGACGAGGCCAGAATTATCAGAAAAAATGGCTTTGGAAAACAGGCAAGATGATTTTCCTGACCAAAGCAGCAAGTGTCTCTTGGTCTCCTATAATATCAGAAAAAATTATGATTTCAAGGGGTCAAAGAATGGCTGCAGCTGGGACACCAGAAGGATGCAGGGCTGAGCTGGAACAAGGAAATTAAACAGCAGCAGTTAGGTTTTTAAACAACACCAACTTCTGCCCAGCACCCTGCAGAGAAATCTATACCTCAAGAACCTTTTTGTTTTCTGGAATTCAAACAATTTCCTTTTAATTCCCAGGGAGTCCACATCCTTATTGCAGTATTAACATTATTTACATTCATTTCCCTTCTCCTCGAAGCTCTAGGTGATTTAGTAACTATAAGGTACCCAAAGTTAATAATCTGAAATGCCAACCATGAAGACATGGCAACTCCACTGTTCTGAGCTCCTAAGGAAATCTGTATGCAAAGGGAATTAACTTCTTTTAACCTGGGAGTGAAAAGCAGCTATGGAGGAATGAAAAGAGTTATTGGTTTTTCATGATTTTGGTTCTGGCAATGTCTATGGTCCTATTCTACAGTTCTCAGGAGAAAAAAGGCATTGTTTGGAAACCTACCTTCATCTTAGAAGCTATGTAAACAAAACAACATTTCTCTCAGTAAAAACCGACATCATTTCTGCCTCTTTTCATGGAAAAGTTGCCTGAGATAGTAATATAGTAATAATGGTAGCAGTAAAGGAAGAGAGAGCCAGGGAGTAAGTGGTGTAATAGTAAAAGTAGCTTTCATTTGGGAAGTAGTGTAGCTGGAGGTAAGAGAGCATTGAGCAGCCTACTGAGTTACAAAGACAAGACCAAGTGGGTATTGGCAACCAAGCGGCTCAGTGTAGGGAGAGTAAGTAGACAGGGCAAGGGTGAGTTCTCAAAAATTGAATTAACTGCTTTTTTGGTTTTTGTTTGTTTGTTTGGGGGGGTGTTTGGTTTTTGTTTTTTGCTAAAGGCTGAAAGTTATCAACCATCACGGGAAGATGGTTGTGAAATGTAGCCAGATGATGAGTGTCAGATGGAGACTAGGGAATTATCTCCACCTGATTTAGGAGACCCTTTGTTGAAAGCAGGAAATGGTCACAAGGAGGACAGTACTAAGGCTCATGGTTGAGGACTATGTGAAATGAAGTTCCTGAGGAGCTAAGATTTGCTCAAAGAGAAAGACCCTGACAGTGGGTAGGAGACAGAAACGACCAGGGTATTGACTACTATCCCTTTTCAAGTGGAGTGTAATCTATCACAGTTCTACGCTTCCAGCTCTTACTGTTATTTTGTCCGTTAGTGAAAGCTGGACAAATATTATTCAGTTTTGCAGTGATTTGAATGGATGCTCAAGGTAACAAAAGCGCTTCTTCCCATGAAGCTTTTGCAGTTATCTGCTATGCCCAAAAGGCAGAAAATTTCCAACAAGGTATATAGGGATTGGAAACTAAACCCTAGAAAAAGCAAGAAAATAATCTTATTTCAACAAACCCAAAAGAAGATAGCCACACAAACATAACTCTACTTCTAATAACAAAAATAACAGTAAGCAACAATCACTTCTCCTTAATATCTCTTAACATCAATAGACTCAATTTCCCAATAAAAAGACAAAGACTAATGGACTGGATACGTAAACAGGACCCAGAATTTTGCTGCATATAGGAAACCCACCTCAGTGACAAAGGCAGACAATACCTCAGAGTAAAAGGATGGAGAATAATTTTCCAAGCCAATGATTCCAAGAAACAAGCTGGAGTAGCCATTGTAATATCAAATAAAATCAACTTTCAAACAAAAGTTATCAAAGAAGGTAAGGAAGAACACTTGGTACTCGTCAAAGGAAAAATCTACCAAGATGAACTCTCAATTCTGAACATCTGTGCTCCAAATGCAAGGGCACCCACATTCCTAAAAAAAACTTACTAAAGCTCAAATCCCAAATTGCACCTCACATAATAATAGTGGGGGACTTCAACACCCCACTCTCAGCAGAAACTAAACTGAGACACAGTGAAACTAACAGAAGTTATGAACCAAATGGATTTAACAGATATCTATAGAACATCTCATCCCAAAACAAAAGAATGTACCCTTTTCTCTGCATCTCATGGTACCTTCTCCAAAATAGACCACATAATTTGTCACAAAACAGGCCTCAACAGATACAAAAAGATTGAAATAATACCTTGCATCCTATCAGATCACCACAGAATAAGGCTGGTCTTCAATAATGATAAATTCAATGGAAAGCCCACATACACTTGGAAACTGAATGATGTTCTACTCAATGATAACTTGGTCAAGGGAGAAATAAAGAAAGAAATTAAAGACTTTTTAGAATTTAATGAAAATGAAGGCTCGTCATACCAAAACTTATGAGACACAATGAAAGCAGTGCTAAGAGGAAAACTCATAGCCCTAAGTCCCTACAAAAAGAAACTGGAGAGAGCATACACTAGTAACTCGACAGCACATCTGATAGCTCTAGAACAAAAAGAAGGAAATACACCCAAGAGGAGTAGATGGCAGGAAATAATCAAACTCAGGGCTGAAATCAACCAAGTAGAAACAAAAAACTGTACCAATAATCAACAAAACCAGGAGCTGGTTCTTTGAGGGAAATCAACAAGAAAGATTAACCAGACTAACCAGAGGGCAGAGAAACAGTATCCAAATTAATAAAATCAGAAATGAAAAGGGAGACATAACAACAGAAACTTGGAAAATTAAAAAAATCATCAGATTCTGCTACAAAAGTGTATACTCAACAAAACTGGAAAATCTCATGAAAATGGACAATTTTTTAGACAGATACCAGGTACCAAAGTTAAGTCAGGAGCAGATAAACCATCTAAACAGTCCCATAACTCCTACAGAAATAGCAGCAGTCATTAAAAGTCTCCCCATCCCAAAATGCCCAGGACCAAATGGTTTTAGTGCAGAAGTCTATCAGACCTTCAAGGAAGACCTGATACCAATTCTCTTCAAATTATTCCACAAAATAGAAACAGAAGGAACACTATCCAATTCATTCTATGAAGCCACAAGTATGCTCATACCTAAACCACACAAAGATACAACAAAGAAAGAGAATTTCAGACCTATCACAAAAGAACACATATGGTATGCACTCACTAATAAGTGGATATTAGCCCAAAAGCTCATAATACACAAGATACAATTCACAGACCACATGAAGCTCATGAAGAAGGAAGACCAAAGTGTGTGTGCTTCGGTCCTTCTTAAAAGGAGTAACAAAATACTCATTGGAGTAAATATGGAGACAACATGTGGGACAGAAACTGAAGGAGGGGCCACCTGGAGACTACCCCACCTGGGTATCCATCCCATGTGGAGTCACTAAAGGCAGATGCTATTGTAGACACCAAGAAGTGTGTGCTTACAGGAGCCTGATATAGCTGTTTCCTGAGAGGCTCTGCCAGAGCCTGACATACACAGAGGCAGATGCTCACAGCAAACCTTGAACTGATCAAGGAGTTCCCAATGGAGGAGCTAGAGAGAAAACTGAAGGAGCTGAAGAGGTTTGTAGCCCCATGGAGAGAGCAAGAATACCAACCAACCAGATCTCCCAGGGTCTAAATCACCTGGAACACACATCGAGGAGCCCATGGCTCCAGCTGTTTATGTAAGGGAGGATGGCCTTGTTGGACATAGGTGGAAGAGGAGGTCCTTGTTCACATGAAGGCTGGATGTCCCAGTGTGGGGGAATTCAAGGGCAGGGAGTTGGGAGTGGGTGGCTGGGGGCATCCCCTTATAGAAGCAGAAGGAGAGGAGATGGCATAGGGGGTGTCTAAGAGGGGGAAATGAGGAAAGGGGACAACATCTAAAATGTAAATAAATAAAATATCCAATAAAAAAGTCAGAAATATTTAAAAGTCAGGCAAAAGTAAAAATGAGATGTAACAAAACATTTATTTTCAAAAAAATAAACAAAAACAATAACAACAACAAACCCAACTGGTTTTAACACTATAAAACTGTCCATTCCTTCTTACCCAAATCCAGATGATGTATATGGAATTGTCTCTGAAAGAATGCCTGTTGTTATCCCCAGATCCAGCAACCTAAAGAAAAGAGTTGGCCATCCCTAGCCCCTCTAGGTGTCAGCAGCAGATCTTGGTCAATACAAGGAGGAAGTTTGATGTGCACATTCATGGCCTGTGAGTCAACTCCTGCCTCCAGATTTCTGCCCTACTTGAATTCCTGCTCTGACTTCTTGTAATGATGAAATGAAATATGGAAACATAAGCCAAATAAATTCTTTCCTTAACAACTTGTTTTGGTCATGGTGTGTCTCATGGTGTTTCCTTAAAGCAAAAGAAACCCTGACTAAGACAGACTCTTAGAACAAGGATAACATAACTATTATTAATTACCTTCTAGGAAGTTTGGAATGTCATACCTTCAAGAGTCTCACTCCTCTGCCTATTGATAGGAATTCTTCAGTTCCAGTCCTTGGTTTAATGGGCTGTTCATTATGAAGGAGGGGTCCAGCCTTGGGTGCTCTAAGTTTCTAGCATCTAACAAACTACAGAAAGAGAAGTCATGACAAATTTGCTTTGGTCATTGTAATAAATCTTACTGTAATCTAAGCTGTCATATTCTCAATCCCAAAAGAGTCCTGTGACTATAGCTTAAATTATTCTGAATGAGTAGGGAATACTAAGTATGACAACACTTCTCAAAATCAAAACTGACTGGAAAAGCTTTGACGAACTTGTCTTTAGTTCTTCTTCTCCATCGTTACTCCTGTAAAGGATAGTACTCACGTCTCTAAACAGTCTTTGACAGCTCAGGACATGAATTCCAATGGGAGTGCAACTTAACTGTACAAAGAGAACACACAGTAACTCTCTAGGCAGCTCCAGCAGCGTGCATCTCTCCTGGGAAAATTTTCTGCCATCTTCACTTCAGAAAATAGCTTGCTGGAGACACACAGAAGTCTAAGAAATACTCAGAGAACTAAAGGAGCTTTTGGAATATAGAGCTATTTGAAGATTTTTTAAAACTTTAATTCATTTCTTTATGCTAAATGAGGGAACAGAAGTACTCATCCACTAGATTAAATGTATGCATTCATATATATTTATCATATTACTATATATTACTTCGTGTTTTAAGTTTTATCTAGGAAGAGTAGAGATTTACTTCGAGAAAAGCACCTTTCTCACTGCTAATGTTCTTCTATTTTATATAAACACTATCAGTGATGGAAACTCTTCATGAATGATCTGAAAGAGTAACTTGAAGAAATTTCAGATTCTTTTGGAAAAATGGTTCTCAAATTAAAATCATGGTGTTTTGTACTATATTTTACAAACATCACATTACCTTATGTCTCATACATCTTTGATGTTTTTCAGTTGATGACTAAATCTTTGCATCTTTGGTTTCCCCGTTACAAAAAATGTGGAAATGAAGGTGACAGCATCACAGGAGAGTGATTTCAGATGCAAGCAGGAATCATATAAAATATGGTTGGATGTAACTTAGCTTGAAATTGTACCACCTAGACAAGTAAAACATCTCTGTTATTCTAAAATGTTTGTACTTGTAAACTTCAAGAAAAAAAAACTAACAACTTTTTATTTGTGGAGTTGAGCATGTTAACAGGAAGCAAGCGTTCAGTCACTAGAAAGGCACCTTTCTTCCTCTGACACAAATTTTGCTTTTGTGATTTGATTGACAGCCATCCCACTGTCTATAAACAATCCACCATTGCCCCAAATCACCATTCAGTTCCTGCATCCAACATTTAAACATTGAGTGGTTTCGCATTCAATAAAATTCCTTTTCATTCCTTCCTACGTTGCCATGTCTCTTCAAACAGAGACAGAAAAGCTTCGGTCTGTGTCAGACAGATTTTAATTTTCAGTCCTCATCCATTTGCAGGGGACTAGACACAGGCAAACAGACTCTCCCCCAAAGCCTAGCAACCTGCAGTTTAAACAGTCAATGCATAAGAGTCCCGGGATGGGGGCCTGGACCTGTTCACACATGAATAAAGAAGATTAAGATTTCCTTTCAAAGACCTGAAGCCTTTTTGACAGCCAGTGTCAACAGCGCTGTCTGCCTTCAATGTGAACCAGTCTTCTAGCACAGATTCCCACAGGGAGGTCCTGCCGATTAGCATGCATCACGCCACCATTCCTTGTCCGTATTTAATGGAAGAATAAGGGTGTAAAGTTTTGCAAACTCTTACTTAGCCACAAAGAAAGGATAACTTACAGGAATTGTTGAAAGAAAATACCAGTGAACATGAACACCTACAGGGAGCATTTAAAAAGTGAAGAGCCCAGAAGGGAAAGGAAGAATAGTGGGGATTTCTATTATCTAATTGCAGAGAAGTTAACAAAAGCTTTGTAGTCAAAAGAGGTGTTCTGAAATTCGCTCAAAAAAAAAATCAGTTTTACTCTGAAAAGGGGAAAAATATCGTTTCTTTCTAAGTAAGGGTACAAAACTGCTTCAGAAAAAAAGAATTTATTATCAGCATACTTATAAATAAATATCTTTCCTTATAATTAGGGGAAAAGAAGACTAAATATTTTTCTTAATATTTATTAAGGAAAAACTAAAGTAAGTGCTTTATACATAGGTGACTTGATGGACTAGGGCTTTATTAAATAGTAAGTTTTATAACAATTTTGTGTCCTTAATAAGAAGCACAAAGGGGAAAGCAGTGTCCTGTCTACAAATACCAGCCTCTCCAGTTTAACTTGTCAGTGACAAGTTCTAACACTGGAACATGTTGGCATATGGATCATCTCTCCTTTGAAACTGGATCCCATCCTCCTATTATTATGTGCCAAATTATTTGGGGATGAGTTGGGAATACTTAAATTATACCTATTTACATGATCATGGCTGTTTTTCATTATGTGACTAGTGTTTATGCAATTTGATGTCAACTGTTTATTTCTCAAGACTGGACAAGAATGTAAACCAAAATGTGCAACTTGCATAAATGGCTGCCACACTTCCACACCAATGAGAATCCAGGCTGCTTCAGTAGAACTGGGAAAAGTTTCTCACTGATCTACCTACCTTCCTTAACTGATTGAATACTTATTTTCAGAATACGTAGTCTATGTCAGGAACTGGAACAAAGTCTGGACTACATCAAATTCAGCTCAAATAGTCTGGAAAGTGCCAATTATATACTGCTTTTCCCAGCACAAATTATGTTTGTGCTGCATTTCTCAATTTTAAATCAATGAGAGTATTTACAGCACAGAAAACAGCAATATAGCAAATTAGGGATGACTTATTGTTGGTGGTTTATCTTTTTTCTTTTATAGTTAATTGACATATATTTCTAATATCTCATTAGATAGACAGGGTATTTCTTTCCTCTTTTTTATACCCTACACTCAGGTATATATTGTCTAGATACCTTTGCAATGTGTATCCAGAGATGGATCTTTTGTGGAAACAGGATAGAGAGAAACTAAAGAGACTGTATCTCACAGTATTCTTTTTCCTTCTGCAATTTGAAAGGACGTAGTAGAATTCAAGAATATCTGCCATCCAGCATTTAGATAAATTAGAGACCCAGAACAAAAATCAAACCAGGCTTGGACTTCTAATTGCTTTGTTATGACCAAAACTAAATTATTATGAGAAGAAAGAAGGGCTACCTAGGCTACCTGAAAAAGTTAAGCTGTGATTCTTCATCAGGGCAATGTTTTCTGATCATTTTGTACCTAACACACACACCGGTTGGCACTTAACTACTTCCCGATATATAGTGAGAATGCTATATGGTGCTTCTTAAAATTAAACACATACTGGAACTACCTGAAGCCTTTCAAAACCACACATAGAAAGGTCTCAGCCTCAAAGACTTTGATTTGGTCTGGTAAGGGGCCCAAGGATTTGTGTTTCTATGAAGGTGGATAACAGGGATGTCATTGGTCAGCACAGCACATCAGGAGAACCACTGCTCTAGGGTTGAATCAAATATCTCTTTTCCACTGTTCACAGAATAATCAATGACCCATGATGCACCTGGGAGCATGGGCTATCTTATCTCTGAGTCATAAAGGAATTTACCCATGGCTGTAAAAGCTCTCTGTAGCTGGATGAGAGCCTCAGAAATATACAAACATTGTAAATTCACAAGCTCCTTCTTTATCACCATTTGGTCTTTATGGGGTAATGTTATTTTTGGAAATGTCTGCAGAATCCTTTGAACTTGACATCCACAGATAATTACCTCCAACAAATAAACATTCTTGTACTATATAAAAATAGTGCTTCATACAGAGCGTATTTTATTGTAGAAACAGTGAGCATAAGCCACGTGCCGTTGCATGTGGATCACTGATGACTGTCTGCAGGAAGGCGGCTACATGTGAAGCGAAACCCATGAGGCCTCATCTAGTCTCTGTCTGCCAGCCTCTTGGAGCTGTTTTCAATGTCAGTTCAAGGCACATAGACCAACTCTAGCCACAGATATGGAAACGCTGATCAATTTTAAATTGAAAACTGGAATGAATGCCAAGGACACATTCATTCTACAAAATAATGGAACCATCTCTGTTACTGCTCTGTAGATATTTTTCGCCTAACAAGACCGCACTGTCCGAATCAATCATCTTAGTGATAGTAAGATAGTAAGAGTGGGTGTCAGGCAAGGGTAAACTCATTTGGATGAGTTGTAATTGACTATTAACATAGTTTAATTGAAGTGGATCTTACTAAAGGTCCATTACCAATGAGTAATAAAGGAAACATTACTGCTAATTCTTTTGGAATTTCAGATGTATTCATATTTAGAAATAATCTCCACCCCTGGATATAAATACCCTTTAAGAGATGATAGCTAATAGTGACATATGAGTTTAAAGGTAAATATAACCTATCTCATAAAGCCAGCACTTTATACATATACATACACATACATATACACACACATATACACACACATACACACACAGCTACACAGCTAGCTCATTTCTGTATGGATCCATGTCCCCCCCAAAACCTGCCCAACCGTAATGAAAATTTCTTTTTCTTTTTTTTTTTTTTTTTTTTGGTTTTTCGAGACAGGGTTTCTCTTTATAGCCCGGGCTGTCCTGGAACTCACTCTGTAGACCAGGCTGGCCTTGAACTCAGAAATCTGCCTGCCTCTGCCTCCCAAGTGCTGGGATTAAAGGCGTGCACCACCACTGCCCGGCTGAAAATTTCTTTTTAAAATAGAGACAAATACAGTTTTGTGTAAGTGAACTGAAAATTTAAAAGGTCATATTACATCTGAAAAAATTCTGATTAAAAAAAAACTGAATGTGTCTCAGATGTTCTGACAATCTAGAAAGTAAACTAAAGGAAAAAGAGAGGTAATTTTGCTAACCTCACATAAACAAATTGAGGGAAGGGGAACATGGAGTAAGAGAGTCAACAATGACCCTCAAAGGGCTTCCTTGTCACTAGATGGTGACAGCACCAACTCAAGCAATTACAAATATCTGGGAAGCAGATGCAACATAGGAATGCTTGGAGTTAGAGCCCTGTCTGTGCCATTCTGGTCCTGTTTTACTGCATCTATATACTATCCACATAAAACACACAACAAGTATTTTACAGCCTCAGTTTTACTGAGATTCATTTTAATTTATTTTAACTCGAGAAAATTACAACAAGCAGCTATTTATATTATGAACATGTTATATCGAATTTCATGAATGAAATTTTAATTAGGAACATATTTTCCATCCAATTCACATCATTTCATGTTTTCCAAGTAGAAGTCAACTTCTATTCTAATTTACTGAAGAGAACATGTCTAGACACTGAAAGATTACAGGGAAACATAAAGATAAGTAGAACAGATACACAGACTCTCTAAAATGGACTCTATTTTCTCATATTTCAGCTATTTATAGGAACCGATTTTCAGACTGAAGAGAAGGATCTGAGAACAGCCCAGGACCTTCCCTGTGAAAATGTACTTTCTACCATAAATCAAAGCATTTTTCATTCATTTCAGTAATTTGTGCAAGTGAATTTGGTCCAGCTTACAAACCATATGCTCTGTTTCCATAATTCACATACCTTTTAAAACATTCCCTTTTCAGTGAAGTTCCTGAACGATCTCTGACTTGTTCTGGACAAAGTAGTAATGTCAGAAGTAGGGAAAGTGCTTTGTTTGCCCTCAGAAGTGAGAATCACACAGCTGAATGTCCACTTGTCAGATCAGCCCTTTGTCAGACAACGTGGAGGTTCTTTCCAGACTATGGAATTCCTTCCATCAAGTCACATACCATTCCTCGCCCTCAGTAGAAGAAAGGAGATGGTTGCTTTTCAGAGAGCTGGAAGTACAGCTTCCGTGAATTTTGTATGCTGATTAAATTATAAAAGCTTATAATAAATAATTCACCAACATAAAAGTAGAACACACAATGTATTGCTTTCTCGTTGACTTGATCAGTTTTGTGCACATTGCAAGGTACAAACTACAGCTTTTCAAGTCGAAAAACAACTATTCTTTTCTTGTTTCCTGGTACCTGGTGATTCCTTTCTTTCATGGCATTTATTCTTTTTCTTCTGATTTTAGGGATACCATCCTTTCTTTTCCTTCACCAGACACACACTGAAGAAAGTTAGTGTTTTGTTTTTGTTTTAAACTGGATGCAACAACATGAGTCTAATCCCATCACTCAGCAGGGTGAGGTAGAATCAGACCAGTCTGACTTACAAAGCAAGACCCTGATTCAAAAAATGTAAATAAAAGTTTCTTATCTTTACATGTATATGGAACAGATAACTATCCCAGAATGTTTTCAGGGATTAGAATGGTCACTTTTCTATCTCTCGTTCCAGCAGAGTCTGCATTTAAGTTCTTTAGAAGATGCTGAAGAAAGTCACATGAGAGTCCTCCAACACTTATGTCACTTGCCTCAGTCCATCAATCGGTCAATTTCATTATGGCAGGTGGGTAGAAGACTCAGTGCTTTGGCCTTCAGAAGTACTACAGACTCCAGTGTCTCAGAGCCAGGGTACTCGTGTGCTACCATCCCCTTTTTGAGAGACAACCTCAGCTGCCTAAGTGCACACTGGAACACAATGGGCCACACTGTGTTTATCTTCACTTACAGAAAAGGTCATTAACTTCTGTCAAACTTCTACTAATCTCTATCAAAATGAATTCATTGCAAAAAACTTAATTTATCTAAATAAAAGTAACTCTTCAGACAAACATCATTGAATACCATTTAGTGACCATACTCAATGGCTCAAAGTGCAGAGTTCAACTTTTAGCTTGAAATTCTTACTACTTAATTATTTCAACTTTAAAAATTAGCAGACTGTTTTCCTTGGTGTGTCTGTTATCACCACCATGTCAAATGTCACATACTTCTTGAACCCCAAGAAGACCCTGCAGAAAGGCATTGTGTAGCTGTCAGCATCATGGACTCATGGAACCCCAAAATGCTCCCACCAGTTGACCCCAAAATTCCCCTCTTCTCAGATTCCTACTTCTAAACACAAAACAGAAAATCTTTTGTTTGAATTAGCCGATGTGTGAATTTATGGGGTCACCTGGTTCAGATCTACAAGGACTTACATCTGTTTGATAAAGTTTGATTAATTCCTAGCCAGTAGCCTGAACTCTTCGCTTTAGAAGCTACTGGTCTGAGTAGATATTATTCTCATGGCAAGATGCCAAGTTTAGTACTGTTTATGTGGTGCGTTAGAAAATTCTTGCCAAAAGCAGGTAGAAGTCTAGCCTCAATATAGTTATATAATTCAATAGTATTCCAAGAATAGATTAGGCCCCATGAGATACTTCCTGGAACTGATCTGGAAATCTCTATTGCAACTACCTTTCCCCACAAATTTCTGATCCCTCATCGTGGCTTCTCTTTTAATACATATACCCTTCTAAGGTTTAGAACACTGGCTATGGAAATACTGATACATCTGAACACTAGTAGAAGAAAACCATTTGTAGGAAGATTGAAATTTAAGGATTTTTCAGTAGGCTTTGGTATACAGCTTTATAAACAAAGAGGATGACTCAGATTTAATACAAAGATTGATTTTATTTTACTAATGTGTATTGTATCTGTGTATCCCATGCGTGTAGGGAAGAGGGAAGCCCAAGTCAGAAGAAAGCATTAGTTTCTCTGCAGCTGGAGCTATAGGTGCTCATGAGCTGCTGGACACGGCTCCTGAGATCAGAGCTTGGGTCCTCTGGAAAAGCACGATGTGCTCTTAACTGGGACCCATCTCTCCAGCCCCAAAGTTGGGATTTTAAATACATATTTTTTTCCTTGTTGATTTGGCTCTTTGATACTTAAAGTTTCTCAAGAGAGGAATTGGTTGATTGTTCTCTAGTTGAGTGTTCTACATGAGCTTCCTTTGTAGTTAAGCCAACATGATGCAACTGCATCTCTCAGATTCCACATAAAATAAGATTAATTTTTATTTCCAAGCCAAGCTAAAACACATTATAGGAAATTTCCCAGCAAGTTTCTGCTTGGGGTTAAATGGTTAACTAATCAAGTATTGTCTAATTTATTCAATTTATACTTCTGTCTATATAAATACACTTTTCTTATTGCTTTTATAGAAAAAAATACCTAACTAAATCAACTTAAGGAAGGGTTTACAGTTTGAAGAACCAGTCTATGATGGTGAGAAAAGCATGAGATAACTGGTCATAATGCATCTCTAACCAGAGGAGAGATTAATGCTGAGAGCTTGTCTATTCTTGCGTTTTCTGTCACTCAAACATGCCCCTCACCTATGGGATGGTGCCACCTTATATTCAGGGTGTGTCTTCTCTTTTCATTTAAGTCTGTCTTCAAATCTTCTTACAGACATGTCCAGAGTTGTGTCTTCTAAGTAATTCTAACATTTGTCAAATTGGCAATTAAAATTAATTATCACAGTCTCAAATATTATGAAATAGCACAATAACAGTTCTGGGTTTTAAAAAAAAATTCTACTTTCAAGGTAACAAGATGTCCTACTTTGCTGTATTGTTGTTGTTACTGTGGTAAAACACTGACCCAAAACAATTTGGCTTCTTTGGTTTACAGATTACTTCTCACCAACACAAGAAACCAAGGTAGATGTCAAGGAAGGAGCATGAAAACAAGGATCATGAAAATCAAACAAACAAACAAAC
>NW_021604566.1:14198980-14272842 GCF_004785775.1 Grammomys surdaster
CCCTGGCTCACTGGTTATGTTTCTTCTACAGTCCAAGCCCATCTGCCTGGCTATGTCATCGCTCACAGTGGGATGAGTCTGCCCACATCAACTAGCAAATAAGAAAATGGTTCATAAGCATGACCATAGGCCAATCTGATCTAGACAATTCTTTAGCTGAATTTTCCCTTTTCCAGGTGACTATAGTATGTGTTGACAAAAACTAACCTCTATACATGATAAATATAGTATGTGTGTGTGTGTCTGTGTGTGTCTGTGTGCATATCTACTTTCAAATAATAAATAGAAAGATATTTATATCTTGTCTTCAATGTTATGAATTATAAAATAGTCTATAATTATTACTTTCCCAAAAATGTAATAACATTTTGATTGCTCTTTTGAACAATAGGACTAACAGTCTTGATTTTTTTCAATATGTGCCTTGTGCTTCATTTAAAATTATTTTGTTTTTTAACTAGTGTATTACAGATGGACTTTTATATGTATTAAGTATATTTCTATCTTGAAATATGAAATGTATATTAGTATTTTTGTCTGCTTTTAAACATTATGCCTATTTTGTGTGTGTGTGTGTGTGTGTGTGTGAAATACTTTCAGAAATCAGAGAGGACACCAGATCTCCTAGAGCTGAAGCTACTGATTGTGATCCACCCAATATGCATGCTAGAAGCCTAATGCTCATTCTCTGGAGGAACAAAAAGTGCTATTAACCTCTACCACATTACTCCAAGCAGTACACATCCCTTTTTCTTGAGTTAGGGTTTCACTCTATAGCCCAGAATGGACTAGAACTCACTATTTAACCCACAATGACCTCAAATCTACTCTGATCCTGTTGCTTCAGCTTCCTAAATGCATGGATGAGAGGTTGATGGAGAAATGGCCCTGCATTGGCTGCTCTTCCAGAGGTCCTGAGTTCAATTCCCAGTACCCACATGATGACTCATAACCATCTATAACGATAGCCCCATGGGATCTGATACTCTCTTCTGGTCTGCAGATGTACATGAAGACAAAACAACCATGGACATAATCAAATAAATTCTTTAAAAATCATTATTAGATTCTTATTTTAAAGTGGCATTATTTCAAGTGGGTAGTGGAGTGGGGTGTAAGAAATGTCTTTAGAAGAGAACTCCCTGCAGCCTTATCCTATGCTGCCTTCCCTTCATATCAGAACAAAGCCTGCACTACTTCAGAGAACCTCGCCATGAACAGTACAGTATTCTTCAGGAGACCTTGAGAACCTCAGTATAGTTCCCAGTCCATATTAGACAGATCACAACCACCTGTAACTCCCACCCCAGGGAATCTGAGCTCTCTTCGGGCCTCTTCCGGTGACCATACTTATATGCATATAGAGTCCCCTATCACATACAATAAAATAAGTACTTTTTTAATAGAAGAGGGTAGGGACAGTGAGATAAAAGAGGACAGAAAATCAATTTAGAGACTTCCAATGGGAACCACTTTGTGCAACATTGCAATACACATTTTTGCTGAAGCAATAAGACTTTTCTACATGGGTAGAATTGCAAACAAGTCTGTTCTCTGAAGTCACCAAATCACAGCACTTGTGGTAGCTTAAGAGTTTGGGTTATGTCAGTGGATCTGCAGTAGTGCACAACTTAGTGAACAGAGCATACATTGCAGGTGAACACTTGCTGCCATTTGCGCATTTAGTTCCTTGACTTGCACTTAACTTACACGGCTTACATTAAATGGACATTTATGGTTTTAGATTCCATTGAGAAGAAGTAAGAATAATATTAGAATGTGTGTTATTGAAAAATCTGGACTGTGGATTTACCTAACACTGCTATTTAGCTATGAATTAGGATGAAAAACTGAAAAATAAAATAAATAAATAAATAAAAATAAAATTATGGTTATAATGCATAGATATTCATGATCTGAAATGAAGTTTCTGTAAGTTTTCTTGCCTAAAGGAGCAAAAGGATGTGAACATTTTTGATATTCTTATAAATTTTATATTTCAAAACAAACATCATATTGTAGATGTATCCACTGGGACTGGACTCCACCACTCTTCATTTTGTTTGGTTGTGACTTTCAGTAATGGCTTCCATCTACAACCCTGATCTTTTCTTGGTGAAGGGTGAGACCATACTTACGTCTGGGTATAAGTGCAAATACGTAGACCATGGTCAGGAATTATGAGGGCTCAGGGGATTAGTAGTTGAAGGTTCACATCTAAGACTTCCTTAGCCATGGATAGTTAGATACAGTTTCCTTCTTGTTGATTGGTCTTAGATCTAATGGGAGAGCAGTGTATTACTATTAAGTTTTATATGCTGCTACTGAACCCTAAAGGTTACTGGGCCAGGCCGATCATTCTTGTGGTTCGTAGGAATTCTATCTTTGTAACTACGGGATTCTCAGACTCTCAGATGTGAAGTAACCTTATTTTAACATAAGGAACTTTAAAAAATACATTCATACATATGTGAATATGTTTATACACACATGCATATATGTATTTATATAATATTTATTCTATTGGTTCTGTTCCTCTAGAGAACCTTAACTTATACACTAACCATTAGAAAGGGATTGGTGATAGAGAATCCACCACTATTATTGATATTCTCCTATACTTGCAGACAGAAACCTAGTTTAATTGACCTCTGAGGGGCTTCATCCCGCAGCTGATGGAAACAGATAGAGAAATCCACAGTCAAACATTAGGTGGAGCTTGTAGAGTCCTGTGAAAGAGGGAGAGGAAGGATTAATGAAGCCAAAGGGGTCAAGGACACCACAAGAAACCCTACAGAATCAACTAACCTGGGCCCATAGGGGTTCACTGAGACTGAATCATCAACCAGAGAGTGTGTATGGGACAGACCTAGGCCCCCTACATATATGTAACAGATGTATAGTTTGATCTCCATGTGGGATCCTTAACAGGAGCAGGGACTGTGTCTAACTCTGTTTTCTGCCTTTGGACCCATTTACCCTAACTCGGCTTCCTCATCTAGGCTCAGTAAGGGAAGATTCACCTACTACAACTTGATATGCCAAGGCTGTTTGACATCCATGGGAAGCCTCCCCTTCTCTTAGGAAAAAAGGAGAGAGAGGGGAGAAATAAGGTGAGAAGGAAGAACTGGCAGGAGAGAAGAAAGGGGAAGCTGTGATCAAGATATAAAATATTAATAAAAATAGAATAGAACAAAAAAGATGAGAAGGAATCTTTAAAGATATTTTTAATTATCAGTTTGTATGCTGATACATCAGTTACAGCCCCCCTTCACTCCTCTTTTCCAGTCCTACTCTTACAAATCCATACCCCCCATTACCCCCTTTTTCCTCTTCAGAGAATGGGAGCTCTCCTTGGATACCACCTCACCCTGGGACATCTGGACCAAGACCCAGCAGGAGTAAACATATCCTCTTCCACTGAGGCCCAACCAGGCAGTCCAAGTAGGGGAAAGGGGATCCAATGGCAGGGAACAGAGATGAAGACAGCACCAGCTCCATTTGACCTTCTCCACATGAAGATCGAGCTGCACATTTGCTACAAATGTGTGGGGATTTTAGGATCAGCTCCTGCATGTTCCCTGTTTGGTGGCTCAGTCTATGTGAGCCCCCAAGGTTCCAGATTAGTTGACTCTGTGGGTCTTCTTGTGGTGTCCTTCACTTGCTCATATCTGTCTCCCACTCTTCCACAAGACTCCATGTGATCAGGATGTATGGCAAATAAATAAATTAATAAAATATAAATAAAATAACAAGAAGAGAAAGGCATTTTTCCATTTTATTTTGCTAATAATGTTGACAGAGTTGTGGTAGTTATTTATTTTTTCTTTCAGAGACAATAATTCACAGTTAAAAACTCTATTTTGCCCAGTCAAAAAATATTTAAAAAATGAGCTAATTTTCTATTCATGCCCACATTTTTATTGAAAGTCATTGTGGTTTAAAATACTTATAATTGTTATTGTTTTTTTGTATGTGTATGTTCAGTGGTATACATGTGTATATGTGTATGCATGCATGAATGCACATGTGTGTGCATTTTGTATACACATGTACCCTGGTGTTCAGCCAGAAGACAATTTTGAGGAATCAGTCCTGTTTGTCCACCTGTATGTGAGTTCTTTGAATTGAGTCAGAGCAGTTTATAGTCTTCTGTGACAAACTCTTTTATCTGCTGAGATACCTCACCAGAGAGCATGCTGTGTATACTGAACACCTCACCTGAAGCTCAAACCCCGAGTTAAAACTGATGACTGACATTTTATCAGTTAGCTCTCCAGATCCTGACTGAGCTGCAGGTGATTCTGCCTAGTAAGCACTTGTTTCTGGCTTTGTCATTTGGGTATAAAGTAGAATCATCCATTTTCACATTCTTCAGAATTAAGCATGGGTGTCTCAGTGAAGATTTCTATTGCTGTGATGAAACACCATGACCAAAAGCAAGTTGAGAAGGAAAAGGTTTTTTTTTCTGTGTACACGTCTAGGTAATAGTCCATCACTAAAGGAAATCAGGAAGCAAACTCAAACGGCAGGAACCTGGATGCAGGAGCTGATGCAGAGGTCATGGAGACTGTGCTGGCTTACTTTCATGGCTTGCTCAGCCTGCTTTCTTACAGAAGCCAGGACCTTCAACTCAGGGATGACCCTACCCACAATAGTCTGGGCCCTAACTCATCAATCACTAATTAAGAACTATAGCTTGTGTCAAGCTGACATAAAATTATCTAGAACAGTAATTCAAACAATTCAAACAAAATTCACGTGAAATTTTCTTTCTTCCTTTCTTTCTTTCTTCCTTTCTTCCTTCCTTCTTTCCTTCTTTCTTTTCTTCCTTCCTTCCTTCTTTTCTTTCTTTCTTTCTTTTTTTTTCTTTTTTCTTTCTTTCACCTTCCTTCCTTCCTTCCTTTCTTTTTTTCTTTCTTTTTTCTTTCTTTCTTCATTCCTTTCTTCTTCCTTTTTTATTCCTGTCTCCCCATGTACCTCTTCTGTGTGTGTGTGTGTGTGTGTGTGTGTGTCTGTGTGTGCCAGTGCATGCTTGTGAGTGAGTGGGAGGGATCAAATCTAGGGACCTATATGTTAAACTATTTAGAGATTTGCTGCCAGGCTTCCTATTGTTCGAGAAGAATCATCATGATGAAGCCTTTGTCTTTCCAGGTCACTTGTTAACCAAGGTGAGCAGAAGCCCACAGTGAGTTACATTACCTGAGTAATTTCATATAAAATATTCTATTATACAAGTCTATAAATTTATTTTCCTTTTTGCTATTCCATAAGCTAATTCATATTAATTGATATAAGACCTAAGTAAAATGCTGTCATTTCAGTCCAATGCCTATTCCTGCTTCCTATTTCTCCTTCTTTTATATATAACATCTGTCTGGGCAACGCCCAGGAAGACAGAATGTCCTTTGTGAATTCATGAGTTCAAGGAATCATCTAGATTTTATTTTTCAGTAAGATGAACAAGGTAGGCTATAAAACATATTTTAAAGGTGCTCATTAGATGAAATAGTATGCCCTGAAGAAAACAGACACTGCATGCCTTCTTCTTACTCTCTCCTAAAATACTTTGCAAATTCCTATCAACTCAATTCTTTCAATTTATGTGCATGAATATGTTCCTGGCAAAATCACAAAATTCAACTCCCATAATTCTTAAAAAGTCTACCTCTGGGTAACATATATAATCAACCTGAAAGGATAAAACCCAGACTCAAAATGCCATTCCTATCTTCAACATTTGCAAAGCAATTACCAACTTCCCTCAGATTTAAGACTATTGGAGTCTAATGTTGAGTATACTTGCCAAAGTATTTCATTGTCAGCTGACATTAGGTAATAAAGCACAGTAAAGGAATACTCAGCATGGCCACAGTCCTCTTTGTTAGTTAACGTTATAGAGACCAAAGAGAAAGTTTAGATGAAGAAGGAAACCTACATTGGTGAGGTCCCAAAGCACCTCACCAATTTCCTTTCACCATGTGGCTTTCCAGTTTTTGAGAAATAATATTGGGTTTTGCACTTTTCTGGAAATCTTTCAGAGTCGCATGGAAAACAATTGTCTTAGTTAGAGTTTCTATTGCTGTGAAGAAACACTATGATCACAGCAACTCTTATAAGGAAAACATTTAAATAAGTCTAGTTTACAGGTTCAGAAGTTTAGCCCATTATTGTCATAGTGGGAAGCATGGCAGCACACAGGCAGACATGGTGATGGAAAAGGAGTTGAGCATTCTACATCTGGGTTGGCAGCCAGTAAAAAGAGAGTGGAACTGGGCTTGGCTTGAGCTTCTGAAACTGTCCCCAGCCCCATGACGTATCTCTGTCAACAAGGCCACATCTCCAATAATGTCATTCCCTATGAATCTATGGGGGGCATTTTCATTTAAACCAACACAATAGTGTTTAGTACTTATCAGGTAGTCATTTATCAGAGGAATATCTTTAGATTTGTATGATTAACTTAGGAAAGGCACAGAACTCAGGAAACTGAGTTTTCTGAGGGACTGTTAACGAAGATGACACAGATCTTAAGGGAGGGGTGATATTGGAGCATAGGTGATAAAAATGACAGATGAAGATAATGAGAAGGGGGTAGACAGAGGAGAGGGAGAGGAGGATAATTATTGCTGGACATGTTTGAAAGCCATAAGGAACCCGATTTTATAAGCTTTATATATGTTAGTGAATTTGGGTCACCTGAGAAAAGGCTATAGACTCAATCCAATTATAATTAAAAGATTTATTGATAGCTGCTAGCAGGATTAAGGCCAAATATCAGGCAGGTCATGAAGGAGGGTTATAGGGAATGACTTTTTGAGAAAACCACCACAAGAAGACCATCAATATCTATGCAAGCAAGTATCTGTGTAAGAAAGATTCAGAAAACAAAATAGTGCTTTAGTCATGTCATTACAAGTAACATTTCAGGGTGGGGGTGGTTACTGAGTCAAGATTACTGAGTCAGGGTTACTAGGAGCTTACCTTCCAAGGGGTGGAGTGAGAGACAAATGGCTAGGCTTACCAAGATGGATGCCTAGCATCAAATGGAGTTTCTTTAGTGTGTGTGTGTGTGTGTGTGTGTGTGTGTGTGTGTGTGCGTGTGTCTGAAATTCAATTAGAGTTTTCCTATAATCAGACAATAAAGATCTTCCCTGAGCCATATGCTGCCAAATATAAAGCTCAGTCCCAGCTATGGAAACCTCCCATAGAGTTGTTGGTCAGGGGTTTCCTAGCCATTCTCAGAACAATGCAACCTATTACCATTGCTTTGTATTGTCCACTAATACTTGATGGCAAGGTCATATTATTGAAGAAACCATATGCTTTGGCCATAGAATATGAAGAAATGAAGCTGTAACTGACTAGAAAGGGTTCCTTCTTGCTGGAAGGTGTCATATAGGAAGGTGATGGAGAGAAATGAACACGCTCTTAACCCAGGGAGCTACAGTATCATTCAGCCTGTCAAGATATGACCATGGGTGCAAGAGTAGCAGGAATATCATGGGTTTGCCCTAGCTGTCTTAGTGAAATTAAGGAGGAAATACATGTTGCATTCTGTAAATATGCGGGAGAAGACACGGTTGATGAGCTCACAGACCACAAGGGTAGGTCTATTGCTCTAATTCTACCAAGTGCATATAGTAGCAAACTGTCCTAAGAAATTCATATCTTTATGTTGTTAGATTAGTGCCATAATTAAACCTCATCAGGGAAGTTTCGTTGTGTAATAGATGATGGTTAAAAGAGAAACTCACAACCGAACAATGGATAGTAAGGAAGTATCAGTGGAGAGCTCAGCCATAACGAGGATATCCATGCACAGCACCTACCCAAAGGTTACAGCAACTGCAGAAGAGGGACTGGAAAGATTATAAGAGCAGGAGGCCAGGAAATAGTAAAGTAACATAGCAATAAAATGTTCTTAAGGACATTCTACTATTCTACTATACCCACAGATTGGTGCCTTGCTTAGTCATCAACAGTGAAGCTTCATCCTGCAGTAGATAGGAACAAATACAGACATACACAACTGAACAATGTGCATAGAATAAGAGACTTTGAAACACTTAGTCCTAAAGGAGATGTCTCTACCAAATATCTCTTTTTAGGGCTCAGTGAAAGAGAAGGGAAGATTGTAGGTGACATTGAGTTTGGGTGACAAGAAAATAGTCTTCCAGACACAACAAGGCTGATACACACTTGAACTTACAAGTGGCTATATGCACAGGACTTGCACAGGTCTGAGATAGATGTGGTCCAAGCACTGAGAGGGGAAATGGACAGAAGCCCCTATCTCTAACTCAGAAGCTACCTTTAATTGATAATTACTTACAGAGGAAAAATGAGTTTTCTCCAATAGTCTTCATTAAGTATACAAACCACATGAAGGAATAGGGTGCAGATAGTCAACAAAAAGAACTCAGTGGTAATTTTGGAGAGTTATTTTGCCTCACAGTGCTTTGTATAGGTTTTTTTTTTAATTTTTCCCTTTACAGATCTTTTGCTTATGTATCATAGTTCCCAACTTTGTTTTAGTTGGGTTTCTGTGTGTGCAAGTGTGTGTGCTCAGCATCTGTATCTATTTCTTGTGCTTTTTCTCTGGCTCTTTTTTCAAGGTTTGTTTCAATGTTTTGTAGGGCAGTAGGGAAGTTCTGGGAAGAATTGGAGGAAGAGAATGGTAATGAGAGTATATTGTGTGGCAAAAGACTATTCTCAATAAAAATTAAATGAATAAATAAATAAATAAATAAATTTTAAAAGAGAAATAAAGAACAGGCTGGAGAGATGGCTCACTGGTTAAGTGCACTGGCTGTTCTTCTAGAGAACCAGGTTCAATACTAACTCCCAACACATACTGCTGTGCCCTTTAAGCATTTGTGAACCCCAAAAGACCACCAAGGAGCTGACTCAGACCATAATCACACTAGGGTCTCTTTATTCAAACTAGCTTGGGCCACACTGCCACCTGAGTCAGGACAGTGAAGCATCAAGCTCTCAGCAGGACAGCATTTTATAGGAAACAGGAAGCTAGCGAGCAGCTTCCCTGGCTAGTATCTGATTGGGAGCCTATTATGGAATTTTGTTGCCCTTAAAACTAATTGGCTGGTGCCGGGAGGCAAACATAAACTTAACTTCTGCTTTCTTTCTGATTGGTGGTTGTTAGGAAATGAAATGCCAGGGCAGTCTTATAGCCTGGAGGTGCAGATTTGTTGGGGAGTAACCTGGAAACTGATGCTAGAGAGTTCAACTTAGGTCAGGTTATCTAAGGTGGAATCTGAACCCAAGATCTGGTCTCTCATTACAAGGTAGCTCACAGCTCTTTCTTAACTTCAGTCCCAGGAATCCAACTCTCTCTTTTGTCCTCTGAGGGTACTGCACACATGTGGTGAGCAGACACATATAAAGATAAAACACTCATACACATAAAATAATAAATGGGGAAAAATAGCAAATGAAAAGAAGAGAAAGAAGAAACTAAGTTGGGAGGGAAAGCAAAGTTAAGGATGGATCTGGGAGGAGGTTAGAGAAAGGATATAGAAATGAATATGATCAAAGTATTTTGTATGAAATTTTCAAGGAATTAATATTATATATTAAAAACAATAAAAATAACTGCAAAACTTGATCATAACAATCATATCTTGTTGTATGCCGTAGAATCTGCTGTAACATACAATAGATGATTTTGAAAGTAAACATCACAGTGTCTCCTAGAAATAATCCCATAAAACTGCAAAGCTCCTTGTCTTTTTTGACTTTTGATGTTACAAACCTCAATCCCCAATGGATTCTGAATTCCAAGAGCTGAAGACATGCTTTGATCCAATAGTGAAAGTTTGAGAATATATTTTTCAGAAATTAATATTGTTTTACTTTGGACCATATTTAAAATGGCTTCTTTACAGTGTGGAGTATCTGGCTAGAGATTTCACAGTACAAGTAAACCAATGGCATCATCTTGCCAGCTGACTTGTAAGCCCAGAAGATTGTTTAATGCAATTCATAATAGAAAAATTGGAAAGGAGCAGCATGGATAACTGCTTCCTGCTCTGTAGAACTGTTTTAGAGTATTTGCATGTTCTGTAGTATTTCAGACTTTGAAGATACAGAGAACTCATCTCAGACATCCAAACATGGTTCTGTCTTAGTTATACCCACTGATGTGATAAAATACTCTGGAAAAAATAGAAATTCAAGGGAGAAAGGCTTAATTTGGCATCATAGTTTGAGGTATTTTTCATCATGGATTTGAAGTCAAGAGAAAGAGAGCTGGTTTGCTTGTGCTTATCATGCTTTCCTTATTTCTCTACACTCCAGGATTCTAGCCTAGGGAATGGTGTCACCCATTGTGGGTCTTCCCATCAAATCAAGATAATTCCTCCCTAGCTTAGTGTGGATCCCCAGAGGCCTGTCTCCCAAGTCATTCTAGATCACATTCAGTTGACAACTGAAATGAACTCTCACAGACTCATCAGAAATATGGAACCAAAAGTCAAATCATTCTCAACAGTATATATATATGTGTGTGTGTGTGTGTGTGTGTTTGTGTGTGTGTGTGTGTTTGTGTGTGTGTACATATATATGTGTGTGGTGTGTATGGTCTAATATGTTTATCTAAATGTATATAGATCCTACATGATGAAAATATAATTTCAATGGCAATTTCAACAATGGTGTTTAAACTTATTGTGATTGCAAATCACAATCAAGAATAAATTAATTATCCACAAGGTGTTCATCATTTAGCCCCAGCAATCTTCTCTTAAGCACTACATTCATGTTACAACTAAATCTTTTGTGGTTTTAAACATATTTAAAGAATCACTAAATTGCTAACATCAAAACCCTGGTGGATGTACAGACCAACAAAACTCCGTTATAAAGAGAGTGCTTGGAGCAATCCATATTTTCCAGTCACTGAGGGGTGCACCTACTTTAGAACACAGTTTTTATGTGTGAACACTCACACCCAAGACACCTTTGTCTTTATCATCCTGTCCTGTCATGCCGCAATGGCCCAGGGTTATGGAAGAAGGCTGTAGGAAGCCTCAGCCCTAGATACCTAACATGAGGATGCCGGAGTTGGCTTCCTCGCCACGCCAAACCTGACACCATAAAGCTCCCTACCGTCAGCCCTTGTAAGGATATTACCCTGACAGTTACCAAGGTTAACTGCTTGTTTGACCTTATAAAGTCCACCCCCTTACAGCCCCTGAATATGCAGATAAACCACCTTCCAACATCTCTGTCCTGGCCAGTGGTACACGGCCACACAAAGCTTGCCCCAGAGACACTAGCCACCTCTCTAGGAAACTGAACCATTCTCCGAAGCTCTTTCCAGGTGTGTTAATCGCTCACCAAGATTCTGCACTGTACTGCACACTTGGCTAAGCCTCCCTCCAAGCCAGTCGGCACACAGGGGGCTTGGCTGCCCTGAGGAGGAAGTAGACACTGTCCTTGTCATTTTCCTTTGGTAATATCACAAAACCTGAAACCTTTGATAAGAAAACGACACCAGCCTCTTTTGTAGAGTCTATGTTTACAAAATCTTCTTGATACCATCATATTTCTTGAGTAGATCACGTGCTATGTTTCACTGCATCACAGGTTCAGCCTCCTGATTTCACAAAGCCTTTTCAGCTCCCTGAGCATCAAGCTGAGCAGGATATCAGTGAGGTTTGGCCAGATTAAAGCAAATGAGAGAGAGCAGAGGGCCATTTAATAAAGAGTTGTCAAAACAGGACCCTGATATATGAAAATGGATGAACCTTGTATTAAGAGAAGACAGCTAAATAAAAAAGAAAATTCTTAAAATAAAAGCAAATTATATTCCTTACTAGACAACATTATCTATTACCAGTCTATACTTATTCACCCCTCTTGAACCCTAGGTTTTCTGAACTATCAGGAACCCTGACACATCTGGAATCCTAGGTGGTCAAAATTCTCAAGAGTCCTGACATTATAAAGCCCTAGGTGATATAAACTCTCATGATACAGGCCCAAATCTCAGAGGGCTTGGGTTTGAAGGGGTTTCTCGGTGCAAGGAGTACCTGTCTGTAATCTGTATTTTGCACTTTAGTGACTAACAAGACCTAAATGGGACCTCTGGCTTTCAGCTAGAAAGGATGCTTTGCTAACTGGAACTCAGTTTACTTTAATTTTTATATTCCTCATTGGTGTCTTAAAGCATGCTTTAGAGATCTGTGGTCACTGTTGTATTTTACCTGCAGAATCCATGTATGTAACAACCCAGAAACTATTTTCCCATCTAAAAATATTTTTCTCCAAGAATACTAGTGTCCGTAAATTTGTGTTAGTTAATCCTTAGTTCATTCTTAATTTAGTTTGAATTTGCCTGTCTGTCACCTTAGAATTTCTATGTAGCAATACTGACTAATCACATTGTTCTCTTTCATGTTTTTATATTTAAATAATCATTTTGAAAGATTTGTTAATGTGCTACTGGAATTTATTTACTTCCATGGTTCTTCAATTTTCATTTATTCTAAAATGAACAGGTAACGTCTGCATAGTGTTCACTTACATGAAAGTACTGCAGGGTAATTGACAACATCTGCCTAGGCTGGCTGTGCACACAGAGACGAGCGTGGTAAGGAGCAGGCATGTAGGTGCGCTCAGAGCAATCCAACTCCACCAAGTTAACAAACTTCGCTAATCTCTCTCTCTCTCTCTCTCTCTCTCTCTCTCTCTCTCTCTCTCTCTCTCTTCCTCTGTGTGTGTGTGTGTGTGTGTGTGTGTTTGGGTGTGTGTAAGGGGAAGGAGAGAGAAAGGAGAGAGAGAGAAGAGACAGAGGAGAAGGCATGGGAAAGAGAGAAGAGAGATGGAGAAGGGAGAGAGGGGATAGGAGAGGATACAAGGAGAAGAGAGAGAAAGCAGGAGAAAGGATGGAAGTGGAGTGGGGAGAGAGAGAGAGAGAGAGAGAGAGAGAGAGAGAGAGAGAATTGTAATGAAGTCCTTCTGCTCTCCTTTATTTTTAGATCACAAATCAAATGGAACAATTGAATCAAGGACCATGATTTTTCCAGAGAATATAGACATATGAAGCTCAACTTTAGGATATTCTGAAGTAAATAAATCAATCTGAAAAAAGAAATGTAAAGGAGAGGTTGCCCAGAGCTGATTTGTGTAAAAAGTTTGAATGAGAAGCTTTGCCTGAAGGCATGCTCCTATGCCCCACCTTTGGTCTGGAAGTAACATGCACATCTATGTGGAACTTCACAGAGGTCATGTGATGCAGGAGCTTCCAGTGCATTCTATGCTACAGCACTGATGTCCCTGAAGCTCTGCTAATATTTATTTTTCCCTGTTCTGTGTTCTGAGCTAAGAAATATGACTAGTTTATCTTTCATTTAAACAATGGGTAGGGAAAATCCTAAAAGAATATTGAAATAGTTCTGCCTCTTCTTCTAATGAATTATGAGTGCTCTTGAGTCTAGATGGGTTCTTTAGGTGTCACATAGAAAAGCCATTATTATCTGCTTCTTAACTCTTTGTCTTTTGACCCAAGGGAAAAAAGGTTCCTTTTGTTTTGTTATTGGAGGTGTTTTTTTGAGACAAAGTTTCTCCATGTACCTTGGCTGGTATGGAACACTCTAAGTAAACCAGGCAAAACTAGAACTCAGAAATTTGCTTGTCCTCTGCCTCCTAAGTATGAGAATGAAAGTGTAAGACATTATGCCTAGCCTTACCAAATAAATATTTATATGACCCTTTATATATAAGTATTAAAACCAGTATGGAAATCAACTGTTTATCAATTATAAAATAATTATTTAGATGTCTTTTTGCAAAAGTTTGAAAGGTAGATTTCAGATATCCAATATCCAATGTAAAATCTGAGTGCTTTGCACATGTGTAAACCTGATAATAAATATTGAGCAAAGAGAAGCACATCCAAGGGCTGTGCTGGTCCATGTTTGTTAGGTAGAAACTTTGTTTCACACATATGCACATGGTGGGGCATGAAAGCACACCACACATGGTTTCACACACATACATGCACATACACATACATGCACACACACACACACACACACACACACACACAAGAAAGTAAATTTAAACTGAAACAGAATAGAAGTGCTTATATATTTTTACATAAAGGATGAAATCTGCTAAATTTTGTTACTTCAGAAAATAGAAAATCTTGATCATTTTCAGAGTTGATTGATATTTTTGATTTTCTAAGTATCAGTTCTGTGAATGCCAATTTCTACAAATACATAACGTGAAGTGGCAGCATGTTTAAAGCCATTCCAGAAATTGTTAGAAATTTCGTTCTGATCCCAAGCCAAAATTCATTTCACATTTTTAAAAACGAAACTCAAGTTAGCAACTCAAAGGCAATTTTTAAAAGCAAATATTCTGATGTAATGTAATCTAAATATACACAACTTTGATCTTTAAATGGTTTGAGGTGACAGTATGAAAGCAGTAGAAACTTAAGTGCAATGCTGATTGAATGTCTTACTCTAAAGGCATAGTGGGGCTAAGTGCCTATGTAGTATTCTAAATGAAGGTTGCCATGGAGTCACACGGAACACTGGTGAGATCTCTCATAAATACCTCATATCCTTAGGCACTAAACTCTGAATTCACTTTGGTTGTTGGCTATTCAGAGATCATTTAATGCAGCCATTTGTTTTCAGTCCTTACACTCAGTTACTGAACTCATCTGGGGTCATGGCCCAGAGTTAAAATGATGGACTATAAGCTATACCAGGAATCTGATCACACTCACTTCACCCACTGGACATTAGTGTATTCTCTGTGCCTAATGTAGCCTAGAAGCAAAAACCATTTTGGAACGATGGACTTCAGGGGTCATCAAGATTCTGCTCTGATTCACAATACCTCCCCTTTCATTTACAGATGGCTTTCCTAGTATAGGAACAAGCCTAAGAAACATGTTCAGGGCCCTGTGTTGGCATTAGTCTCCACTACTCACAAATGTCATTATCTCATAAAGAGAAAAAGAGTGAGTGTGTTTTAACTCCCAGTTTGGAGATAATCCATGATTGATTGGTTTCATTGCTGTTAGGTACAGGACAGTACAGTAGGACAGCAGCTCAAGGGAAAAAAAATTAATTTTATGTCTTGGAAGCCCAGACAACTGGCAGACCTACTACTAAGTTCTGTGCCTTAACGTTTCAAGTAGTTCCAATAACACTACAAGGTAGGACACATACCTTCATTGTGTTGGCCTTTAGGGACACTTCTCCAAGCCTCAGAAGACACCAGATTTCTGGAGTTCTTCTACCATCAGTGGACATATGGAAGCATATAAGAGTCATGCTACCATTCAATTGAATTCCAACTCTCAAAATGAATTTAAGAGCTCCTCAAAGCAATCTTACATGCTGGGACCTGGCCCAAACCTAGTCACTTGTACAGACTAGGTAATTAGGCTCTTCCTTCTAGTTTACGGTCTGGCTTGGAGTTAAGGACTGTTCAGTGTGGAAATGTCTTGATACAGATGTAGTCTCACAGACTTCCTGAGATTTAACCTAGATAGCTGGGAACCAGACAAGCACTCTCAATTATCCTATGATTACTAAGCTTTTTTTTTTTCTTGTTGGCAAATCTCACAGTAATGTCACAACTGAGCAAAAACAGCCCAGAGAGGAGCTGGTTTATGTTTCCAGCTCTTCAAACCAAATATTCAGGAAGAACAGCCTGTGTTGCACCAAGACAGAGCATCAGCCCCACCCACCTCACTGATGGATACTAGACTAAGTAGAAACAGACCCATTAAAGGGCCGGTTGCTATTCCAAATCTACATGGACTTTGAATCATGTTTTTCAGATTAGCTGTCAGTCATTTTAATTTTAGAAAAAAAACATAGAGTTAGATAGGATCTTATTTAAGAGCTGATTAAAGTACCTTTGTTTTCAGAGATATTAGAAAATATTTAGAAATGTTGAAATGAAAGAGTTGACTGCATGCTAACATAACAGCTTCATGGAAGACATTATTAATTATGAATGTAATCAATATTCTAGACGTCTGAGTTCTGAACAACAGAGTGGGTGACTATTTCTCATACGGTGGATTATGGAGTTTAGATACTGTAGTTCTTCCAACCAGAAAGCAATGCAGTCCTGACTATCACAGTCACTGACAATTGCAAATTTCTTTCATCTCTTTTAGTTCCATGGCTATTGAAACGGCAAACTCCAAAGTCCTTAAAAATTCATATGAAAGAAGATTCTCTAAGGAAGTCATTCGTAGGTCATCTTCCAAAAAGATGATCTTCACTTATTTCAGACCTCTAAACAGGTTTACTTATTAAAGAAATCAGCAGAGAGTTCCATCATCTACCAAGACAAATTTCACTCCAAATTATTCTACTGTATTTATGGTTATTACTTCAAAGTAAGATGTAGAAAAGCAAATGCAAAGTGTTGGATATCTTTATGCTCTACTCTAACGAGAGTACATACAAAATAAAAAAGAGGCTAAGTCCTGAACAAGAATTTTAAGAAAGGGCACAATTCTATCATGGATTATAAAACTGCTGGGAGTCAAACCCAGGAAACTACCTGCTGTTCTAAGAGAACCTCAGGAAATTACCTGCTATTCTGGAAATACTAGTCAGTACAAGGTTAAGAAAGGACATTCTTGGGTCTCAGGTCCCAGGATCTTAAAGAATGTCTGGCATTTCCTGGGAGCCAGTTATGACAATGGGATGGTCTAGGACAATAAGCATTCAATAGTGGGATAGCCCTAAGCAATGACCCTCGCCCAAACTTCCCATTTTGCTGTGTCTTTATAACCAGCACCCAAAATTAAAGTTTCATTGCTTGATCAGAACTCCAGACTTGCTCTCATTCCTTGTGTCTCTTGTCCCTTCATTCTTTCTCCCCCTTCCCTAAGGTCTCTTCGAATCCCTGAGGGCCATGGCAATAAAACAACAATATTTTCAAAAACATAGAGCTGGGTTTCACCAACAGCACTCATTTGTAACTATTATCTTTGGAATATTTATGTCACAGAAACCCGTGCCTACATATTTCTATTTCCTTGGATGTTACAAGACAAAAATACAATGAATGAACTACTAGACATGATGAGTTTCCACAGAAATGAAACTTAATTCATGTGAGCTTAGCTTTTGAGAAATAAGAAGCCCACCACACCGTACCACACACCACACCAATAGGAATTCAGTGTGCATGCACACAGCTATGTTCTTGTCATTATGAAACATTTTATTATTTTGTTTATTTTTTTATTCTTTAAAATCTAACACAGATATATTTGGGTGCACCATATTTTCAGGGATGGAGAGATATTATTGGTAAAATAAATGTTTCTCTGTAATGGTTAATGCTTGTAGAATTTGTAGACAGTCTGTAGATTTGAATTTCATTATATTTCTCTTCTTTATGTTCTAGAAAATGAAACTTTGTTATTTGCATGTGTGTGTACATGTCATTTGTGTGCAAGTGTCTGCAGAGGATAGAAGAAGGCATTGGATGCCCAGGGGCTGAAAATACAAGTTTCTGTGAGTCACTTGACATGGTGTTAGAAGCCAAATTCAGAGCCTTTGGAAAGCAGGAAATGCAACCTGGATGATCAATCTTAACCTTGGAGCTATCTTTCTAGTCTCCGTATGAAAACCTTTAGAAAGATTTGCAATTACATGTACATTACAAATGCTGAAAACATACTGCATAGATTTTCATGTGTGTTTCTGTCTGCACAAATCATTTTCTGGGTAATGCTTTTTATATACTTCAGAAAGACACATAAGCCATTCACTGTGGTCTTTTCAGTGATAAAAATGGAATGGCTCTTTAGAAAATGTCCTACCTGGAAATAAGAACTAAGGGGTCAGTCACACAATGTTGCTTCCAAATCATTCAGAACGATGAACCACAAACACCATCCAAGCTGGGACAGAAACCAGAAATTGCTATGTGGGACATTTTGCTTTCCAAACTAGAAGCCTTTCAAAAGTGTTAACTGTAGTGAAAATCAGTCATCAGAGACTGAGTTGACATTCAGTTACATACATGGAAAGATCACTTGTAAGACACTGAGCCTTTATCCAATTACACAACTGCTCCAGGCAAGACCTCCCTTAAAAGCTTGAGACTTAATGTCTCCAATTTCATGATTTGTCAGATGCTATGGTATTTTTGTGTACACAATAAAATATCTAGAAGATGATACCCATGCCTAAATACTAAATTTATTCATATTTCATATGCAGCTAATATGCATGGCCCTATGATAATTTTGTACAGTATTTTCACTTCTTTCTTGCATAACAAATGTCCATAGTGCAGAACTTTCCAAATTGTACAAGAAGTTGGACAAGATTTTCAAGTTTTCTGTCTACTGTAAGCTTCATGTTTAAGTTTTATAATCAAAATAGAACACATTTTATTAATCAGATTGTTACTTTAAAAAAAAATTTTGCCTTACACTCCATAGCATGGTCCTCAATGAGTTTTATACTAGCAAAAAACTAAGTGTCAGTAGTAACCCTCAATAATGGGGAAATAGACAAGATAAATTGCATAACTAAAGTTATTTTTCTGTTTGGGTTGCCAAAATCATTGTCTAATAAGTGAATATGTGTATTTTAAAGTCATGTCTAGGCATCTGATTTTGAAAATATTCATGTCTCTTTTCAAACAAAAGGAGACTAGCAACTTTTTCTCCTTCGGCTAGAGATAGGAATGCAAAGGAGAGAGCTAAGATTTGGCACAAAGCATCTGGTATCCTGTTACAAACAGAAATGGCTCTTCATAGTCAGTCTGTTTTATTCTCAGCAAAGCAGTGTCTCTAATGGGCAAATTAAATGTGTTTATGCTCTCTGTCATGAAAGCAAAACAAATAGCTAAAGCATTATGTGGTGTTCTCTTTCAGCAGATAAAGTATCAGGCACAGTTTTCATGCAACAGGACATTTTGAAATCAAGACATTGTGTGTGTTCTTTGGATTTTGATGAAATTCTCCAGACTTTGAACTACATCTTTATTCCCCCTGGAGATAAAAGTCTATATGGAAGTACTTTACCTGCTTGCCAGTCAGCTGTACAATTTCTGAACACGTGTTTACTGCAAAAGTCTTTTCATGAGCTGAAAGGTTAGTTTAAAAGGTTCCCTGGATTGTGTCCAGTCATTTCAAACATCACAACTTTGAAAGAGCCCTCTTCTGAAAAGATCTACATACCTGCAAAGTATTTGAGCTTGTTCCTTGTGTCTTCTCACAGTAAAAAGTTCAACTGTCTTCCTTATCTTATGTGTTCTGTCAGACTTAAAATCAAAGATGACTAGGTTGGATTAGGGAGGTTAAATTTTATTTTTATCATAACCATATTTGGTTATTAATTTCCTCTTAGGTTGCCATATTTATAACTTTTAATATTACATTTCTGCCTTATTAAGATAAAATATATTTGCATATCTTTATAGCAGGATAATTCAGAATATTAGTTTAATATGTAATTATTAAAACATTCTAGTGGGTCTTCATTGTTCCTCCTTTCCTGCAAATCCAATCCCCCAGCCTCAAGCTCAGGGCTGAAGCAGATCACCTGCTGCTGCCTCCCCTTCCTCCCTGTTCCCACCTCCAGTCTCTCCCATAGACCTTCCCCTGCAAACTTTCCTCCCTAGAACTCACTGCTTTATTCAGCCCCCAGAGTCCAGCTAGGATTCCCTAGGAACTCACAAGCCACTCAGACCTGGAAAGCAATAGAATAATGCAAATACACACCTCTCTCCATTCCTTCCTCTAATGGCTCAGCCTCATTCCCAGCTCTGTAGCAGACCACCTGTGTAGCTGCATATATTCTAATTCTAATTAGGTCCCTCAAAACTGTTTACAGGAAAGGTTCTGAAGGTAGCTTCTGGGAACCTGCCCCCAGGTAATTCTTATTGGGAAATAAAGATTCCAGCAGCTAATAGCTGGAGAGGAGAATGAGGTTTGTCAGATGTAGGGTTCCAGGGTCTAGGACCACGAGGAGAAGGAGAAAGACACAGAGGCTCCCATGAAAGGGTAATAACATTCAGAAGGGAGAAGCAGAGCTACCATGTAAAGGGGTCAAGAGAATGCAGCACAGAGGATTGCTCAACTGGGTCAAGAGCAGCCAAGATAGAACATAGAAATTAATAAGTAGTAACTTGCAGGTTGGTGAGAGGTAGATTCTAACAGCATGGTTAGACAGTTGCACAGATATTGTGCTGCTTAAGGCATATTAAAATATAAAGGCTGTGTGTGTCTTTTATTTGGGAACATAAACCATTGACACAGTTGTAACCCTGCACCTGGACTTACTTGAAATATTGTTACTACACATTTGCTGTGGCCTCTCCTCATTCTCTTCCCCATTCCTAAAGGAATAAACAGATCCAGGTGGAACTCCTTTTTCCTCCTTTATTGGACCCCCTATGCCCCTCATCCTAGTCCAACCACATTCCGAAGTGCCAGTTTCAAATACTCAGACATATACTTGGAACCCCGTGTGGCCACACCTATCAGGATCCCAAAGGAATTTCCTACTAGGTAACACACAGCCACTACACTATACTGATTACCAGAGAGATCAAATGAATCAAGAAACAAAAAAATCCAGCCAAGAAAGACAAGACTAGTTATCATCATTAAGAATTGCAATCTTCCCCGGGCGGTGGTGGCGCACACCTTTAATCCCAGCACTTGGGAGGCAGAGACAGGTGGATTTCTGAGTTCGAGAGTTCGAGGCTAGCCTGGTCTACAGAGTGAGTTCCAGGACAGCCAGGGCTACACAGAGAAACCCTGTCTCGAATAAACAAAAAACAAAAAACAAAAAACAAACAAACAAAAGAATTGCAATCTTCTCAGATTCAGATGCCTAGACATGACCTTAAAATCACATTTAGTAGCAGCCAAGATAATATGTCTCCACTAGATCTCAGCAACCCACCACAGCAGTCTCTGAATATTCCAACATTGCTGAAGCACAAGAAAAGGTCCTGAAAATAGCCTTTTAAAATATGATTGATGTCCTTAAAGAAGAAATTAACATATCTCTTAAAGGAATGAATAAAAACACAAACAACTTATAGAAGGAAATGAAGGAAACAGTTTAAGACCTTAAAAAAATGGAAATGGAATTAATAAAGAAAATAAAAACTGAGGGAAATCTAAGAATGAAAAATTTAAGAACTCAGACAGTGACTTCAGAGGCAAGCTTCACCACCAGAGTACAGTAGATAGAGAATCTTAGGCAGTGAAGGCATGAGAAAAGAAATAGATACATCAGCCAAAAATGTTAAATCTTGAAACTGTAAGACTCTTGGGGAGCCTTAGCTTACTGGAGACCCCCTGAGTGAACCACGCAGAGATGTAAATAGACGCAAAAAGCAAGAGGAATTTTAATGATCCAGTGCATTGGGGCCATCCTACACCGAAGGTGGAGTGGCGACCCCGGGCAGCCCATTTGGTCAGTTTTTATACAGTTTGGGTGAACTAGAGAGACAGTGACTAGGCACAATATGATTGGCAGAACAGTGTGACTTTTAAACTGATTGGTCTTTGGGGAATGAGGTGTCAAGGACCTCCCTTGTCTGTAAGTGACAAGGGTTGGTCCATCCTGTGGAATGTGTCTATATGCTCTGTGCCTTCCCCCCACTGAAAGTGGGTTCCCTTCCATGTGGTCTGAGGAATGTTAATCAGCCTCTTCCTTCCTCCTATGAATGTTAATCCAGCAAGAGTCCTCAGACTAAAGAATGTTAATTAGCCCCTCCCGTGGGGGAGGGAGGAACAAATGTTTCAAAGTTCCTCTTCAAAAACTTCTATCACAAAACATCCAGGAAATCTGGGATATGATAAAAGGAACAAATCTAGCAATAATAGCAATAGAGGAAAGAAAAGAGAGTCTTGTCAAAGGCAATATATATATATATATATATATATATATATATTCAACAAAGTCATAGAAGAAACTTTCTCTAACCTAAAAGAAATGCCTTTCAAGGCACGAGAAGCATACAGAACACCAAAAAGACTGGACAAGAAAAGAAAGTCCTCTTGGCACATAATAATCAAAACACTAAATGTATAGAACAAAGAAAGAATGTTAAAAGCTTCAAGGGAAAAAGATCAAGTGTATATCTGTTAGATACAGGTCTATGAGAATAACACCTGACTTCTCAAAGGAGACAATAAAAGCCAGAAGGGCTTGGAAAGGTTTACTGCAGACTCTAAAAGACCACAAATGCCAGGGAAAACTATTATATCCAGTAATTTCAAAAATGGAGAAAATAAGATGGTCCATGTTAAAACCAAATTTAAGCATCATCTATCTACAATTCCAGCCCTATGGAAGGCTCTATCAACTTAAACAGGTTAACTACACCAAAGAAAACACAAATAATAAATAATGTCAGATCAAAAAGAAGAAACAAGCTCGAGTGTGTTTGTGTGCACACACACATAAAACATAACACAACTAAATATGAGGAATGAACAAACACCATACTACTCAGTGATCTCCCTGGATATCAATGGTCTCAATTCCCTCCCAAAAAGATACAGACTAACAGACCGTTATATAATCAGGATCCATCTTTCAGCTGCATTCAGAAACACATCTTCACATCAAGGATAGACATTACCCAGGGTAAAAGAATGGAAAAACACATTCCCATCTAACAGACATAAGACATAATCTGATGTAACCATATTAATATCTGACAAAAAAATAAAAAACAAAAACTAATCAAAAGAGATTAGTGGATAATTCCACCAAGAGGACACTGCAATTCTTTTTTTTTTAATTTTGTAATTATATTTATGTACAGAAAACTTGAAGTGTACATTATTCTTTAACCCAGTTTAGTGGCGAGTTCTTTAGCCTTTGCTTTTTCCAGCTTGGCAATTCGGGCCACAGACTTAGGACCCAGGACGTTGCCTCCCCAGTGACGGCGGATCTCGTCATATCTGTCATTATAATTGGTCCTAATAGCTTCCACCAGCTTAGCCAGAGCACCCTTGTCTTCCGAGTTAACCTGTGTGAAGGCAACAGTGGTGCATGTCTTCCTATGGACCAGGCGACCCAGCCTGGCCTTTCCCTTGATGATGCAGTAGGGCACACCCATCTTTCTGCACAGGGCAGGCAGGAAAACCACCAGCTCAATGGGATCTACATCATGGGCAATCACCACCAGCTGAGCCTTCTTGTTCTCCACCAAGGTGGTGACTGTATTGACTCCTGCTCGGAGGACAGGTGGTCTCTTAGTTGGGACGTCTCCTTTGCCAGCAGCTTTCTTCTCAGCACGGGCCAGTAGCCTTTGCTTCTTCTCTTGCTTTGTCTCTGGCCTGTACTTGTGGGCAAGCTTAAGCAGCTGAGTAGCTGTTTGCCTGTCCAGAGCCTGGGTGAACTGGTTAATGGCAGAAGGTACTTTGAGTCGCTTATAGAGGATGGCTCTTTGCCGCTGCAGCCTGATGTATGGGGCCATTTAACGAAGCGTGTTAGATCTCTTTTGGGCTGGATGTCCTGCCCAATGCAGAAGTTCTTGGGCCTTTTCTCGAACAGAGGATTGACCACCTTTTTGGCCTCCTGCTTCTTGATGACGGTGGGGGCCGGGGACACCTTCTTCCTCTTGGCCTTCTTTCCTTTGGGGATCTTGCTCGGCTGGAAGAGAGAGACAGAAGAGGGAATTGTGGGTGATAAGTAAGCGGCCGTGGAGATCGCGAGATCCGACATTGCAATTCTTAACGTCTATGTACCAAACACAAGGGCACCCAAGTTTGTAAAAGAAACACTACTACAGTTTCAATCACATATTGACCTTCACAAACTGATAGTGAGAAATTTTGATATATCATTTTCTCCAATAAACAGGTCATCCAGCCAATAGAAAAATGATGGAGATAACTGGTATAATAAACCAAATGGACAATATAGATATTTGCAGAACATTTCAAATACTTTTACTCAACAGTTCATAGAAATTGCTTCAGTATTGACAACATTTTGTATTCTGGATATTAATTCCATGTCAGGTAAATAAGTTGAAGACATTAGTACATCGAGTATGGAAAACAACATAGATACTCCCAAACAAGAACTACCATACACTCAACATACAGTTTGAAGATACGAGCTCCTGGGGTAGGGATTGCATTGTACTACGTGTACAGCAGCGAAAATACAGAACTAGAATACAGAAATGACCTAGTTGTCCTTCAACAGATGAGTAGGTAATAGAAAATGTATATTCACAATGAATTTTTAAGCATTTAAATGAACCCAAGTCATTTGTAGCAATGTAGACAGTCTAAAGGTAGTTATCTGAAATGCAATCAATAAGTGAGTCACAGAAAGACATTATCTCTCATTCTGCATTTGCCTTAACAACAGCAACAACAAATTATTGATTTTTCACATACAAACACTTTCCAGTTTGGTAGAGTATTATTTGTTTCTCACATTTTTGCCTGTGATGTCCAAGCTTTGGGTTCCCAATTAATAAATAATTAACTATACCCATGTCTCCAAGTATTTTCATCATTCTTTTCTGCAGTAATTTGATACTTCAAATTTTGAATTTAGACCTTTGATTGGGTTGATTTTGTTATATAGTAAGTGGAAGAAATCTAGTTTGAGTCTTTTATGAATGTATACACATACAAACATATACACACACACTTCTAGTTTGATTGAAGCATCTATTGAAAAGATTGTTCTTTCTCAACTACATGTAATTATCTTTGTCAACAATATGTTACTACAGACTTGTTGGTTGATTTATTTCTGTGTTATTGCTCCACTGGTCTATCTGTCTATTGTTTTGTAAGTACTATGATTTTTTGTTTTCTGTAGTTTTGAAGTATATTTTGTATTTTGTACCCAGCTGGCCTTGAACTTACAGAAATCCATATGCGTTTCAGGGTCTTCAAGAGCGGGAGGAGGATTGGATCAGTGTGAAATCAGAGACTTGAAAGGCCCCCAGATAGGCGAGACTCCCACTCAAGCCACAGGAGATTATGGCCACCCAATGACTCATGAGACACCGATCTTGATGAAACTGTAAAAGGCTTTATTTGGGGATCATCCGGCTGAGGTCGAGACTCACAAGAGAAGTGTCGACCCAGAGGCTCGGTAGTTGAGGGTATTTAAAGGAAAAAAAATAGGAGTTAGGGGGTGAGGGGGAAACCAAGGAAGAATCATCAGGAAACACAGTGGAAAGTTCCAGCCCATATCGTAAAAATAGTGGAAAGCCCCAATCCATTATTCAGTTAGCCATAAACCAGAGTGGGGAGTGGGAAATATCCAGTACTTATTTTTCTCAAGAATTTAACTTTGTTCAATCATCTACTTTGTGGTTAAATGGTTCCTGGAGCCCAGAGCTCGTGAACCAGCTCACCTTCATTCTTATGTGGTCAGCTAAGTTCCTGGAACCCAGAGCTCTTGAACCAGCTGACCTGCATTCTTGGTTCTGCTCTGTCTGCTAGGGGTCATAAAAACTTTCTATACCTTTCAGACTCAGGCAACATTGTAGGTGCAAGCTTACATGAGACTCATTGCTGTTCTGAAGCTGTGCTTGGAGACATTATTCATGTTGACAGTGCTCCCACAGCTGAAACTGTGTCATGCATCTGTGTCTGTAACCATGTCACACCTGACAGCCTCTCAAGTGGTGGGATTAAAGGCTTGTGCCACCAGGCATCTTTGTCTGTTTTTATTCTTGTTGATGTGTGGTTTTATTCTGATGTGCTCTGAGAAGATAGAAGATAAGATATTACATTGAATTTTTATTGATTTATACTTTAAAATGATTGGTTCCTAGTAATGTTCAGAAAAAGAAAGTGAAAGTTTCCTACTGCTGTTAGATAAGGTGTTTCAGAATTGTTTGATGTTCATTTGCTACATAGTATTACTCAATTTAAATGCTTTCTTATGGATTTTCTGTCAGGGAAATCTGTCTAATGCAACAGTGGGGTATTAGTACACCTTAGTATTTTCATATAGGAGTCTGTTATGTTTTAAATATATTAGACAGGTCGTATTATTTTGGGAGGTGTTGTAAACTACATTTGTTGTGGCCCCTCTGGAAGGAAAGATTATATGATGCCAATGCTTTGTCCTAGAATCTTCTTTATTTTTTTTCCTTCCTGTTCCTATGAAGAGAACAATGCAGCTTTACTAGCCCCATCTTTTGTGTTGTTTCACCACAGGTACAAAAATAGTGCACCAAGTCAATCATGGAGTGTTACTCTGAAATTTGAGTCATAATAAAAATAAATAAAAATACTTCCATTATAAAATACTCTGTCTTATCTATTAGCTACAGCAATGGAAATTTAACAAGGACTTTATCCCACCTCTCAGATATAATGATTTTTGCTTTCTATGTATGTATCATTCATTGGCATGTATATATTTAAATACATATGTATGTATATGCATTTGTGTGTTAGTACACATAATTATATTTTCTTATTGAACTGGTCCTTGTATAAGTATATAGTGACCAAAATTTATTTTGAAGTCTGCTTTAGGTGATCTGAGAGTGGCTACTCCTTTTCATGTTTGATCTCTCTCTCTCTCTCTTTTCCTTTCTCGAAGTCCTTCACTCCAATTTATATTTTACCTGGTAAGTGAGTTTCTTGTATGCAGCATGTAATTGGATCTATATAATTGGATCTTTATGATTGGAATCTATTCAACAAGTGTGTTGCTGCCGTTACCAAAGTGTGCCCCAACAAATTAGCAATGCTGGTGGATCTGTAACAGATATGATGATAAACAACTCTGGAGATAGTTTCAATGACTAGCATCTGTTTTATAGTACATGAGCAACCACGTATATAGTGGAAGCCTATTGACTGATTAGTTAGCATATAATCTTGGATTGGAAAGTGAGTGCCAGGTTCTCTACACAGCAGAAGCACGTGAAAGGAAACATAGAGAATGCAGACTTGGCTGCAGGCTACCTATCAGCTTATTTATAGAAGTGCAGTATGCCAGGTTCTGGATACAAAGTCATGTCTGCATTTTCTTCTATAGTATGTTGTTTTCATTACTATTTATATTTAGAATACTACTGAAAGGTGCAAATTTACTCTCTTTTTTTTTCTTATTCACATTCGTTTTATATACACATTGTTCCTTTCCAGCTTAACTATGATTTTATTTTTATGCTTTGCTGGATTTTTATTGTAAATTTTCTCTTCTGTTATTTTTTTTTTATTTTGCACATCTTTTATTCTAGTGAACCTTGTCCATTTGTGTGTGTGTGTGTGTATGTGTGTGTGTGTGTGTGTGTGTGTATGTGTATCATAGTAACTAGTAACCTTTTGTTTTAGTGTAGAACTCTGTAAGCATGTCTCATAAGGCTTAGATTTTACTAAAGTAGGAAGGACTTCATTTCTGAAGAATAATTTTGACAGATACAATGTTCTTCTTTTAGTAGAACATTCATTCAGGATTTTAGTAGTAATCATATTCCTTTCTGGACTGTGGAGTTTCTGCTCAAAGGTTTTCTGGAATAGTCATCCCCTTACATGTGATTTTTTAAAGCTTTTCTTACTGTCTTTTAAAATTCTTTTTTATTTTGTACTTTTGACATTTGACTACAGTATGTATTTGGTTGATTAAATATGAGGTCCTTTAAACTTCTTAGATCTGGATATTCATGAGTATGAAGACTTGGTTTTGATGTTGCTGTTTGGAGTTGGTGGTGGTGATGGTGGTGATTTGGTATTATCTCACAAAATAGGATTTCACTGTCTGTCCCTTTTTCTAACAAAGGTTGGAATTGTCATAATCCAAATATTTGTCAACTTAATTGTATCCTGTAAGTTAATAGTTTCATTACACTTGTTAAAACTCATTTTACTTGGTGGTAGGTTGTTTCAAAATAGCTACTTGGACATTCAGAAATGTTTTTGCTTGACTTTATTTGTATTGGAAGCTCTCAATTTGCAATGGTTTGAATGAGAATGGCCATCATAGGTTCAAGTATTTGAATACTCAGCCTGTGGTTGGTGTAAATGTTTGGGAATATTTGGGAATAGGAGGTGTGGTTTTGTTATAAGCATTGTGCCAGTCTAGGTGAATTTCCAGATTTCAAATGACTTCCATTATTTCCAGTGTGCCATGTCTCTTTCTCTCTGCTCTGAGGTTATTTCTCAAGATGTGATATCCTAGTTCTAGTTTCATGCATGGATACTTTTTTCAGTGCTTTCCACTGTGATAACCATGGACTGTAAGCCTCTGAAATTGTAGTCTCCAGAACTGTAGTCTGTTCTTCTCTAAGTTGCCTTTGTCTTGATGTCTTATCACAATAATAGTAAAGAAACTAAGACAGAAGTTGATACTAAGAGTGGGATTCAAACACACACAGATGTATGTTTTTGGCCTTGAAGTTAAAGTAAGGACATATGGTAAGATTGGGTGATTAATGGAAGTTTGGATGAAGTCTTACTACTCACAGTACATCCAGTGGTTCCCCAAATTTATATTCTGGTCTCTTCTACAGCTTCAGCATGGATAATTAGAATAGACATACTTAGTAGTTGGCATAATTACCATATTGATTCCCTGACCTATTGAGTGAGGGCTACTGTGATCAGAAAAGCCAAATGGAAGCAACTGAAGATGTCTCTCTCAAGGAAAGTACTGAGGCGCCAGGTGGTGGTGGCGCATACCTTTAACCCCAGCACTTGGGAGGCAGAGGCAAGCGGATTTCTGAGTTCAAGTCCAGCCTGGTCTACTGAGTGAGTTCCAGGACAGCCAGGGCTACACAGAAAAACTCCTGTCTCGAAAACAACAACAACAACAACAAAAACAAAAAAAAGGAAAGTATTGAGGCAAAAAACAATGTCACATTTCTGAAAGAAATACTGAAATTGGTGGCATCATGAGGCACTTGAAAGATGCACAGATGGCAGTTTCCATCATATTTCCCTTTAACTCTCCCATTTGTTCTATGCAGAAGACAGGCAGATTTTTTGCGTTATAACTAACATAGTGTTTCTGTCTTATATTGTTAGGAACATGCTTGTGTATATATGCACATTCATTAAGCAGTGTTTGCGAAGAGAAAGACTAAAATCTGCAGCAACAATAGACCGTAAATGTTACATCTTAGATATTGATCTCATGTTGAGAAATGTGACAACTTCAGGAAGTGGGGTCCAGCTGGAGGTAGATCACCAATGCACATCCTTCAAAAATTCCCATGTCATCTTCCTCTCATTCATTCTCTCTCTCTCTCTCTCTCTCTCTCTCTCTCTCTCTCTCTCTCTGCTTCTTTCCCATCTTAAAGATGCTTGTGTATATGCTGCATTCCCTCCTTTTCCCATCATAAAATTATATATATATATATCACACAAAACACACTTCACTGCCATGATACGGTGCCCAAGTGTGTGGCCAGGCAACCATGGGTCAAACGCTGAGATTCTGAGTCAAATAAATTCTCGATTAACTTGTTCTGTCAGGTATTTTGTCCAAGTTCTGAGAAAAATAACTTATCCTTTGATTGTGAGCACCTACTATTCTGTTTATTTAAGCAACATATTTGGATGTGTATATCCACAGAAACCTCAGAGTTCCGGAAAGCAATAAGTGATTTATTGGGAAATGGTGAAATGGCATTTAAATATTTGATATCAAGCAATCTTTTTTTTCTGTTTGTGGCCATTCTAAAGGCAGAGAAGATGCATCTTTAGTTGAGTGAACTCTGAGGAGCCTTAGCAATTTTTCAGTCTCCTGGCCACCATTTTTTCAGATGGGAACAGTTTCTAAATGTTATTAATTTTATTATGAATATCCAACTCATTCTTTTTTTCCAAATGTGTCTTCCTTCCATGGATAATGATCTCATTTTCCTCACTCAATTCTTATCCACAGATACTAGCATTTAAAAAGTTCCTGATCGTATAACTAGTAATATACAGCAGTTGAAGTTCCAGTCGCTACCTTGCCCTAGTAGGGCTGTTTTTAACCTGATCCAAAAACATGGATAACATTGCAGTACTTCTGATTTAATTTAAACTTTCTAGAAAACAAAAACGAAAGCAGCAACAAAAGGAACCCCACTTATCTCCAACTATTTTCTATCACTTGTTATATTTTCTCCTATAACAATGTGAGGTATTCCACAAATTCCAGGCATAGTTTCCTGTACCTATAATCCCACTATTCAAGAGGCTGAGCCAAGAAGATTATCAGTTTGGAGCTGACCTGGACCACATAGTAAAGTAAAATCCCAAAGGACAAAAGTCAAACAATCTATGAACAATTGTAGTAATAACATTCATGTACTGCATCTTATGATCTCATGGGAAGTCATCCAGGCATGCTGGTTCATCTCTACAAGCTTCCCTCATAAGTTACAGATAAGGCTTTGGCTGGATATGCAGTTGATGGCAAGCTACAGGTCAGGATCAACTCCCAGCCTTCTCATGAGGCTGCTGGTCAGATTCTGGGCTTTACAGGCTATGAGAATTAGAATTTCAATTTATTGTAGGCTAGTGGTTGGAAACAGCTCTTGTCTTCTTACCACTTCCCTCTTCATCAACATGAACACACAAATGTAGCCAAAGAATGTCAGTCTGTTGCTGCCTAATCTTACAAACTGTAGCACATCATCATTGCCGTTCTCTGTGTATTAGATGTGAACCTACATATCCAGTCCTCACTCAGGGGTAAAGGATGGAATAAGAGTGGTCTTGGAGACTTCCAGTCTGGGCCCGAGCATAGAGCAGGTCTCAGGCAGCAGCTCTGTATCCAACCACAGAAAACCGAGAGAAAGAGAGCCTCCCAGGAGCTTTAACTCAGGAAGCTTCCCAGGTAAGGAGACAGCAACACTTGCCCCAAACAGGGGGTAACCAGGACCCACTGGGACCCAGGAATTCACTCCTGGACCGGAGTACGCACTCATTCCGGTCTGGGCCCGAGCGCTCAGTAGATCCCGGGAGTCAGCTCTGCACCCAATCTCACAGAACCCAGAGGAAGCAGGGCTCTCAGGAGCTCTAACCTGAGCACTATCCTAGGCAAGGAGGCTGCAACACCTGCCCAAAACAGAAAGTAACTGGGACCCACTGGGACCCAAGATTTCACTCCTGGCCCTGAGTACAGGCCTCTTCTGGTTTCCACCTGAGCACGGAACAGATTGTGGGCCTCAGCTCTAACCCCAGCAGCAAAACCACAAAGGAGATCCAGATTGCTAAAGGCAAGCGCAAGAACATAAACATCAGCAACCCAAGGTACTTGCCATCATCAGAACCTAGTTTTTCCACATTAGAAAGTACTGAACTCCCCATATCACCAGGAAAGCAAGAACCAGATCTAAAATCACTTATAATGATGATGATAGAGGACTTTAAGAAGGACATAAATAAAACTATCAAAAAACTTGAGGAGAACACAGGTAAACAGGAAGAAGCCGTTAAAGAAACACAAAAATCCTTTAAAGAATTACAAGAAAACACAAACAAACAGATGAAGGAATTGAACAAAACCATCCAGGACATAAAAATGGAAGTAGAAACAACAAAGAAATCACAAAGGGAGACTACCCTGGAGAAAGAAAACCTAAGAAAGAATTCAGGAGTCATAGATGCAAGCATCACCAACAGAATACAAGAGATAAAAGAAAGAATCTCAGGTGCAGAAGATACCATAGAAAATATTGACACAACTGTCAAAGAAAACGCAAAATGCAAAAAGTTCTTAACACAAAACATCTAGGAAATCCAGGACACAATGAGAAGACCAAACCTAAGGATAATAGGTATAGAAGAGAGTGAAGATTCCCAACTTAAAGGGCTAAAAAATATCTTCAACAAAATTATAGAAGGAAACTTCTCTAACCTAAGAAATGAGATACCCATAATCATACAAGAAACCTACAGAACCCCAAACAGACTAGATAAAAAAAGAAATACATCCCGTCACATAATAATCAAGACACAAAATACACAAAACAAAGAAAGAATTTTAAAAGCAGTAAGGGAAAAAGGCCAAGTAACATATAAAGGCAAACCTATCAGAATTACACCTGACTTCTCACCAGATACTATAAAAGCCAGAAGATCCTGGACATATGTCATACAGACCTTAAGAGAACATAAATGCCAGCCCAGGCAACTATACCTAGCAAAACTCTCAATTACAATTGACAGAGAAATCAAGATATTTCACGACAAAATCGAATTTTCACAGTATCATTCCACAAATCCAGCACTACAAAGGATAATAGCAGGAAAGCCCCAATACAAGGAGGGCAATCATACCCTAGAAAGAGCAAGAAAATAATCCTTTTCCATCAAACCCAAAGGAAGATAACCTCACAAATGATGTCTCCACTATTAGCAAAAATTACATGAAGCAACAACACCCTCTCCTTAATATCTCTTAATATCAATGGACTCAATTCCCCAATAAAAAGGCATAGGCTAACGGACTGGATACGCAAACAGGACCCAGCTTTTTGCTGCTTACAGGAAACCCACCTCAGTGACAAAGACAGACACTACCTTAGAGTAAAAGGTTGGAAAACAATTTTTCAAGCAAATGCCCCTAAGAAACAAGCTGGAGTAGCCATTCTAATATCGAATAAAATCAACTTTAATCTTAAAGCTATCAAAAAGGATAAGGAAGGACATTTCATAGTTGTCAAAGGAAAAGTCAACCAACATGAACTCTCAATTCTGAATATCTATGCACCAAATACAAGAGCACCCACTTTCATAAAAGAAACCTTACTAAAGCTCAAAGCACAGATTGCACCTCACACAATAATAGTGGGAGACTTCAACACCCCACTCTCAGCAATGGATAGATCATGGAAACAGAAACTAAATAGAGATACAGTGAAACTAACAGAAGTTATGAACCAAATGGACTTAACAGATATCTATAGAACATTTCACCCTAAAGCAAAAGAATATACCTTTTTCTCAGCACCTCATGGTACTTTCTCCAAAATAGACCATATAATTGGGCACAAGACAGGCCTCAACAGATACAAAAAAATTGAAATAATCCCCTGCATCTTATCAGATCACCATGGTCTAAAGCTGGTCTTCAAAAATGACAAAGGCAATGGGAAGCCCACATTCACATGGAAACTGAACAACACCCTACTCATTGATAATCTGGTAAGGGAAGAAATAAAGAAAGAATTTAAAAACTTTTTAAAATTTAATGAAAATGATGACACATCACATCAAAACCTGTGGGATAAAATGAAAGCAGTGCTAAGAGGAAAATTCATAGTTCTAAGTGCATACAAAAAAGAAACAGAAATCAACCAAACAGAAACAAAAATACACTAGCAGCTTGACAACACACCAGAAAGCCCTAGAACAAAAAGAAGCTAATACACCCAAGAGGAGTAGACAGCAGGAAATAATCAAACTCAGCGCTGAAATCAACCAAACAGAAACAGAAATAACTATACAAAGAATCAATAAAACCAGGAGCTGGTTCTTTGAGAAAATCAACAAGATAGATAAACCCTTAGCTAGACTAATCAGAGGGCAGAGAGACAGTATCCAAATTAATAAAATCAGAACTGAAAAGGGTGACATAACAACAGAAACCGAGGAAATTTAAAAAATCATCAGATCCTACTACAAAAGCCTATACTCAACAAAATTGGAAAATTTGGGTGAAATGGACAATTTTCTAGACAAACACCAGTTACCAATGTTAAATCAGGATCAGATAAACCATCTAAACTGTACCACAACCCCAACAGAAATAGAAGCAGTCATTAAAAGTCTCCCCACAAAGAAAAGTCCGGGACCAGATGGTTTTAGTGCAGAATTCTATTAGACCTTCAAGGAAGACCTAATTCCAATTCTCTTCAAACTACTCCACAAAATAGAAACAGAAGGAACACTACCCAATTTGTTCTATGAAGCCACAATTACTCTTATACCTAAACCACACAAAGACCCAACAAGGAAAGAGAACTTCAGGCCAATCTCCCTTATGAACATTGATGCAAAATTTCTCAATAAAATTCTAGCGAATCGAATCCAAGAACACATCAAAACAATTGTCCATCACGATCAAGTAGGCTGTATCCCAGGAATGCATGGTTGGTTCAATATTCGGAAATCCATCAATGTAATCCACTATATAAACAAACTCAAAGAAAAAAACCACATAATCATATTACTAGATGCAGAGAAAGCATTTGACAAAATTCAACACCCCTTCATGATAAAAGTCTTGGAAAGATCAGGAATTCAAGGTCCATACCTAAACATAGTAAAAGCAATATACAGCAAAACAGTAGCCAACATCAAACTAAATGGAGAGAAACTTGAAGCAATCCCACTAAAATCAGGGACTAGGTAAGGCTCTCCACTCCCCCCTATCTATTCAATATAGTACTAGAAGTCCTAGCCAGAGTAATTAGGCAACACAAGGAGATCAAAGGGATACAAATAGGAAAGGAAGAAGTCAAAATCTCACTATTTGCAGATGATATGATAGTATACTTAAGTGACCCCAAAACTTCCACCAGAGAACTTTTAAACCTGATAAACAACTTTAGCAAAGTGGCTGGAGATAAAATTAACTCAAGCAAATCAGTAGCCTTCCTCTACCCAAAAGATAAACTGGCTGAGAAAGAAATTATGGAAATGACACCCTTCACAATAGTCACAGATAATATAAAATACCTTGGTGTGAATCTAACCAAGCAAGTAAAAGACCTGTATTACAAGAACTTCAAGGCAGATCTCAGAAGATGGAAAGATCTTCCATGCTCATTGATTGGAAGGATTAATATAGTAAAAATGGCTATTTTGCCAAAAGCCATCTACAGATTTAATGCAATCCCCATCAAAATTCCCACTCAATTCTTCACAGAGCTAGATAAAGCAATCTTAAAAACTACTCTCAGAAATAAAAGAACTTCTGGGGGAATCACCATCCCTGACTTCAAGCTGTACTACAAAGCAATAGTGATAAAAACTGTGTGGTATTGGAACAGAGACAGGCAGGAGGATCAATGGAATAGAATAGAAGACCCAGAAATGAACCCCCATACCTATGGTTACTTGATCTTTGACAAAGGAGCTAAAACCATCCAGTGGAAAAAAAGACAGCATTTTCAACAAATGGTGCTGGTCCAACTGGAGGTCAGCATGTAGAAGAATGCAAATTGATCCATACTTATCTCCTTGTATAAAGCTCAATTCTAAGTGGATCAAGGACCTCCACCTAAAACCAGCTACACTGAAACTAATAGAAGAGAAATTGGGGAAAAGCCTGGAACACGTGGGCACAGGAGAAAAGTTCCTGAACAGAACACCAATGGCTTGCGCTCTAAGACCAAGAATTGACAAACGGGACCTCATAAAACTGCAAAGCTTCTGTAAAGCAAAGGACACAGTCAATAGGACAAAGTGGCAACCAACAGATTGGGAAAAGATCTTCACCAACCCTACATCTGATAAAGGGCTAATATCCAAGGTATACAAAGAACTGAAGAAATTAGACTCTAAACAACCAAAGGACCCTATTTAAAAATGGAGCACAGAGCTGAACAAAGAATTCTCAACTGAGGAAGCTCTAATGGTTGAGAAGCACCTAAAGAAGTGTTCAGCATCCCTAGTCATCAGGGAAATGCAAATGAAAACTACACTGAGATTCCACCTCACACCAGTCAGAATGGCTAAGATCAAAAACTTAGGTGACAGCAGTTGTTGGTGAGGATGTGGAGAAAGAGGAACACTCCTCCACTGTTGGTGGGATTGTAAACTGGTACAACCACTGTGGAAAGCAGTCTGGCGGTATCTCAGAAAATTGAACATAGTGTTACCTGACGACCCAGCTATACCACTCCTGGGCATATACCTGAAACATGTTTCAACATACAACAGGGACACATGCTCCACTATGTTCATAGTAGCCTTATTTATAATAGCCAGAAGTTGGAAAGAACCCAGATGCCCTTCAATAGAAGAATGGATGCAGAAAATGTGGTACATTTACACAATGGAGTACTTCTCAGCTATTAAAAACAATGAGTTCATGAAATTCTTAGGCAAATGGATGGAGCTGGAAAATATCATCTGGAGTGAGGTGACCCAATCTCAAAAGAACATACATGGTATGTACTCACTGATAAGTAGATATTAGTTCAAAAGCTCACAATGTCTAAGACACAACGTATAGACCACATGAAACTGAAGAAGAACAAGGAAGACCAAAGTGTGGGTGCTTTGGTCCTTTCTAGAAGGAGTATCAAAAGTTTCAACCAGAGCTCCCAAAGTCTAAACCATCAGCCAGAGAGCACAAAGGGAGGGACTCATGTCTCCACCTGTATAGGTAATTGAGGGTGACCTTGTCAGACATCAGTGGAAGTGGGGGGCAATGGTCCCCGAAAGTTTGTATCCTCTATTGTTTGGGAATTTGAGAGCAGGGAGATGGGACTGGGAGGATGTTTGGAGTACACCCTCATAAAAATAGGAGGAGGGGCTATGGGATAAGGGGTTTTGGGGGAGAATGGGAGAGGAGATAACATTGAAAGGTAAATACGTATAGTATCCAATAAAAAATAAAAAATAAATAAATAAATAAATAAATGAATAAATAAAAGAGTGGCCTTAAGTACCTAGAGGGAGATGATGGAGTCGTTTCAGAAGCTTTCTATCTCCCAGTCCCCTAAACATGTTGTATTTTCGTGCAACAGTGATATAGTTTCTCAGGTTATACCCGAAGTGTTAAAAACTGACACTTCGAAATCGACATCACCCTGAAAAATTCTACCATGAAATGTCCTCCTTGGATATTATCTGCCAGAACTTTAACATAATTCATTGATTACTGGCAATGAATGATATCAGGTCCTCCACACAGAGCACTGCAGCACTTGGCAGCAAGAAGGTAGAGAGAACAGAAATGATTTCTAAACAGTGAGGAAAATAAATGGTGCTTAACTCTGGGAAGGAAAAGAGAAGGCAACATGGGGAAGAAGGTTGATTGCTAGAGAGTCTTTGACTAGAAGTAATGAGGTTCTTATGAGATCTCTGTACTGAAAATACAAGTAGATGGATGGACTGCTGTACTCCACCAAATTCAGACTGAACATTGTGTCCAGTCCTCAGAGTTTATGAGGTAGTTACTCCGCATCCCCATTTCAGTTCTTCTATATAGAATTTTCACACAGTTAATGTTAGTCTACATTTCAGCCGCTCTACTGAGAAGCAGCAGGCTCCAACCTTATTGCCATGACAACAGATGACACATTATGAGGAGAAATCGTCACCTTTTTCTCTGGTTGATGCTGTTCTCCAGCCAAGTGCTGGAAAAGGAGTTGTGGGAAGATTTTGTGCAGCACACAGGGTGCCCATGTAGACTGTGCAGGGTGAATTTAGACTCAACATTTGATTTTGTCTTTGTATCAAGAAGTTGAGCTTCTACTTAAAGTTAGAAGCCTAGAGGGTGTGTTAGTGTTGTTGCTGATTTTGACAGAGAGCTATGGTGAACACCTCTGAAAGCTTCATTTTTCTTTTTAAAAATGAAGTTCTACATGTTAGATGAGAATCTGTATGACAAAATCCTTGCAAATCCTTGACAAAATAAAGGGGAAGGGCATTTGGACATTTCATAAGGTGTGATTCTTATGTAGCAGAGACAGGGTGACTAATTTTAAGACATGCCTCTTACATAGATTCTGTTTTTTTATTCATCGATTTTTTTTTTTGCTTTGACAATTTCATACATATATAATTAACCCATTCTAATTTTGTTCACTGAACCCCCGCCCCATTTCTTGGTCCTGTCAAATTCTCCCTTTTCTTGCATGTTGTCCCTTTCACATGTTAGCATATTCTTGTGTTTGTGATCCATTGAGCTTGACCAGAGTCATGTGTGTAACCATTAATATGGAATTATCCACTGGAGCCAGATGGGCTTGCCAGCAGGTTAACAGCTGACTATCCCTCCACTCTCCCCCATCACTAGTCAGTAGTACAGGAGGGGGTGGACCCCATGAACCCTCCTCACTCCCCCATCACTAATCAGTAGTACAGGAGGGGGGTGGACCCCATGAGCCCTCCCCCATCATTAGTCAGTAGTACAGGAGGGGGGTGGACCCCATGAGTCCCCTTCCCCAATCCATGACTGGCACTTGACAGGCCCAGTGTAGGGAAGCAAGGTTGGTTGCTGTGGAACTATGAATTCTTGGAAATGGGAGAGTAGGAAGAAGGGAAGGAAGGAAGGAGGGATGGAATGAGGGACAGAAAGAGAAGGAGGAGGGAGGGAGGGAGGGAGGGAGGGAGGGAGAGAGAGAGAGAGAGAGAGAGAGAGAGAGAGAGATAGATCAGAGTGAGTCCCTAGCTCACAGAACAATCTGATGCTCTTTAGCCACATAGCTGGCTGCAGTCTACACAGATGTCCATTTGTCATGAATCTAAAGGTAAGTTTAAGTCTAAGTCTCTGAAGTGTCACAAAGTGTCACCCATTTTTTTTTCCTGTATATGAAAAAAAATGCCATTTTTTTTTGACAAATGGAGAAAGAAGCAAAGGGCTGCACATATAAATTCAAAGCTTGCAGAAAATCATGCACATTTCTTCTCCACCTAAAAGTCTATAAGTCTACAGAATAAACAGTACAATAACAAAATGTCTTTTGTGATTTGTGAGATTTCTCCAGAGAGTAGAGGATTTGAGGGGGATTTTCGATGGCAAAATTCCAGTCTCTGTTTTGTCACACAACTAAGTCCACACTCAGAGTCATCTTATTTCCAGCAAACACCTCCCCCAACCATACTGTTATCTTTATGGTTTAAGGACAAAACACAGGGATTGGAGGAGCACAGACTCTTGCAATTATGACATGACAAGGCAATCTGTAGCAAAGAATTGTTGTAAAGGAAAATTTGAATTTGGATGCAAATGAAATAAAATATTTATATACTGAAAAACTTGACACTGGCGATAGGCCTTAAGAAACCCATATACTAGTTATGAGGAGACAAAGAAGGGCATTGCAAGGATAAATCTTCTCACAAGGCAAAGAGAAGGGGGATGTGAGAAAGCCACTAAGGGAGGAACATCATCTGCCTATTTTTTGCCTCTCCAGCTGGGATCTCTCGGCAAAGAACATTAAGTAAATCAGCCTCTCACTGAGGGCGATGATTTCTTACTCACTGACCTGTCTGAGAAGGATGGTGATTTTAACCAACTTTAGTAATGACGTTATTCTCTCTCTTTCCCTCTCTCTTTCCCTCTCTCTTTCCCTCTCCCTCTCCCTCTCCCTCTCCCCCTTCCCCTCCCTTCCCCCTCTGAACAGCAGAATCAGGGTTTCTGAGAGTGGGGGAATTTTAATTTATTTAATTTATTTCCAGATATCTCTTAGAAATGACAGGGAGTCCACATTTATGATACCTCAACAATATGGTTGCCTAAACCTCGACACCAACCAAACCAATAGACTAACACAGAAATGTGAAATCTGAGTAGTCTGGCTCCTGGGGAAAGAACTACAGGCAACAAGTGACAGCTGAGAGGGGGAGAATAAGCCCCTCCAAGGAATGAGACACCTAATTGTACCATACAAAGTGGTTGGTGGTGAAATTATACACCCAACCCACACTAAAGAGACTCAGCAAATGGTATTGATGTATTTATATGTAAACATATAGCAAAAATAATCAAAGAAAAAGCTCATTAGTATGAAAATGAATAAGGGGATAACATAGTAGAGAGTAGAGGGAGACAGGGAAAAGGGAGATTGATGTACTTGTATTTTAAATGAAATGTTTAAATAACAAATTAAAAAGATATGCAATAGGCAAGAAAGGAAGTTCATACTGGTTGTTATCCTATGTGCTAAAAGGCTTGTATATTGTAGCAAGAATGGACATAGTTTTTGAAAGGCCCCCGGGGAGGGGAGACCCCCACTCAAGCCACAAGAACTCATGGCCACCCAAAAGACTCAGAGACACCAATTTTAATGTAACAGCAAGAGGCATATTTTAATCAGCACGCTGAGGCCAAGACCCCATAACCCATGTAGGGGCAGAGGAGCTCGACCCCCAGCTCAGGGAGAGTAGGGTATTTAAAGGAACAAAACACAACCCAGGGGGAGTGGGGAGGGGTAACTGTGGAAAGTGTCAGGGTTCAGGGAACAATCTTGGGGAAAATGCCAGCCCATTACTCAGCATATGACAGGGTTTGAGAAACAATCGTGGGGAAGTATAGGTCTTTTTTTTTTCAAGGCTCAATCTTATTTAACCATATCATTTACATCATCTACTTTGTGGTTTGCCAAGTTCTTGTTCTTGTAGCACAAAGCCCTAGAACTAGCTGACCTGCTCTCCTGGCTCTTTTTACTGTTAGTCTGCTAGAAGTGAACTTTCTATTAACCCTTCAGTTTTAAAGTGACTATGATTTTAAAGAAAGCCAAAGTGATAGAAAAAAAGAACTGGAGGTGTTGAGGAAAACAGGATCAATTGCCAAAGAAAAGGGACCGAGAGAAAGGGAATGTAGCAATGGCTGGGGTACAGTTCCATTACTGCATATTGCCTAGGAACAAGCCTAAAGCCGTTGGATTCCCAAGACCTGGGGCACAAACAAATAAACAGAAGACTAGAAGAAACAAGTTACAAAAAAATGCACACAGAAAAGACCAGAAGAAGTAAATCAGAAGAGGGTGCATATTTTGAAATCTTTGTGGTGCTCTTTTGTATACATACATACATTTGTGAGTCATTTCTCAAGTCTGATGTTTGAGAGATATTTGAATAATGCTGCCATTTTTGAGCCATTTCGATGTTATGTATACTGTTGTGGAACTGCATAAGGGTATCTTGGTTCTTGGCTGGGCATGAGCCTGGAACCCCGAGATTCCAAAGGAGAAACAGCAGGTGTTCGGCCATGTCTGCAGAACCCAGGGTCCTGACACGCAGTCTAGTCTCCATGGACTTACATTGTTAAGTCACATAGGCTATACAGCCCCTTCCAAAGTGCACAGGTAGAGGGTGTGACTACAGGCCTCAGGCCCTAGAGAGATTTACATACTAATGAAGGTCAGAGGGCGGAGCCAATTAAGCATTCCTCCCCAGACCCTCCCTCTTTCTCCCTCCCTATTTAACTCAGGTCTGCCCTGAGTTTCAGGGGGGTACATCCAGATCCATCTACCATCTGCCATGAAAATAAACCCTTTTGGAACCAATGACTTTCTCGTGTCCTTTGGGCCTGCTGTCACCAAAGCCTCCAGCCCCTGGAACTTTTCTCCTGTTTGTGGGACCTGCCACATGGAAAACCTCCGGGACCCCACCACTGCGGCCTATTTACCCACATACTGTGGTGTGTGTGTGTGTGTGTGTGTGTGAGTGTACACACATGTGTACACTCTGGTATGTGTGCGTATGTGTAAATGCCTACGTGTGTAAGTGTGTGTGTGTGTGTGTGTGAGCATGTGCATGTATGTATGTGTGTGAGATTGTATGCATGTGTGTATATTTGTGCATTTACTTTAGAAACCCTTTCTGCTCACAGTTCCTTATTCTCACTGTGAATTCCACTTGTCTGATGTAGTAGTTGTTTACCTTTCTTCATTATTTCCTTGAATGCTATTCTCCTTTAATTTTTCATTGTTCTAGATCATTTTGTTTTAGATATTTAGATATGTCCCTTTCCTAGGCTTTACTATAGTCACGATTCTGAACATATAATTTAGAAAGCTATCTTTCTGCTTTTGTAAAATGTAGCAGCTACTTGTGTAATTACAGTTTGCTATAATAGATTTAACCTTCTATGTATGTAAGCCACACCAACTTTCTCAACATGAGGACATAACAAACATCTCATTGCTTCTTCTTTCTTATCAATACTAATTCATTATGTCATATTATTGCTTCTTAGAATATTTAGCTTTATGACGTAAAATGCATTATCTTATTTTTCAGCTCTCCATATATTGACTTGGCTGTATGTAAGAAATCAACTTCATCAATTTGGTGGTTTCTCAGAAAACTGAGAATAGCTTGACCTCCAGAACCAGCTATATTACTCTTGAGCATATACCCAATCTATGCTCCAACATTCCACAATGACACTTACTCAGCTATGTTCATAGCACTTTTATTCATAATAGCCAGAAACTGGAAACAACCTAGATGTCCCTAATCTCAAGAAATGCATAAAGAAAATGTGATACACCTCGGAATACTATTCAGTTATGAAAAAGGAAGACATCATGAATCTCACAGGCAAATAGGTGGATCTTGAGAATATCATCCTGAGTGAGTATCTCAGTACCAAAAGGACATACATGGTATGTATTCACTTATAAGTAGATGTTAGCCATAAAATACAGGATGTCCTTGCTACACTCCACAGACCCAACAAGGCTGGATAAGAAGGAAGACACAGGCAAGGATGCTTGAGTCTCACTTGGAAAGGAGAATAGAATGGTCCTGAAGAGCAGATTGAGGAAAGGAACTGGTGGGAGAGGGGATGGAGAGAAGAGAAAGCTATTTGGGGTTGGGTATGAGGAGAGGTGGGGCAGATGGCCAGATTGCTGTGGAAATGAATGGAAATCTTCAACCAGCTGTGGGTTGTGGGAGGTAGGGAGCATTCCGAGGAACAGATAGAGACATGGGATAGGGGAAATAACCAAGAATCAATGGGGGGAGTGACCTTATTTGTGAGTCACAGCATTGGAGATATGGAGCCTGGGGAGTCCACCTCCTATAGCCAGGACAGAACCATGGTAGAGCTATAGGGACACCAACCTACCCACAAAATATTTTACCCAAAACTTATCCAAACATCTTGTCAATAAGAAATGCAGGAATCGGAAATGGAGCAGAGATTGAGGGAACAGACAACCAATAACCAGCCCATTGGCAAGTACCAATCCCTGAAACTATTAATAATATTCTCTTATGCTTGCAGACAGGAGTCTAGCATGGCTGTCTGCTGAGAGACTCCACCTACCAACTGACTCTGACAGATGTAGACATCCACAACCAAACAATGAATGGAGTTTGGGAACTCTTATGGAAGAATAGGAAGAAGGATTGCACCTCCTAAGTGGATAGGAACTCTGCAGGAAGATGAATAGAATCAACTAACCTTGACTCTTGGGGCTCTCAGAAATTTAACCACCAAAGAAGAACATATACTGGCTGGACCTAGGCCTCCCTGTTCATATGTAGCAGTTGTGCAGCTTGGTCTTCATGTGGGTGTAAAACAACTGGAGCCGGGGCCATTTTAAAAGCTGTTGCCTGTCCATGTTCTTCTAGCTGGGCTGTCTTGTCTGGCTTCAGTGGGAAAGGAAGTGCCTAGCCTCCCAGAGACTTGAAGTGCCAGGGTGGAGGTATTGGGGGGGCCCACCCACTCAGAGGAGAATGAGAGACAGGGATGGAGAAAGGATTGTGGGTAGGGGTGACCTGGAGGGTGGCAGTGAGTGGGATATAAAGTGAAGAAGCAAAAAATAAATTAAAAAGAAAAAAATCAATTTCATCCATTTTACTTCTACTTGAAGTTACATTAATCATGCCTGTGTTATGTATATATGTTTCTCATTATGTTGGTTTTATAGATAATCTTTAAGGGATTATACATAAAGTCTATAGAAAAGGGTTCTTGCAGTTCAAATGGTAAAACTTTCTACATATTATACTCTTAAAATTTGAAATACAATAATATTTTTGTTTCTCTAGAAACAAATACATTTTAAAAGACAGACTTTCCTTTTACTGAAAAGTTACTTAGGATTGTAGAAGAGAAGTCAGAAAGTATACAGGTATTTAGAACATGAAAAAGACTAGACTGAAAGTCAAAGAGCAGACCAACTGAGCAGCTCTTATAGCTCATTGTCCGTGCATGAACTTAAGCTTTCTTACTGTAGAAATATCATGCATGTGGTAATAAAAGTATTGCGAGACAGAGGTGCTATCCATAAAGTGAATTAAATCGCTTTGCCTTGCTTCATCTGCACAGTGCCTGGGAAACAAATTTTTGTTCATTCACTAGAATTATTAGATATATGTTTCTTAAACACATTCTCAAATAAGCTTGTGGAGCCACAAGCCCCAGCATGCACTGTTGGGCAGGTAAGCAAACTGAATTTCACAGTATGTACAAGGGATACTTTACAATTGGTTTGTCTTTTTGCCTGAGACCCTCTTTGCATCTCATACAAGCCCCCACCCCCAAGAAAACTTTCCCCTGATGGTTCTTGTGTTGGAACGAAGGTCACTTCAATTTGGTCTAAGCTTTATTTGTGCTGTCAGGCCAATCTCTGCGTCTGATGGGTGGACCTTGCTAGCTCAGAGTCAGTTGCTTAAAAGTCATGTATGGGCTGCCTTACATTACCCCTTAATGTACACAGAGTTAGTAGGCAGGGGGTGTCTTCTATTTTTAAATATGCCAATTATAATTGTATCTTTAATTGTTGCCATATTATCCCTTCATATATGCATTACCTTACAATTTTCTCTTCATTTTGTTGTAAACTGGACATAATATAGCACACTGTTTTCCTTTTAGTACTGCTCAATGAGAATGTTAGATGTTCCAGAATATTTACTATTGCCTATGTGCTTATAACAAGAGATAGGCCTAGTGATCTACTAGTTTTCAAGGCTTAGCCACCTGGCTTGAAATGCCATCAATACTGATAATGTTTGCTTTCCAGCTCACCTTCCTAAGGCAATCTCTTCTGTATGTGTTAAAACTGCACTCATGGCGTCCAAAGCAGAAATGGTTCTCCATCAATATGGCCATTGTGTTAGGCTAGATGCAAATTGGTCCTCTGCCAAAGCTTTGCCCCAGACATTAGTCCCATGTTCCCCTAGTGAATTCAGCCTTTCTTATACAATTCAAGCATTTAATCACTTCATGTCCACACAATGTCACCATGAGCTGGGAAAGCTGGACCCCACTGCTGTTTTAATTCTGTCATTCATGCTCTGGACTGGTTTGTTTGTAAAGGTTTAACTGAGTCCTTAGCCCAAAGGCTGTTTCCTTTACATATGCTGTACAGAGATATGTCAGAATTTTTCCAAGAGGTACTGTATTAACTGTTGAAAATTTTGGGGTCAGTTACATGTGTCCATGGAATCTTGCTTTATCACTCATGGAGCAACCTGGGAATGTCCACTTCTCAAAATCTATTCTTCAGGTCTAAGTGGGCATGCTGTATTGGTATCATAACTCCAAGAATCTGAAAATACAAGCAAGTAACTAGACAATTTTTGAAATCTCTTATCTGTGGATATATATAAAACAAAGGTTTTATAGAAAAATACATCTTAGTTATACTTTTTTTTAAAAAAAGGAAAAGAATTATTAGCAAGAGAAAATATTATGAGAATTTTTTCTCAGTTTTAACATTCGTGCTAATATTATTTCTAAGATAATGCTTCACAAGTTTGAGTTTAGATGTCTCAGTGCCCACTTTATAAATGTGAAAACTGCTGAGCACCCTGGGAAAAGGTGTGCATACTGTATAGGTCTGGCATTTAAGACAATAGGAGCTAAAGCTAGAAGGAACTTACAGGCAACACAGCCTGAAAACACTGTCAGAAAAACACCATGAGGACTAGAAATCCTTTGCAAGGAAAGGAGAGTTCAGAACTGGTGGAACCATAGCACATTAGAGAGGAAAGTGAATTTGAGTTAGATGTGGTAAGATGCACCAGCCTACAGTCAGATGTAGTAAGTCTGGACCACTGACTATCTGCTAGCAGGGATGCTGTAAAGACAAGTCCACTGTACTTTACTCACCAATGTAAAGCATGCACGTAGTTGGGCAGTGCACTACACTTGCTAATGATAATGGCCAAATTACTAGTTTTTGTATTTACTTGTTAATAAGCAAAGTTTATTACACTGTTCAATTACTATTTTAGAATGTGCTCTTACTTATAAAAACAGTACGGCTCTGAAGAACAGCACAACATGCTGTACAGGCACTAATTTCATGAGAACTGTATTTACTATGCATCTCAATTGTATCCTGAGATAAACCAATAATACCATCAATTGTTGCGGCTATTCTTTGATATTCAAGAACAAAACCTCATAATGGCACGTTTTCAGAACCTATCCTCATACGTCTGTTAAAATTTGCTGTTAGATGTTGCCATTGTATTATAGACCAGGTTAGTTGATCAATACTGCATGCTGCTTGATCTCTAAAATGTTCATGAGGCATTATATCCATGTTTTAAACCAGAAAACCAGGCTTTAGAGAAATTGTGTCACTTGTACAAGGTGAAACACCTAGGAAGTAAATTCAGTCTTTCTTTTTTTTAAATGTAAATATTTGTCATTCTAATATCACTCTCATAATGATCATGCTGCATTTCCCATTGGTAAATTTGCATCTACAGAAGTTAATCGGTAACTCACTTTACAGTTAGAGCTGGATGACTGTCAGATAGAATAAAGCAAAATGCCTTTTTGATAAAAAAAAATACAGTGCATTTTTAAAAGCTATTTGTTCGTAGAAGAGTGGTATAATAATTAAAATTTTTAAAAATTCAAATAAGATTGGAATATGAATGATTGCAAAATCTCAAAGCATTCACTTGGAAGCTGTTAAAGAAAAACAACAAGGACCATGGAGATAGTGAATTTGGTAGAGAGCTTGCTATGAAAATGCAAAGCTCTAGTCTCAGCCCATAAAGCTGCATAGAACAATCCAGGCATGTGTTACTGACATGTCTTGGTGTGTAAGGATACATGCTGTGCAAGCTTGATAACATATGTGTGATACCCTACACCCAAGTAAGGAGAACGGAGAGCTCCATTTCTGTGAAGTTGTCCTCTGAGTCCACATGAATGTTGTAGTGTTGGGCTGTAGTGCTCTTGGGCATGGGTCCTGTTGGGCTGAATTGTGAGTCCCTGTGTCTGCCACCCCAAGGGGCTGGTGCAGAGGTTCAGAGTGGCAGAAGTGCAGGAATTTGACTCAGTTCACTCCATGGTGGGTGTTGGACTGTGAGAAGTCACAGGACTCCGCTCCACTCCACAACACAGTCTGTGGTCCTGTAAGGGCTAGAGTTTTTGGATTGGGGATCCTAGGGCCAGAAGGCAGCCAGGAACGGACTAGTCTCAGACCCTTGGGCTTTCAGGTGCAGAAAGGTTCAGATGGGGGCGTATGGGCTGGATCAACCTGAAGCCGAAGGGGCGCCCCCTTGGGGAATAAGACTCTTAGTCATGGCCTGGATCTTGGCTGGGTCTCCATGACTGGAACGTAGACAGGTCATCAGTGGGAGATTAGAAGGCAATTCCCCACACCAGGCCCCAAAGAAGAGAGGTAGTCCAGGTTTTAAGATATGTTCTTAAGATATGGTCTTTATTGTTATTGTGGAAAATGGATGAAGCTATACTCCATATTCTCAGGGTGGGCCTGAGGTTAAATACCTTTTGCAAGGAGGAGAGTCTGGGGAGGAATGCTTAATTGGCTATGCCCTCCAGCTTTTAGGTAACTCATGATTATGGAGATGTCTTGAGGCTCTGTGGCCTATGTCATGCCCTCTACGTGTGCTACGTGACCAATGGCCACAAACTTCTCTTTGGAAGGGGCTGTAGAGGGCTGTGGCTATGTGAAAGCAGCCAGGGGTCCCAGGAGCAAGGCCAAACTCCTACTATTCTTGAGGGTTTCCAGGATTCAAAGCCTGCTCGACCAGGTACCCAGCTGCCTCTCACAGCCACTCCACCCCAATTCTTCCTTTTACTTTTTTTTTTTTTTTTTTTTAAGAGAGGCATCACTGGAGTGACTGTGTCATTTATAGTGAGAATTTTGGATGAGGTTGAAGTCAAAAGAAAATACTACACAGGCTGTAGGGTGTAGCACAATTAAGTCACAGAGTAAGGAGGTTGAGGGTGGGGTTTGGGAAGGCAAGGGATCATTGCCATGGGTTGTACAGTTTGAGGGTAATAATAGCTGATTAATCTAGATAGACATTATGTTTTCCTTACTAACATATAACTTTCCCCAAGTTCAGTAGCCATTTGACTTTGGCAAGAGAATTAGCTGGAAGGTCTAAGTCTGTCTTTGGTAGGACTCAGCACATGTCTCTGGATCTCAGCGTGTGCCTTGGGAGTCTTTAGTCAGATGTGGTGTCTGGATAAAGGCAGCTTGTTGTCCCAGGTAGGTTCCAGGAGATGGCATTGTCTCCACTGGATTTGTGGGAGCAGTACTGTCCTTTTCCTTTGTGTGGATAACCTGTAGGGTGATTACAACAGGGAAGCAGAACCCCAGCAGTGGGACATCTGCAAAGGGTGGGGTAGCAAGCATTAAGCTACTTGGGAACATATCAAGGTCTGCGTTATGATCCTAGAAAAGCAAGGATGTTTGAGGAAATTTAGTTCTGGAAGGCATCTTTGAGTCTGCTTTGGATGGCTGAGGAAGAAAAACATCATGTTAATTATGTATCTGGGATAGGCAGCAACAGTTTGTGTGTAGAAGGAAACTAGTTGTTAATTAAGGGATGAAAAATGGTGATCAACACAGTTGATTTGACCTGTGGAAGTAAATTAGGTGATTTTGAACCTTAAAGAAATCTCAAACAAGTTGAAAAAATTTTGGAAATATATCATGAATGCTAGGGAGAAAAGGAAACATTTAAATAAAAAAGCAAGAAGATTTTTGTATTGAAAAGCACAAACATTGTTTCAGTATTCCTGTTAGGGAGAGCAAGCATTTAAAAACTTGAGTTAAGGGTCTCAGCTGTGCTTCTCCATTGTCTTTGGCTGGTTTAGATGAAGTGGGGGAGGGGCTTGCTCTGCCATGTGGTGGCTGCTCTGCCACATGACAGCTAAGTACCCTGGAAAAAGAGTCTCCTGTATTTCCTGTTTGTTTTTTCTTAGTCAGTAAATCCTAAATGTAGAGAAGGAGAAGAAAGGCCAGCCTTGAAGAAAAGCTTAAAGGAAGAAGCATAGGGGCTTAATAGGATAGTCAGAGCCAGAAGGAGTGAAAAACTGTGCAAAAGACTTGTAGAGGGAAAAGTTATGGATACTGGGTATATAGAATCCTTTTTAGATATAAAATATTCTTTAGGCTTTCTTTAGGAATGTGGAAAGACCAGTCACCACTACTGGAACTGGCCGACCCGCAAAGAGAAAGGAAAGAATGCAATTTAGTCAGGTGGAACCAAGCTGAGAACCATAGTGACAGGGCAAGGCCGAAGTGACAGGGCAAGGCCGAAGTGACAGGGTAGGACTACATTCTTGAGAAAGATAAGCGTACAGAGAGTTTTCACCTGATCCTGACTCATGTAGGTTGGGTTTCTTTAGAATGTTCCACTATTTTTATGTTATACCACCCTAGCAACCCCCTCACCCCCTCCTCATTTCCTTGGTTTGTGGTTTTTCCCTTTAAAACCCGTTCCAAACTGGCAGTCGGGGTCAATTCAGCTCCTGCGTGGGCATGCGAATTGACCGGCAGCTAGCTGTCACGCCCTAATAAATAACCTCGCAATTGCTCCGGTATATGGTGTCTCGAGTAGATTACTGGGTGGTCGCGACTTTCTGAGACTTGAGAGAGGGTCTCCCCTCTGCGGAGGTCTTCAGACTGACCCATGGTGGAGACACATGGAAGCTGGATTGGAGCCAGTGCTCCTGAGAGCAGTTTTTCTAGGCCTGGCCTGGGGTTCTCAGCCTCGAGAAAGAAACTATCTCAAAAGTGAAGGTGAAAGTCTCACGTAAGGGAAGAAGTCCTAGAATGAGAGTCAGGGCCCACTGCTACACATTGTGGGATGTTTACATATTCACACACTACAGAGAAACAAAGAAAAGCACACATAGATAGTCAGATACACAGACACACACACATCATTTATTTAGGAAGCTTCTGTAGTAGAAGGAACTATCCTGTAATAAATCTTTCTAAGAATTATTAGATGGTGTATTGTCTGATTTTCTGTGTCAACTTGACTCAAGCAAAACTCATCAGACAGGAAGGAGCCTAGGTTGAGGAAATGCTTCCATGAGATTAAGCTGTAAGGGATTTTCTCCGTGATCAATGGAGTTGGGGAGCAGCTTAAATGTGTCTGGTGCCATCCCTGCTCTGCTGGTCCTGGATTCTATAAGAAAGCAGGCTGAGCAAGCCATGAGCAGCAAGCCAGTAAGCAGCACTTCTCCATGGCCTCTGCATAAGCTCCTGCCTCTAGGATCCTGCCCTGCTTGAGTTCCTGTCCTGAGTTCCTTTGACGATGAGCAGTGACATGGAAGAGTAAATGTAATAAACCCTTTTCTGACCAACTTGTTCTTTGGTCATGGTGTTTCATCACAGCAACAGTAACCCTAAGTAAGACAGATAGGTATAAGAAACTTTCAAATATGAAAATTACCATTTGGTAAAATAGAGCTTAAGTCAAAGTGTGCTACGATGTAATAGAGAATTAGATTGACACTAGATCTTTGAATTTCCCAAGTATAGGGAGATCTTCGTCATTCATTCAGAGTCTCTGGGCTCACATTGGAATTTATATTAAGCCAGGAGATTGACTCAAGATAAAGGACACCCATTGGAAATGCCAACATTTGAGTGTAAGCTCAATCACAAGGCCAATTATTCATCCTGTCTACATAGGAAAACCCCACACACTAATAATCAACTTAGTGAAGTTTGCCAGCTGATGAAATCGTGATGTTCCAGGAAGATGATAAACACCAGTCCCATGTGCAGATGGCAAAGAAGCCCTGCATTAGGAACTCTGCTAGCCTTACCCTCTGTGCCATCTCCTTTGGCTGGCCCTGATTTCTCATTTATTTCCTTCATTCCTTGGTTTTGTTTTTAGTTTAGGGACTTTTAGTGAGTTCCATTTTTAAGATTTTTAAAAATTATTTTCTGAGACAGGGTTTCACATTACAAGTTAGGCTGGCTTCAAACTCTTAGAATCTTGCTGTTTTGCCTCCTAAGTACTGGAGTTACAGACATGAGCCACTGTGTTTTTCTTTTTATCCTTTATAGTAAAGCTACAATTGCTGCATGTAGAATTTGCCACAAGCCACTCTAACAAATTATCAAACTTGAGAAGACTGTGGGAACTTTTGAATTTGTGGTCATTTCTTAAGAAATACACATAGCCTGTACTCCCTACCTGTGCCTTGTGTTTGAAGAGGGTAAGTCTTATCTGGACCTGGGCCATTCAACTGTGTCTCTCCGAATCTGTAGGACTCCCTGTTTACGTTAGACTATGAGAGTGTGCAAGTCTTTTATGCAGAGCACAAAGCATTTGCATTTGGCCTAAGAACTCCGAATATATTTCTTAAAAACACTTGTGAGTTATTTAATACCCACTGCAATGCAAACCCAGTATTGATAGGTACAATGTTCTATTTAGGGAATGATGACAAAAATAAAAATATGACAGTACTGATGCTTTTTTTTTCTTTCTTGAAATTTATCAATGTGTTGCTGTTGGTTGAATATAAGCATGTAGAACCCACAGACACAGAGATTGATTGATTGTATAAAGTTTCACTGGATGGCAATAGGCAAAACCTAAGAGATGAACTCCTATGTCAAAAGATTTTGTTTACTAATGGCCAAAAACATGCATACACACACTCATGCTCACACCCCGGAACACACACTTGAATTTCTAATGAGCCAGCTTTTAGAGAACCAGACACAGTCTTATTCCATGGGGGCTTCTAGGCATCTGGCCTTGTTTAAAGGACATGTGAGGAGAATTATTATTTCTTTAATACCATCTGGCCTTGACCTTTCCCACAAGTCTGGTCATGGAGAGATTTCCCAAGGAATTCTGCTCTGGATATTATATACATCTGACTTCTTGGAGAAGCCAAGAAATCATCAGAGAAACAAAGAATACCCCAAGGACACAGAGATGCACTGAACTGAACTGTCACACATTCCACAGGACAACATAATACAGGAGAACAGAGTGGATTCTCTGGGATAACAGTCAGAAATTGGGGAGGGGTTTGGGGAAATATTGACTCTGTTAGCATAGGCAGCCTCACTCCCCCAAGGAGCCTTGCTTTTCTTAGCCCACAGTGGATTTAAAGTTATGGTCTGAGTGGCTATTCCTAGCTCAGTTGATTTCTCATGAGCCATATATATTCACATGTCCCAGACAAGATCATTTTTGGATTTCAGCACTTGAGGTTCTGGGAAGAGAGAGAGCTAAATTATGTGAGAGCATTCCCAGTTGGGGGTATGGGGGTGCACATAGAAATAGTTGTTCTAGCAGCAATAAAACTGGGGTAATAAAGGGAATTGAAGGTTCAGCGGGTTTGAGGCCTCAGACATTGTGTTCAATTAATTATTATAGAGTGGCCGCAGCATCGATTCCAGCTGAAGCATAACACAGCTGGGTCTGGCTCATCAGAGAAGGCAATTATTTCTGAGGCTACCAATGAAGAAAAACGGCTTTCAAAGCTCTTGTTTTCACAGAAAATATTTTTTTATCACTGTGGAAAACATCATGAACCTTTATAAGTTTGTTTCAGACACAAAGGTGAGTACAAGGTCCCTTCCCTCCTCAGTTATGTCACAAGCAGCTCATACAGTTGCTAACAGATGCAGCTCAGGAAGGATTTCCTGCTAGAACTAATGAATGAGCTCAGAGCACAGCAAAGAAAAGCCAGAGTATCAGAAATTGATAATATATTCTCAATAAAGTGAAAACTGATGCCAAGTCTAACAGGCATTTTCTTCAGACTGTTCCAACTGTGTCTTTCTTTTGATCATTCAGGTTATGAGATCTATGTGAAACAGAAGTACATCTATGTCATTGCTAAAGCACAGCTGTTAGATTTTCTTCCGCGACCCTCTACCCATTCTCATCTACAAAACAGATGTCACCGTGTTTATATTGTTATGTACATTCAGCATAAGTACTAAAAGATAGATGGATGGATCCATTTGTCACCAGAAACACTGGTGGCAGGACTCTCCCCATGACTCTGGAGTGTGACAATTAAAGGGATCAGGTCCTTATATAAAATAGTGTCTAATTTGCATATAATAACTTTACATTATGTCCTATTCTTCAAATATCTGTACAGTATTCATTATTATCTGTATATGCAAATGTAAACAGAAGTACATACAGTATTGCTTAGGAATTAACAAGGATTAAGGGTCACCTTGATAGGTACCACTGTCTTCCAAGCAGTTTTGATTGGCACTGATTGAAACCATCCACCTAGAATCCACCAATACGGAGGTCAGTTATGCACATAAAACCCAATGAAGGGTATCTTAACCATAGAAGAGGGTTTGCACAGGGCAGTGGTCTGTTTCTCCTTACTTCCTTTTCTGGGGTGTGAGGAGGCTGAGATATAGATAAAAGATCTGCTCTGTAAACTGAAATGCTGCCCTTGGCAACTTTACACAACTGTGACTTGTGAACAGCTAGTTTCGTTCTCAGAGTAGGTCAGGAATAATAGATACTGACTGTCTTGCTCTGTGTTCTCATTGTATGGTCACAATTCTCAAACAGAACCTGAACCAGGAGTAGCTAGGATGAGAAGACTGATTTTTTTTTCAATTTCTACTACTGTTAACAATACCTGTAGCAGGTCTGATGATAGTTTTGTGAGCAAGGAATGGAAGCATTCATTCTGATCAGACCACAGTGAATAAGAATAAGGTCAGGCTTCGGTCCCATAATAACTTTCTCAGGCTATCCTGGTCTAGCTCAGCAGAGCCTCTCCTACCTTACAGCTAAATGAGTCTTTTATTTATTTATTCATTCATTTATTTATATTATTTATTTATTTATTTATTTATTTATTTATTTATTTATTTTAAATTGGTCTTAATAACTGCAGTTTCATTTTGAATGGGCACAAGAGGCCCATTTGCTGAAGGGCTGGTCTCAGGCCTCTGGCAATATGGGAAGCAATGAAAGCTTTAGGAAATAGGAACTAGTAGAGAAAGTTAGACCATCATGAGTGCACTTAAGAGAATTATCAGGATGCTGGCTCCTCCTATTATGGTGCACTGTGCCATTGTAGGTCTAAAGCAAGAGGGCCAGATAGAGACAGAAACCCCTGAAGAAATGATCCAAAACAAGATGTTTCTCTTTTTAGGTTAACTGTGTTAGATATTCTGTTGTAGTCATGGAAAGCTGAGTAAAATATTGTGCACAATTGATCAGACATTTTGAGGCATGCATGCGTTTGTGCCTGTGACTGTGTGTGTGTGTATGCATGCATGAGCATAGAAGGCACAGAAGAAATATTAGATGTCAATTTCCCAGTAGAATGTACTTTAGCTTGCATCAAAGCACCTGGAGGATCTGGTGAAACAGATCTGCTTTATGGGTCCCACTCTGAGGTTATGGGTGGGGCAAGCTCTGAAGGTCTATGCTCCCTGTGATGTGCTTTCTGTTGGTGTACCACACAGCTTGAAGACCTTTTGACTGAAACTATTTGTGTTTAAGTGTGAAAGCTTGAAATCAGTATATTTGTAGGTTTATACAGATACCATTATGGTGAATAAAGGAGAAATTTTAGAATTGAAAAATGTAATAAACAAAATACAATGTTCAGCAGTTGTATTCAAAGGCAAAATAGAGGGAATAGAGGAAAATAAAATTAATGAATTAGAAGACAAAATAGAAATTAATCTAGATGAGGAGAGAAGACAGAAAGCTACTGGACAAAAGACTTTAGGACACATAAGACTGCTGAGAAAAGTTATGAAAATCTGGATCCCAGAGAGAGAAGGAAATGGACAAGGTGAAAATGTAGTAAGTAGTACTGATTATGAGGTTTCCACTTTGTGCTTAACACGTACTTGGATCTCTGGTCTTAATATAATACACTTTTACATCATTATATCTTTCTCAGCAAACAGCCTTCAAGTTTGTCTCTATTATAAGAGTCCTCAGTTTTTTTGTTTTGCTTTTTTGTTTTGCTTTTCACATAACAGGCCAACATTTGTTAAGTATTGTCAGAATGATGTGTTCTAGCTTTTAGCTTTAATCAGTTGCATTTCTAGTTAAAACTCTCCCATGTAGAAAATGTCCATGTGGAGCTTCCCATTTGCTTAACCTACAGTCTGATAGTTTTAGCTCAGTTGTAGACACTTACATCTAACATTACTTCCATATAACTGGTTTTGAATCTACCAGCTTACTATCTGTGACCTACTGTCCATGGGTTATTCTCTTGACTCTTATCTCTCTAGGCTGCCTTTTGGATGGACTGTTACTCCTGTCTCCATTTTATCTCCTTTGTAAGTTTATTAGTTGTAAATACACATTGTCTTTCTGTCCTCTTGTGTTTATAATACGTACTTGAATTTACCACAAGATGTATTCAAATGGTCTTATAAAACATATGGTATACAAACTTTACTACTTTATTTATCCTTTTTTTCTCAATCTTTGTTATTTTTCCTTTTTAAAGCAATTTTAAGAACAATTTTAGATGACTAAAAGAAAGACTTTGTCAAAAAGACTGAGTCTAGAGAGTTTCTAAGTCTCCTACAACGAGTTCTTCATTGTTATTGGCTCTGGAGATTAAAGGCAGGATATCACACATGCTAAGCATATGACCCCTTTGAATGAGAGATTTATTAGAAGAATTATTAACAAAGGGGTGAGCTTCAGACTCCTTTCCCTTACATCTGGTAACCACAGAGCACCAACTATGAGGACTCACATGGCATAAGCTCTCCTCATTCTTTTAGAAAATTGTAAGAGGGGACACTCTCTTTGTCCCATTGGGCTGAGCTTCTCACAGTTCCCACCAGACTGCTCTGTGTGGCATTAATAGCTTTTCTAATAAACTCTTTAAGCCAAGGGAGAAACAAATCACATCATTTTTAATTGATGTTGGGATGTTAATTTGGGGAACAGGTACACTTGGTTGACAGAATATGAAAGTATTTTTTATAACTGCTGTACACTGATAGGTATTTATAAGTATTTCTCTATAACAATGTGTACCTTACACTACACATAAGATATTACTTCTATGTAAATGCTGATGATCTATTACCACACGGACCAATCAGTATCTGTTCTTCTTTACCTGTAACTCCATGCTCCAGCATTAAGAAACCTGAATTCCAGGGCTGTGGAGATAGCTGAGCACGCAAGGGTACTGGATGTTCTTCCTGAGCTCCTGTATTTGATTCCCAGAAAGCATGTTGTAGCTCACAAATGTTCCTAACTCCATCCCCCTCTTCTGAACTCTGCAGTCAATAAGCAGTCAAGCAGTACATGGGCATACATGCAGAGCCAAACACCCATACACATAAAATAAAAATAAACACATATATGCATGTTCTCAAGATCATCCTTCTGCTATACTTTTTAAAAAAATTTGTGTAAATCCAAGTTTCTATATAGAATTTTCCCTTTTCTGTTTAAAGAATGACTAGTACACTGTTTTAGTACAAATTTTCTGGCATTGAGCGATTTCAAACTTTTATGTCTGAAAATATCTACATTGCCTTCCTTTCAAGAAGGAGTTTTGATGGTTTTCTATTATAGGCTGATAGGTGCCTTGGAGATTTTTGTTTGTAGGAAGTCACCTTTCTCTGCACTCCTGTGGCTTGCAGGGCTGTCAGGACATTTTCGTCTTATCTTTGCTCCTCCAGGTACCCACTTTTCCTTTGTGCTTTTATTTAAGTTTTCCCTTTGTATTGGTTGGCAACACTGTGTTATGAAATATCTCGGCACAGTTTACCTCATGCTTTCCTGTTGCTGAGGTTCACTGGTCATTTTAGAGGTATACACTTATGGTTTTCATGGAAGTTGCCAATTTCTGTTCATGCTTTTTAAATTGTTTGCTTTTGCCATTTCCTCCCTCTTCTTTGACCATGAAACTTAACATGTTTTTAACTCCTAACTTACCTCACACCTTGTCTTAGTATAGGGTTTTACTGCTGTCAACAGACACCATGACCAAGGCAACTCTTATAAGGACAATGTTAAAGTGGGTCTGACTTTTACTTCAGAGCATGGCAGCATTCAGGCAATGTTGCAGGGGGAGTTGAGAGTTCTACATCTTCATCTGAAGGCAGCTAGAAGAGTGACTCCCATGTGGTTAGAAGGAGCGTCTCAGTCTCATCGCTCATTCCCACAGTGACACACTTCCTCCAACAAGGCTACACCTCCTAAGAGTGCTCCTTCCTGGGCCAAGCATATTCAAACCAACACAACATACACTTTAAGGATCTTTGTTTACACATTTATCTCCTTTTACTTTTTCTGTATTAATCTTTCTGTATATTTTTATTACAGTTCTGAATTTTCCTGATTGCTGTCTTCACATTTGCTCATCTGTGATTCCCATCTCTGATAATACAATTTAATGTGTAGTTTTCATTTCAATAATTGCCATTATCTTCATTCAAAACTATAATTTTTGTCAATTTTTATATCTTCCTATCCATTATACCTAGAATGTTTTCTATCTTTCTTCCAGTTTCTGGGCTATATGAAGCAGTAACCAATGTTTTTATGTCTTTGTCTAATAATTCTGGAATTCTTAGCTCATTTTAACCGATTAAGTTTACTTTTTATTGTAAATTGATATTTCTACTTTGTTGAAATTATATTGTTTTCCCGTTGTTAGAGGGTAGGATAGTAAACACTGTGAATTGTCCCTACTGAGAGCTAGTAAGTTTTTGGGTTTCGGTTTTGTTTTGGTTTGTTTTTTTAATACTAGAAAATGAATCCAGAACCCTGTGTATACTGTGAAAGTGCTCTACCAGGGAGTTGTTCCCTCCACCCTTATCATCTTAAGCTTTGCTCTAAGGCATAGATGATAAATGATCCAATTCCTTAAAGTCTTGGTTGTAAAAATTAGTGAAGAAGACAGGAGCAGTGGTCGATCTCCTGATCGTTTGGTTTATACTATGCTTTGAACCTAAGCTGATCATGAGATTGAAACTCTGACTGGTGAGAAAGGATAATATTCCAGCCACAGGGAAACTCGAAGTAATATTTGTCTAATCCCTAGGCCATTCTGATTTTTGTCTTATTGACTTTGTTTTGCACATATATAGACCAATACTCAGGTGATGAATGGAGAAAAATTCTGTGCCTCATTTGAGTTACTTTCCATTGTGCTTGCCTCTGTTCTTCTCACTGGAAACTCCTGACCCTCTAGACTCCAGTTCCACATTTTCAGTCTGGAGAGATGAGCAAGCTGCCAGAATCCCCCAAACCTCCCATCTGAAACTGAATATAAACCATGGCAGTTGCCAGCTTAACTTTGCTGTATGAATTTCACTGACTATTCCTTCTATGCCTACTGTTGAACAGTTGGAAACCACCATGGCAGAAACATTGCTCATTTCTCTTCAGGCAGAAAAACCACGTTCACCAGGAGTGGATGCCCCATTCCTCATTTTAAACAGGTAGAGTTCTATCTCTACCATTTGTCCAGTAATAAGATAGAGAAACAGAAAACATAACATGAGATTGGGCCACTTTTAAATGAGATGTCTTTTCACAAATACTTGACCATTGTATGACTTTTGTCCTGTGCTTGTGAGCATATTTCTCCTAAGGTGAAGGAAGTCATTTAAAATCCTTTTGCAGAGCTTAAATTAACCTCTCCCATTGTCCACAGACTTGAGCAGGAACTAAAATTTTGTTCTTGTTAAGTTTCATCCAGATGATTTTTTTCCCATTTAGGAGCTCAAATTTAAGAGAAGCCCTCAGTCCACAGGGATGCTTACTTCAGCCCACCCACACTCCCTCAGGATTCCCACATATTTGTGAGATTTTTACATTTTATTCAGAATGTGGAGATACTCATTTATTTTGGCTTTAAGCAACCTTCCTTAATTCATCTAAATCTCAGAGCATTCTGACAGATGCTCTCCGTAGACTGTGGTTTAGGGAGTTGCTTGTTGTCCAGTTTTAGTGCAAATAAAAGTTTCCTTTTGTACATGTATCCATGTTGCTCTCTTGGGTTGGTTTCGGCCAGGCTTGTAGATTTTGCTGTTCACTTACCATCATTTCAAGTACTTCTAATTGATGTGTGTCTCATTCATCGAAGTTTGAAAGTTCAACCATCTCCTAAAATGTAAAAACCAGAGGAAAAGAGTCAGTTAATCATCTAGCTGTCAACTACTTTTAACAATCTCTCTCTCTCTCTCTCTCTCTCTCTCTCTCTCTCTCTCTCTCTTACTAGACCATAACTCTTGTTGTGCACTCTGGGCCTTTCTCATTACATGTTTGCCTTTCTTTTATGTACTTATCTCCTGCTCTATGAGTGTTACATCCACCTACAATATTAGGTAGATATGAAGCTTACCTTAGTTATAACCTTTTGGTTAAGGTACACCTCTTCAACATAGTTAAATCTATTCTCTCCTAGAAAAACTGGTTCTAACTCCCATGCCCAGTCTATAAATCTTTTTTTTCTCTTTTTTCTCTTTTTTTCCCTCTTTTCTTTTTCTCTTTTTTTTCTCTTTTTTTTAACCTGTGTCTCCAAATTTATTCCTTTTTAAAAAAATTTTTTTTGAACATGAAATGCTTTTATGTAGCATGTTTTACAAGGGGAGGGAGTAAGAGGGGCCAGGTGGTGGAAAAGTACAGAATCTTCTTGGCCTCTGCCTTGAAACATGTCATGGTCTATACGGTACACTGCCTTGAATTATGATCTACCTGCTATTCTTCAGAAGATACGGTACACTGCTTGAGTTATGGTCTTCCTGCTATTCTTCAGAAGATATGATACACTGCTTTGAGTCTATCTGCAGTTGCCAAGCAGGATCTTGCAGTTGCCAAGCTTCAGGGGACATTGTGCAGGTGGGAAAAGGTAGGGGGTGAGGGTAAGGGCGAGGGTCCTGGCTTCTGGCATCTCCCCCTTCTCTGTTTAGTTAGAGAAGGTGTCTTATGATCAATCCCAACTATGTGAGTTTTGAATTTGGGTGTCTAATTATGGGGGGGGGGTCTTAGACAAGTTCAGAACCCCAAACCCCCACAAAGCCAGGCCCAACCATAAATACGATGAATAACAATTTACATCCAGGGAAGAGAAATCTCCCTGAGAATCCCCTTCTTTTTTCTTTCCAGGTAAAAATGAATCACCCGTGATGCCTGCTGTTAGAAGTTCTAATCCAGATGTGCCAGAAGCCAGGACCCTCGCCCTTACCCTCACCCCCTACCTTTCCCCACCTGCACAATGTCCCCTGAAGCTTGGCAACTGCAAGATCCTGCTTGGCAACTGCAGATAGACTCAAAGCAGTGTACCATATCTTCTGAAAAATAGCAGGGAGACCATAACTCAAGCAGTGTACAATATCTTCTGAAGAATAGCAGGTTGCGGTCCTCCTCGCCCCCACAAATAACTAGGGCCCGCTGGTCGGGTCAAGTGGCGTCCAGACGTGGGGCTCGAGGCACGGACCCCTCCGGACGGACCCTCATTGAGAGGACGTGCGCACGACATCAAGATTGAGTGAGACAGAGATCGTCACCCGTGACCTGTCGTCCTCGGAACCAGGTTGATTCTGCCATCAAGAAGACGGTTGAAGTTCATTACCATCAGCTGAAAATTGAAGAGGATCCAGAAGTGACTCTGCAGAAGACTGACACAGCTGCCAGCTCCCTTGCCTCCCCCTACGGTCGACCCCTAGACTTCCACGCCCTCCAGAAGGGTTCCTGGTATCCCTGGCTTTGCCCTCATTTCTCTCGCTAGAGAGCTTGGTCTCTTGATCACCCCAACAAAAATTTGCTTTTTCCTAAACCAAGGCCGCCCTTGATATGGCTGCTAACATTGGGGAGCCTTCCTTTATGACAATATTACACCCCAAACTGACAAATGCTTGGTAACTTGAACATTTACAAGGGACTAGGATGGCTGTGAGTTAGCCCAATGACGGGATTATTGTAGGTCCACTTCCCAGGGGCCCACCCAATGCAGCCGAAAAGGAGTGCGTGGTGCTGGGAGTGGGTGCAGCCTACATGGCCTAAGACAGGGCTCTCATCCTCCTTTCACCCACCTCGGGGTCCCTTGACATTGCCCATCGTCGACAGCCTATAAATCTTATGGAGACAGCCCAGTATATATTAGATATATGTGATGCTTACAGGGTGTACAACTATATGATATGTTGTATGACTCTACTTGTATAATACCTCTTCCCTTTATTTTGTTTGTTTTCTGATTTTCTTTTCTTTTTTTTTCTTTTTCTGAGTCTAGTTCATGCATGCTGAAAGACTTTGTTTTGTATTGCTATTTAGTTCACCCAGAACAAGACTGACATTTGCTAGATTTTATACATATTTATTCAATTTAGTCAATTAATAAAAATTACTTTGAAAAATGTAGATAAACCCTGGTGTATCATGCAGTGGACATGCAAAACCAATAAGAGAGACAGCTGAAGGAACAGCTCCATCCACTGAATTCCTGAGCAAAAGTGCAGATTTTTGACTCCCATAGAACCAGCAAAAACAGCTTCTGTGTGAGCTGAAAGAGACTAGCTCACTCTCAGTGGAGAGAGCCAGGGGTGAGGCCCTCCAACTCATTATTTTGCTCTTTAAAACCCACCTTTCTCTTCCTTTACACAAATGTTGTTAGGGTGTTGGTTGACTTCTGATTGTATCATTTCATGTTCAGAAATTTAAGGTGATATTAGTTTGTGCTCCAGGAGAGATTGCAGGAATCTTCACAGTAATTTTTTCATCTAATTCTGGCTTAGTATTAGGCATTTAAATAAATCTCATAAACACTTAACTCCAAGTTGTTTTTTGTTTTTGTTTTTTACTGTGTGGTGATCTGTTTCAGAGTCTATTTTGTGGAATTGTGGGTATGTGAGAGAAATCAAACCAGGACATCTCATGTGCTTCACAGACTCTCTATCACTAAGCTGCATGCCCAGCTCGTAGTGAACATCTTTCTTAGATTTCAGCACATCACGTCCCCTCTTTAATTTTAATTTTTAAAAAATATTTTATGTGTAAACTGCTTTGTCTCCATATATATCTGTGAACCACATGCCTGCCTAGTGACCACAGAGGCCTGAAAGGGGGGATTAGACCCCCTGGAACTAAAACTACATACAATTGTGAGTCACCAAACCCAGGTCCTCTGGAAGAATAGCCTATGTTTTTATCCAATGAGCCATTCTTTGTTCTATTATAAGTAATCTCAAATAGTGAGGAGAAACACTGGTAGCTTCAGTGTAACAGGAATAAGTGTGGGGACTGGAGGAAGTCCGGAGTGAGGTAAGTCCTGACTGAACCTGGTTGACATGAACCAGCCATGTAAAGTACCATAGACTTAGACCAGTGGGAAAATAACAGAACCTTCTGGTCCATGTGCAGATGTTTTAGTGTATACAGAAAACATCTACCATGGCTTTCTCCCTATATATTTATGGCCAGAGGACAATTCCACTTGAGTCTTTGCCTACTAAGATTAACTATATCTGTCTTCTTGATACATTTGAATACCATAAACCCTGCCCCCTTGTCTATCTGTATATCATAAGCCCTGACCTTGTTCAACTGTATGCAATAAACCATTGCTCTATTCAGCTCTATATAACAAACATTCTGAGCTTCCAGGGATGCTGGTATTTCTCCATCAGAGAGCTCAGTTCATCCAATCTCAGCTATTTCTGTATGTCCATGTGTCTCTGTGTGTTTGTCTTTTCTTCATTCCTTGAGTATCCCAGTTCATTCTATTCCTATAGCCATGCTGGCTTTCACAACTGAATATACAGCCAGAGGTTAATAAAGTTATCTTATACTAATAATATGTAACACTCAGACATAATCCTAAATTTGTGGTGCTAGAGGCAATTGTAGCCCTAAGTTATCTTGAAATTTAAGTTACAAATCCTCCTGACCTCCAAACTCAGGAACATACTAGAAGTTAGCCTTATTTTCAATTTTACATATTCTTCCTCTACCCTGAATTGGAAACTTTTCACTAGGTTTAAAATCGTCCTTCTAAGGAGAGAGGGAACCTTATATCTTGATTTAATTTCCCAGAAGTAGCAAGTATTAAACCAGAAATGATAGTATTTGTATGTGATTACACAAACAAAGTGAAAGTAGTCTAGAGTTATTATACCTCCCTCCCATTTGTAGTTCTTATCCCAATTTGTCCCTTAAGTTGAGCAAGGGACAGTTTTCTCTGAGAATTATGTATACAAGATCAGATATAAGGCAAGGGTAGAACTGGAGCCAGCTCGCCAGGCTTATCAGGACCTATCTTTATGCACATCACTTCCCTGCTATGTGTTAAGTAATGAGATACAGGCGGAAACATCAGTCATAGAGGGATCAGTTATAACTAGATATAGGTATACAACACAAGGCAGAACATTTTACTCCAAAATACTAGCTTGTCAATTGCCAACACATCACAAAATCTGACATTGATTTAGGGTAGTCTAAACAGAATAATATAAATACAGATTTTCCCACTAGAGACTATGCCTTAATTATGATATATACCAGAGGGGGTGGGTTAGTATTACTGTGCACTCTGTAATGACATACCTTTTGGCTTTGGGAAAGTCTATTTATTTACTTACTGGTCTGGAGGAGATGTTAATACAAAAAAAAAGTCAATGCTACTGACAGACAAATGACATGATAAATGTAAACTTTACAAAAGGTCACCTTGGAGAAGCCCACATGTCACAGCTGACCTTTTTGGTCTGGCTTTTAGGCTGGAAATCTTACAAACTTGGACTGTTGTGTATATTTCCAGTGTGTCTTGGATTTGACTCAGTCAGGAACATCACATGTCAGATTCTCTTTCTTCTGTGGTATTGATTTCCTTCTGAGTCTATGAAAACTATCCAGTGAAAGAATTAAGCAAACAAAACAAAGAACATGAAAAAGAAAACAAGAAGAGAATTTCACTAATGATCTCAGAGCTCCTCTAGGATTTGGTTTAACTCTCATGGCACTTGCTGGGATGGCATTCAGACCAACGCCAGCTTCCCAGATTTTTTCTCGTCATTTCACATTCCACTCAGTAAGACCTCAACACACACACACACACACACACACACACACACACATACACACACACACACACACACAGAGAGAGAGAGAGAGAGAGAGAGAGAGAGAGAGAGAGAGAGAGAGAGAGAGAGGCAACACTGGTTTCTTATTTTGTTTGACTGTCAGCTTATACAAGGTAGGCTGGCAAGAGACTGTGAACTTGGATTTGGCACTGGTTGACTAGAAAGATGAAGACCTTGTATATGTAGAGAAAGAGAAGGCAAAGCTGATATGTTTCCCATGTATCTGTAATCAGAACAGGCATGGCACATCATTTGCTTCCAGAAGATTAACTGTTCTATTGAAATGCAATAAGAAAAAGCAACAACCAAGGGGCAGTTCTCTTCAGTGAAGACGCTGGTACAGGAAATCATGCCCAGTTCTTCCCTGTCAAAGGTCCTTCCTCATATAGAAACAAAATTTTATCCACTTTCTATAACACTACTCCAGAAAATAATATGGGGTGCAGCTGAACAAGGGCAGCCAAGAGTGTCAGGGAATTAAGTGGTCAGATGGGAGTTGGTCCAAGTTCTACACATCTTTCTTTGACTTATCAAAGTTCAAAGCTGCCTGGCTGTTGTTGCCCTTGGGAACACTTTTATCACACAGCAAGAAGTTTGGCCTGACAGCTTCCAGGGAAGTGCCAGCCTTACTTTTTATTCAATCTGCTTTGGAACCATGTGCACCATTGGCCTGTTTTCAGTTGTGCACAGATTCAAAGTCCGTTTAAACCTCTGAATTAAAGGAAAGGAAGATGACAAAATTACCTCCCAAACTCTAGAACAATCACAAATACTTATTCTGAGTTCTTTCCTGCTATGACTCTGCATAGCAAAATGGGTAAGAAATATATGTGAAAAAAATCTCACACCAGAAGTATAAAATGAGAGCCATACCTTGCTCTGCTGGACAGCTGAGCACATGTACTACCAACCACTAATGAAGAGGATTATTATCCAACAGTTACATCCTTGGCTTTACACACTAGGTAATTGGGATTACGTGTAGGCTCTACTGCTCCTTGACTTAGGCAGTATCATAGGGAATTAAGGCTAAGCTGCATCATTTCTCAGATGAAATCAATGAAAGCAGAATGACTTTCTGTAAGTATACAAATAAGTCATCACACATTCAGCATTTGAATGACAGTAAGTATGTTTTTTTAACTTTATTATAATTGAACATATAAGTAAACCTCTATTAAGAGTCTTATAAAACAAGATGTTACAGGCTAAAAGGGTTTACAATCATAGAGACCCTGGTTGGGGCCCCTCTTCGTTTATGGATATTACAACAGGTTTCTTAACATCATGAAACACTCTTCCATGCCTCATTAGCACCACATGTGCTCTCCCTATTAACAACAGTATCTATTCATTGGCACCACTTTCAGTTCTGACCCTTTGCTTTAATACCCAGATCCCAGGGTTCAATGGGGCCTCATACCAGAATTTTCAAGAAGGGAATACACAGTATTTTCTCTTCATGATTGCTCCAGCACAAAGGATATACACGTAAGAAAATCCTCTCCTAGGCTACTGCTTATGCACATATTTACTGAGGTTTTGAGATCCCACTCTGCAGAAGAACTGACCCTATATATATATAAACATAAGTCAGATGCTATCACTGATGAGAGTCTTCTCAGCCAAGTGGCTGAGACTGTCACTCAAGAGATGTGGCCATGAACAAGAGATGTAGCCAGCAGGAATAGCAGTACAGAGTGCTCTCTGACATTAAAGATACAGACTCTTAGGAGACCATGCTCTTCCCACAACTAACTTTCAGAAAGGTCTTCTGAAGTCAGCTCCATATGGGGATAGAGGACAAAGTCTTAGCCTCCCTGGTCTCCTATTTACAAGCCTGCTTACAACCTACACCATCCATCGTCCAGTTCACTGGCTTCTTTCTCCTCTCTAAGAGTGATTGTGGGTCCCTGTGGCTGGAACTCAGAGAGGTCCTCCAGGCAGGAAGTTAGGCACCGAGGCTGTGGCTACAGCAGCTCATTAAAGGCCTTCTCTGCGATTTCCCACAGCAGGCCCTAAAGACAAGAGAAAGCCCATGGTTCCAAAAGGGTTTATTTTCGTGTCAGATGTAGATGAATCTTGCAGAACCCCTGTGAAACTCAGGGCAGACCTGAGTTAAATAGGGAATGAGAAGGGGGGAGAGTCTGGGGAAGAATGCTTAATTGGCTACGCCCTCTGGCCTTCAGGTATCTCATTAGTATGTAAATCTCTCTAGGGCCTGAGGCCTGTAGTCATGCCCTCTACCTGTGCTCTTTGGGAGGGGCTGCATTGCCCTACGTCACTGAACAGTGCAGGTCAATGGAGATCTATACCATGTGTTAGGAGCCTGGATTCTGGGAGCATGGCAGAATTGATGCCCATCTCTCTGGGCTATTTCCAGCCAGTGCTTCTACCAAAACCAACCATCCTATCATGGTCCCACAAGTGATGTGTTGGACACTTTCATGTGAACTTGACAGAAGCCAAAATCATCTGAGAGGAGGGAACCTCAATTAAGAAAATGCCTCCATAAACTTGGGCTGCAAGTAAGCCTTAGGGTATTTTCTTAGTTAGGAGAGGCAAAGCCTATTGTGTATGGTGCCATCCCTGGTGGTCCTGAGTTATATAATAAAGCAGCCTGAACAAGTCACGGAGAGCAAGTCAGTAGGCAGCATCCTTCTATGACCTTTGTATTAGGTCCTTTCTTGTGGTTGCTACCTTGTTTGAGTTCCTGTTATGACTTTCTTTGATAATAATATGAAAGCCAAAGAAATCCTTTCCTCTTCACCTCACTTTTGATCATAGTGTTACAGAAACCCTGACAAAAACAATGGGAGCTAGCCAACAGACTACCTCTTGGAGACACTGTAAACATTAGATGATAAAAAGGACACAGAGGTTTTGGGAAGAAGCTAAAATGGGAGACACTCAGACATAACTTACCGAGGAAAGCAGTCATTTTCTAAAAAGTTACTGAAAAATTTACAACTGTTATTCCATTTTACAAAGAAAATTATTTGCTCAGCTATGGATTATAAAGAAAATACAATTTTCAGATCTCTTTGATATGCTACATCACATCATATTTTAAGTTGTGTTTCTGGACCTAAGTACATATAAGAGTCACCTAAAGAGACTCACAAGTATTCTGGTTTCACCTCTAGATGTTCTGATTCATTACCATGGGATTTAGATCCCGGCTGTGTATCTTTCTTAGAATCCTCCTAATTATGAGATGGTACAGCTAACTTGCAGAAGCACTTGAGTTAGAAGACAAGCTAAAGTAGATGCTTAATGAATTGGGATTGTACGCTACAATTTTATGTTTTTCTGTCATTAATTACTGTGGAGCATTGACTGAAAAGCCACAGCTAACTAGGAAGTTTTTGAAAAACAAAACACGGCACTAAGATCTCCATGTATGTTTTCTTATATAGATGTTTTACAGGTTCCATGCAAGTAGTCTACTTTCAGAAAGGACTGACGAGTCAAGTTTCTTGAAATAACATTTGTCATTTAACAGTTTTCTTACTTGGAATTTATTCTGCTGGGAGAGACACCATGACCATGTCAACTTTTATAAAGGAAAGAATTTAACTGGGGCTGGCTTACCTCTTTCAGAAGTCCTGAGTTCAATTCCCAGCAATCACATTGTGGCTCACAACAATCTGCAATGGGATCTGATACCTATGTCTTGAGTGTCTGAAGACAGATACAATACACTCACTTATATAAATAAATAAAATCTTTAAAAAAACTTTTTTACATTATTAAGAAAAATAATTTCAAAATATAATGTAAAGTTTCTACAACTACCATAGTCCCCCTTTCACTGAGAGTCAATATAGTGATGCAAATCTTGGAGCTCATTAAGTTCCCATTGTTTATAAAGGCCTTTATACAAAGCTAGATCTACAAGTTTCACCATTGGTTCTACACTCTTTCTAAACCTACATTTGTAAATCATATGATGGCCATTTCACCTATGAGTCTGTGCACTCCTCTTTGCATGTAGTAAGCAACATTTGAAAGAAAATTGCTGTGTGGTTTCTGTCTCCTTGAGACAATGGCTCAATTCTTCTCATAGGCTCTTCATACACACCATAAATGATCTAAGCCTGGCTCTACCCTTTTCTCAGATGCTCATATATTGGCTTTCCAGATGTGGGGGTTCTAAAAACTTCAAAGACAAGAGGCAAAAGAAACACCACACAAAGTTTACAGAATAATGAAACACGAGTTGAAAACCAAAAGGTATTGGCATGTAGAAGATAGCATCTCCAGGAGAACAAAAACTCCATGTTCAGATGAAGATAGATTGTGGGGGCTGCTCTCAGGTCCACACCTAGTGAAAGTGGCTTTCTGTATACTCAATAGAAATGTATGCTTCATTAGTTTGAAAACAGAGAAGATGTATAAAAACATAAAACATTAAAACTATATCAAGACTAAATGGGTTAAATACTTACACGCAAAACTGAGGACCAGAGTTTGGATCTCCAGAAGCCCCATGAAGGTGGACACGGTAGTGGACATCCCAAGGTTCCTACAGGGAAATAGGAGGTGGAGAAACCTAGGAGATTCTCAAAGCATACTAGTCAGTCAGCCTGACAAATGAATTAGTGAACAAGAGATCCTGTCTCAAACAATGTGGAAGGCGAAGACTGAAACTCAATGCTGCCCTCTGATCTCCACATGCACAATATTGTGTATGTATTTACACACACACACACACACACACACACACACACACAAACACAGATAAAATTCAATAAATAAGTAAGCAAATAAATAGACTACACAGAGATAAGCCAACTGGACAAATTCTTAAGCCCCTTCATTACTACAAAATAAAGAAACAGACACTCAAAGCAGACATCAGAACTCACTGACTGAAAGGACCTCAGATTTGCAATGCCTTATTTAGGACCTAAATGAGGAAAATGCTAGATTTCCTACATGCTGGCTTCTATTCCAATAGAGTTGCTTTTATTCTGTCCACCCACAGGAAATTTCTACAGCATCATTAACTGGCTTACTAAAGGTTGTTCCACAAATGTGGCCACACTTGTCTCTCCCTACAAATCCAGCTGTGCTTATGGGAACCAGAGACCTGAGGTTCAAGGATTTTGACCTTCTGCTTCCTAGACACAATGTGTGGACCACCCACTCTATGACGTGTCTATAAAACATTGACTCTTGAAATCATTTTTTCAATTTCTTAAATCCTCAGTTTCCCTAGGATGTCTGTCCTCCTTCAACTGCACAAACTCTCATTAGGTGATGTCACCTACTGCCTTGACTTCTATTATGCTTTGTCTGATCATCCGCACAATGATGACACTTAAAATCTTGGCTATATCCCAAGCTGATCTGAACACTTGAACATCTGCACATCGTTTAAAGATATTTCACCACCAGGTGTACTGGCCAGAATCTGAATGCTCTCTATGACCTTTCTCTCCCATCTTTAATCAATTAGTTGTCTAGATTCCTCCCTTTCTGTGCAGTTTGCTTTCCAGCTCTGATTCTGTAAGTGTCCTAACCAATCTTCTGGCATCCAGTCTTCCCTTTATGACCAATTTCCTCACTGTTTCCAGAAATTGTCTTCCTAAAAGGCAAGTTATACTATTTGCTTGCTCAAAGCTCTTGGCTTTTCCTTCCCCTCTGGATGGAGTATATCTTGCAACCGATCCTATAATTTTCTTGCTACTGACTTCTCATCTGTACCACTTGGCAAAGCTGTACAGCCATGCTGCAGCCACACTATCTGTCTCTGTCATAGGTTAAACATGTATCTTTGGAAAAACCTTGAGCAAAGTCAGATGAGTTTCACCTGGAACAACCATCCTTTTCCATGCCTACATTTTGTAAATTTCCATTTTTCCTGACTCTACTCAAACCTCAGTTGTCACTCATCATGTCTACTCACCCATTATGCTATGGAAACACTCGTTCACTTATGTACAAACTGGGGTTGAGTTTAGTTCACACTAGACTCCCTTTTGTTTGCAGCAGTAGGTAGTTGATTAGAATATGTTCTTACCTTTTGCTTAGTATCTGACTTGGCCTATCTTCCTTGGTACATGTAATAACATCCATTCTTCCTGGTGCATGTGACTCTTGAGATTCATGTGGGACAGGAGGCTGGTAGTCTTCAGGAAAGGCCCATTGGCAAATGGAAGGCCACATTTAAATATGTCATTATTGGAGGAGAGTGTGGCTTTCAGATAAACACATTATTTGTGACACATTTTAAACCAAAAATTTCTAACAAGGAAAATATTTTCAATCCTCAGTTGAATCTTTTTGAAGCTTCATTTCATGATGTAGAGTGTTAAGTAAGAAATATTCTGATCCTATAAGCTTAATCTATTTTCTGACTTTCTGCTTAAAAACTGTTTTCCAAGAATTTGGACAAAAAATGTCCCCTCTCTAAAACTTGTAGGGTTCACAATAACATCTTCAGAAGTAAAGTTTCAGAGAAGCAATTGGATTTTAAGTTGTCAGACCTTTATCAATGGGGTAATCTGTTGATGAAAGGACTGTTAACTGGTTATTAACCACTGACCATTAACCATGGGTTGGAATGTAGTAGAAACTAGAAGGCTGGACCTGGCTGGAGGAAATGGGTCACTGAAAGGTATGTTGTTCTGATATTCAATCTCTATGCTTCTGGGCCTTCATGAAGTGAGTGATCTCATGTCACATGTTCCTTCTGCCATGACAATCTGTTTCACCACAGGCCAATGGCAAAGGAGCTAGTAGGCCATGCTCTGAAACCTCCAAAAACATGGATAAAAATAAAAGTTTCTCCTTTAGGTTGATGATACTCAGTTATGTTGTCACATCCACAAACAGCAACTAGTATATAAACCTTTAATTTATTTCCATCTATAAAAATACTTATTACTAAAATTAGTTTCATCATACAAGAAAACAATAATGTAAGAAAATTTATTACATCATTTATAACTTTCTTATTTATATTTATAAACATGATTTAATTCAGAAGTCAGAAATTGCTTGTTTCTTAGCTACATTCTAGTCTTTAACAATTGTTTCTCTTATAGCTATACAGAGTTGTATAATTTAGCCTTAATTCATTAAAGCCCACCAAAAAAACTTGCATAAAGACAAGATAAAAGATAGCAGATATATTCAATAGATTGATTGAGATCCATTCATTTAGAATCAATACATAGCACATTCCAAAAGTAAGCATACATCAGATTTAAATGGGAAGTCTTAATGTAGCTCAATAATTGCATAAATAATCAAGTGATTTCCTTGTAATTTTTCTGAGGGCATGCATTTCATTATTCTTTGTTTTGCTTTACTGAAGTTACATATCCACCATATTTTAATAGGGAAGGGTAATATTATATTGGGGCAGTTATGGGGGATAAATTTCTTCCTGATGCAAAGAGTTTACATCTCAGAGGCTAACACTAAGCAGTCAACTGCTGCACAGGACTATTGCTGTATCTTTGTACATGTGGGCAAAGTTTAATGTTTATTTACCCAAAATATGAGATACTATTATAAAAATAGAGGTAGAAAACCCTAACTAAATTAAAATCCAGAAATGTTTAAGTACTTGAGTCAGCCAATATTTATTATATCAAACATTAATTTTAATAACTACACATAAAGTGACATAAGCCCAAGACACTGACCAGATCAAAAGGTGTCAGATTCCATAGCCAATAGACTAATGTGCTTGAATTAGTGTTCTTGGACTATACATAGGTGCATACCCTCCTTACAAGAGTGCTTATTATTGACATTAGGAAAATAACATTTCTTTAGAGATTACATTTAGTACATCAAATTAGGACTATATATAAGGATTCAGTCAGTTATAGTCTCCTTAAGGACCACTTGCAACGTCCTTCACCTGTTTCACAGACAGACCTGTAGAAGAGAAAAGAGAGACTGGAACTTTAGTGCATTCTTCTACTCTGAGTGAATTTTTACCATGGCAATGATCTTGACGTACATTGATCTTACCTACATTAGCCAGATTAGCTCATTTGTAATAGTGCATAAATTTTGGTATCTGCGTAAAATCTGAATCAGGATATTCTTTTTCTGCTTTGTGTCATACTTATGACTAATATTTCTGGTTTACCAATTAAGCAATAAATATTTTGGAAGAAGATTATCAATCTTCTTGCTATGCACAGGGCTTGGAGGAAAACTGCATACAGCAAAATTCTCAATAAATTTTTATTTAATGAGAGAGGAGCAACAAGGGGAGGAAGGATAGCAGAGCAAGAACAGGGGACTCGAACTGTCTTTGCCTATTTCTTCTTAGAATCCATTATTTACTCCAATCAACTCCAGCTAACGCCCATGTTTGACTAATTCCTATCACGTGTGACTATCGCGCACTCTATACCTTCAATTAGAGTTGTCTGGTGCATGCACATATCCTATTGATACTTAATAGTCTGCATTTTGTCAAGATGATTGTCCATTATATATCTTGTCCATGTTTTTCTTTTCTTCCATATGTTCCTTCGTTGTAAACTATACTATTTGCCATGTCACCCAAAATTGTGATGAGCTATTTTTCTGGCACATTTTCAAATCCATTTATTAAACATGAATCACCAGAATGACAGTGTTTCTAGGAACTCTTGGATTGAAGAGCAGTATACCTATAAACCTTGTAAAGAACATTTGAAAGACAAAAGTGCATGATGGCTGTGGACCTAGTGGTAGAGTCATTCTATGCAATATAAATGCAAATGGACAGAACCACAAAGACATGCACAAGGGCTTGGAGACTGGAGCAAGAAAAGACAGGATTTTTTTTTTTCACCACATTTTCAAACAAAAGCTTATGAAGATTTTTATAATTTATATAATATCTGCTCATTATGGAATTATTATAAAGAAACAAAAGAAATTTTCATATTACTAAAATACAACACTAATGACATTTTTGTTTGGAACCATCCAGGTTATTGTCTATAAATATAAGTTTATTGTGTATATGCCTGTAACTTATACATGACAAAAATTAGTTTATATTTAATATTCCATTCTATGACTTGATTTTTTAATAAAAATATTGGAACATCAGAATCAAAATGTATATGTATATATAAGTGTATGTGGTACATGTGTATGTGTGTGTCTGAATATATATATATATATATATATATATATATATGTATATATGCATATATATATATATATATATATATATTTCCTAACAAAATCATAGTTCTTTAATATAAAACATGTATAATTTTAAAATTAACTTTTGTTGTTGGAAAGTAGATTGTTTCTCCTTTTATATGTTTTCCACATTTACTATAAAAATTTTTCCAGGTTTTATAGTACATTTTCTTACTTTATTTAAAACATATGGAGGGGAACATACGATTATTAATGCTATAGAAAATTCACTGAAGATATTTTCTTGAAAGAATTTCCTAATATAGAATTTGTAGGTTAATACGTGGGTAGGGTGGAAATCAAATGAACAATCATGCGAGACTTCAGCCATGGGAGAGTTCCCTTTCCTAGGTTCACAGTGACACTGGCTAGTGGCTAGATCTAGTCACACATGCAAGAGGTATTAAGAAGTCATCTATGGGTGAGGAGAGGCCTAGATTATTCCAAAGTTCTTTTTAGTTTTAATATTTTGTGACTTACTGGATACCAAGGGAAACAAAATTCACTGGTTATCTCTGTAGCATCTGAAAAGAAGATATTTCTGAACTTTTTATCTTTTTAAAATATCTGAGTTATGTAGATAGCTTCATGGATGAAGTATTTTTTGTTCTGAAACTCCAGGAAATAATCAATGGCATTGTAGAGTCTAGCACAGTTTGGGAAGTGTGTTTTCAGCTATCTATCTATCTATCTATCTATCTATCTATCTATCTATCTATCTA